>NC_134281.1:51938488-52244821 GCF_949628215.1 Phalacrocorax aristotelis
AAAGAAAGAAAAGACAGTGGAAGCTAGTGCCTTATCACTAATTTCTTATTGTCTGTTTGGTTGAAGGATTGTTTTCTACTTAAACCTTTGGGGTGTGAACACATTAAATGGTTTGCACAGAACTAATTCATTTTTAGTTGTGTTATGAATGGTGGCTGAAACCTGTCCTTTGTTCCTTTCATTGTGACAGCTTTTTCCACAGCTACTGTTGACATGTACTTAGTGAACTTGAGTTCTGGGTCATCTTGCCGATGTCAGAATAGGAAATCTGAAGCCTGTCAAGATCTTAAAGCAGTTTTTAGACTGTTGATATCGATGGGTGTGGAAACAACAGTGAGACAAATGCAACAATCTTACAAATTGGTTTATTTCTGTGACTATTGTCAGGCTACAAATCTGGACAGACTTGAGGTTCTCTCTTTCCTTTTCTCACTGTCTTCTCTTGCCAGAAATCTACCAGACTCACCTAATAACAAGCAAGGCCTAACACATTAGATGTCATTAACTGCCTCTTTTCAGTTGTGTGGCTTTGCCACTCTGCTACTGCAGGTTCTCCGACTGCTCCTCCCCATGCCCATGGCGGCCATTTACTTAGTGATCTCAGTTCTCTGGCGTGGGAAGTAGAGTCTGCAATCAGTACGGTCCACATGAACCTGGGAAAGAAAAATGATGAATTGTCATGTGCTTTTACTAGAATTAGTAGTAGTCCCTCCAGGGAAGAATGATGCATGGTGTTCTTGCTACTGAGAAATGCCCAAATGACAAATGAATAGGGTACCACCTATTTGAGAATATACTGTTCACTGGTTTGTTATGGAGGAACCTGGTGAAAAAGGAAAACTTAATGTATGAAACAGCATCGTGAGTCCTGACTATAAATTTAACTCACTTTCCTACATGCAAATTTAGCTGCCTGTCTCCTACCAGCCTAATCCTACCACCAGTATCTAACAGTGTAAAGCCCTGCTGAGATGCCTGTTGCTAGCCTTGTCATGAGTAACTAGTTTACCTGAAGTGTAATATGAAAAGTTGCAGAAGACTATCCTATGTTCTTATTTATCTTAGTTTTCTTTGTGACAGACCAAAATTAATCAGACCATCATTTGCCTTTCTCAAAACACTAATCTACAAAGTCAGTCATCATCACAGCTATTTGTTTGTCGGATATGATTGATGTCTCAGCTTGTTAATAAGATTTCTCTTCCTCCTGTTAATTCACGCTTCCCCAGATGAATCCTCGCTGGTGTATTCTGCCTTGGATTTACTCAGCTGATTATTAATTTTATGGTTTTGCTTTTGCAATTTGTTTGACAGATACTGTACAGCGGCACATTTCTTTTCACAGTTTTTATGTATGTTGCTTCACATTGCTCACTACACCGTTTCTCGTGGCTGAATTCTTCAGTAAACAGCCATGACAATATATGTGACATTTGGCGTTATGCTAGGGGTTGACTGCCATTGTAGATATTTTGCATCCAGGTTTCTCAGGGGAAATACACTGCTACTGTGTTCACGAGCCTATGCCAGTGTGAAGAGTCATCTTAGGTGTAAATTTTAAAAGCTTGTAGTCCATGAACAGCTCTGCTCATTCCTAGTCATATCTGTTTTCCATGTTTGTCACAAATTACTTTCTTGCATGAATATCTTTCAGTGTGATGGGCTGAACCTCTCTGGATCCTGCAAATAGCTGAGTCCCTTAAGCACTCTACTCACCAAAGGTGTTGTGTTCCAGCCAATTTCTTGGCTTTCAGTTTGTGGCTCTGAATATTTCTTTGTTGGCTCCAGTGCTGCATGGTGAATAAGATTCAGAAACCTGGCTGTTGGTTTGAGAGACACAAATACAAATGAAAGAAAGTATGTTTAAAAACAGTCACCTGTAGATGTGTGTTAGAATGAGACATCCTAACCTTGTCCAAGCAATAGCAAGGAAGCGAAGGTTGGAGGCAACCTCTGTGCTTCTGCAAATTATTTTGTTAGAGAATGCAGGGTGACATTTCTACTCAAATTTATCCTGATGAAGTTTCAAGATTTGCCTGCCTATATTCTCCTGTTAATTCTGTCAACCCTGCCTACTGTATTGTAGCATCTTACTTTTCTTATACCACATCTAGTATCAGCCAACGTTCCACGTTACCTGTTGTCTTTCTCAGTTGCCTGAGACCTGCTGGCTTTCCTTGTTTTGTTTTTTTTTTCCCCCACAATCCTCGACTAGAACAGGCCAACCTTAACCAACTGTTAAGGTTTTTAGCCAAAACCAGCATGTTAGAAATACAGGAGCAGTTGCTGTAGTAGTTGCTGTAGTCCTGTTATTAGTGCTCTAAAGCAAGACTCAGCGGCCATTTCAGCACTTTACTGTATGCAGTGGTTAGGTAGAATCTGCAATGACAGGCAACATGTATGTATAAAATATGTTTCTAGATTTTTTTGTTTTCCCCTGAAAGAGGTTTAGATTCTCAAGCAGAATTTTATAGTATGATACCTGAACAAAAACAAAAGCATAATTGCATGAATGCAAGCTTGTGCTGATAATGAAAAAGTAATGGAAAAGGGACTTAAAGTGGAAAAAACCTGCCTTACATTTAACAAAAATCATGAATGAATTTAATTTTCTTCTGTTGTCACAGGGGTGTTTCCACATATGTCATCTTTTAGACTAATTGGAATTTTTTGATCTTTCTTATTAGTAATTTTCTTATGTAATTACCACAAGCTGTTCGGAGATTACTTACCGTCTGCTGGCTCTTCTATATTATCATGCCAAGACATAGGCTTCTTGGTGATCGTGTGAACTGGAAGGAAATGATGCAGGTGAATTACTTCAATGTGATTTTAGCATCACAGCCAGGTATAGAATATCTGTCACTCCAAATGCTCCGTCTGGTTATTCCCCAGTTTGGGCCCAGCTACTTCACTGGCGTTGTAAAGGAAGAACAGCATGTGAAGAGAACAAAGTGTGTTAGAGTACTGATTAATAGCAACTTCCTAGAAAGGGAAGGGGGTTAACCATGCTAAAGGCATGTTGCTGGATGCTGCTTGCATTCACCAGAGCAATGTTCCATCCCACCATGTGGTGGCCTATACCAGGCGTCAAATGATTTTCCTTTGGTTCATTTTTGTTTGGTTCGTTTTTGTGAACCTGTTCACACCACCTGTTCATGCCAGTGTAGGCAATGATGTTCCATGACTATCAGTGGGCAGGTAGAAATCAGCCCAGGGGCTGAAGAAACAGGGTCTATTGTTGGGGCTCTCCGCCCCATCTTAGCTCTGTGGTTTCTGCTCAAGATCCTTGGGTTCCAGACACTGTGGCCTTCTACATGGCATTGTCTAATTTGAGCAAGTCGGTCTTATCTCAATTCTGTCTTTTGAGTGCGCAGGCTCGTTTCTCCTGTGTTACAAAAAGCCCACTGGTTGCTCCTTCCAGATCTACCCCTCCTATAGGCCCTCTTGGGTGCACTGCTCCTGCGTCAGGCGGGCCCCACGGGCTTCCCCTCCCCTCCGCCCAACGGGCCTCCCCTCTGCCCCATCCTCGTCTTGCCCTCTGCGACCGTTGCCGGTGCCCGCGGGGCCGCCATCGCGCCACCTCACCGCGGCGGAGTGGGTTCACGCCGTACTGCGTGTGCAGCCCCTGGTACTGCAGCTCCTTCCGCACCCGCTCGCAGAGGAGCCGGTTCTGCTGCACCGGATCCGGCGGCTGCTTCCCCCCGCTGCGGGCGGCCATGGCACCGCCGGGCGTCCCGTAGCCTGGCAACGCCTCACGTGATCCCCACGAGGCCGCTGATTGGCCCGGCTGGCGTTCCCAGTCCCTTCCCGCCTCCTATTGGCCGCCGAGTTAAAGCCCCCGGCGCTGATTGGCGGCGGCTGCACGCGGCGGGTTTGAATGACCGGTGCGGCGGAGGCGGTGGCGTGATGGAGGACGCGGAGCTGCGCTGCACCGTGGCCGTGGAGCAGCCGCTGCCGGGCGGAGAAGCCCCGCGGCGCCGCCTGATGCGGGGCGCGATGGTGCTGCTGGGCCGCAACGAGCTGCGGCAGCCGGTGCTGCGAGTGGTCGGTAACGGCGGGGCGGCGGTGCTGAGCTTCGTGCTGGCTGGTGACACCGTGCGGCTCTTCACGCGGTTCGCGGGCGACGGGCGGGCGGCCGTGCGGGTGGGGCCGAGCGGCGCCCAGGTGCTGCTGTCCGACTGTCCCCCAGACGCGCTGCGCCGCTTCCTCCGTCTCCTGCGGCTGAAGGTCGCCGCCGGGCCGCGGGGCGCACGCCGCCTCCCCCGCCTGCTGGACCGGCCGCCGCCGGCCTTCGCCGTTATCAGCCCGCTGCAGGAGCGAGACCTGCTGCGCGGCCCCGGCCGCCCCCACGGCGGCGAGGCGCGGGGAGAGCGCCCTGCCGAGGTGAGTCCCGGGGCGAGGGGGGCGGCCCCGGTTGTCGGCTACCGGCCCCGGTCTCAGAGCAGCCGCCGCCCGATCCCGCAGGTGGCCCGCGCGGAGAGGCGACCCCCGGCGAGGCTCTCGGCGGAGCAGGAGGCGGTCCTGGGCGCCGTGCGGAGCGGGAAGAGCATCTTCTTCACCGGCTGTGCAGGTGAGGGGGCTGGGCGGCTGCCAGCGGGTGAAGTCCCCGGGCCTACCACTGACCTGCTGCATGCTCCCTTTCTAAGGGACTGGGAAGTCGTTCCTGCTGAAGAAGATCGTGGGATCCCTCCCACCCAAGAGCACATATGCTACAGCCAGCACGGGAGTGGCGGCTTGCCACATCGGTGGCACCACTCTCCACGCCTTTGCAGGTAAGGGTCTGTCTAACAGCGAGGGGCTGGGAGTTCTCACTCCCCTCCCAAAGAGTCAGGACCTTCTCAAAGCTTTACTTTCATAGAATCACTGAGGTTGGAAAAAACCTCTAAAATCATAAAGTCCAACCCCCAAACCAACACCCTCAGGCCTCCTAAACCATGCCCTGAAGTGCCACATCTACACCCTTTTTTAACACCTCCAGGGATGGTGACTCCACCACCTCCCTGGGCAGCCTGTTCCAATGCCTGACCACTCTTCTAGTGAAGACGTTTTCCCTAATATCCAATCTAAACCTCCCCTGGTGCAACATGAGGCCATTTCCTCTCATTCTATCATAAGTAACTTGGGAGAAGAGACCAACACCCACCTCACTGAGGTCTCCCCTCAGCCTCCTCTTCTCCAGACTAAACAACCCCAGCTCCCTCAGCCGTTCCTCAGAGGACTTGTTCTCCAAGTCATTCTCTGTCTTCTCCCCTGCCAGGGATCGGCTCTGGGAAGGCACCTCTGGAACAGTGTATTCAGCTGGCGGAGAGGCCTGGGGTGCGCCAGCACTGGCTGGCCTGCCAGCACTTAATTATTGATGAGATCTCAATGGTGGACGGCAAGTTCTTTGACAGGCTGGAGGCGGTGGCGAGGTAAGAGATTGCCAGGCCAAACAGCTAACAGACATTAGTTTCACTAAATTTCCATGCCGCTTCCTTCCTTTGGATGTGTGAATGGATACAAGGAAGCTGCTGGCATAGGACTGGAAGGAAATATAAAAAAGTATCCAGGATGTGGGCAGACCTTTATCTTCATAAGTTTTGATCATGTCCCCGCTCCCCAGATGTGGCTGTTCCGGTTGCTGTTTCAATCTCTGGAGCCAAGTGTTGTGTATATAGTTGAGTCCAGACTACAGCTGTCTAGGCTGTGCCCAGCAGCTGTCTCTTGCAGGGAGCAGCAGTGGTAGTATAGCAGCTACCAAAGAACCAAGATGGGCAATGACACTTAGGGTGGGTAAGCAAAGCAAGCTCAATGTCATGCAATTGTACTGCTTAATTATTTGAGCTCTTCTGACACAGGTAATCATACCTTACTGTAGGTGGTGCATGTCTGAACATACTGACAGACTAAGAAGTAACTTTTGAGACCTGACTACATCCAGGTCATGGAGGGCATTCAAAGTTTCTCCTCTCTTCCTCCTTCCCTTCCAGGGCAGTCAGAAAACGGGATGAGCCTTTTGGAGGAATTCAGCTGATCATCTGTGGGGACTTCTTGCAGCTACCCCCAGTCTGCAAGGCTAATGAAGAAACCAAGTTCTGCTTCCAGGTACAAAACTGTCCCTAAACTCATTCTCATACTGCAAGTCTGGCTCTTTTGTTACAAGAGAATGATTTGCCAGGCAAAAAGCTGGAGGAAATGCATCCACATAAACATGGAGCTGACCGAAGTGTGGAGACAGACTGACAAGACCTTTGTCTCGCTCTTGAGTGCAGTCCGCTTAGGCAGGTGAGGAAAAACTTCATAATCCCTGCTTCCCTACTGATGGCGCAGAAGAAAGAGGTGTTTGTTGCTTCTCTGTGCTCTATCAGGAATGTGTAGCTGGGGACAATATCTATAAATGCTTTAACCAATGCAAGCAGTCTTTATATATGCTGCTCCGGTAAGGAAGGACCTTCCTAGGGTCCCTCTCTGCAATTTCTGCGAAGAAATTCAATGGACACCAAGCGGGCAGGGCTGGGACACACACTTGCACTTCTCTCTGATATTGCGTAGTTATCTTTGTCCTGCTCTCTGGAGGGCTGGGGCTTGCACAGCCTGATCCAGCAGTGTGGTGGTTACTGCTGCTCAAGACCTGTGTCTGATCACTTCAGATAAGAATCCCCTTTTCCTGGTTACCAGGTGCACAGAGGAGGTTACCAGACTGTTGATGCAGACTGCTGCTAACAGGTCTGAGCGTGATGGGATCCTGGCTACGCGGCTCTGCACCCATAAAGATGATGTAGCAATAACTAACGAGAGATACTTGCAACAGCTATCAGGTGAACTCCTTGGAGGAAGCTGCTGGCTTTGGGGCTGAGCTTTGAGTGGATGCACTAGTGATCCTGTGGTGTCAGGAAGAACTGGTGCTCCTTCATGTGCAGCTGCACCAGTCCAAGCTGTACCTGTTGGAGTTGAGCTGCCTGGGGAAAAACTTCACAGCTTTTTGCTTAAAAGTCCCCACTGTTACTTCTCGGTGTGTAATAGATGGCGAACTCATTGCTTGCTGTGAGGTAGGGTGGGTCATTATTGGCTCCATACCCCTGCTTTTTCTTTTTCTATAGCATCCCAGAAAGGCTGCGCTCTATCCAGCCATGATTTGAATAAAGGGTTATTTAATTTCTGCCTCCTTGCCTGGCCCTAGGGCTCTTTCTCAGTCCTCTTTGGAGATCTGGTGTTGGCAGCAAGTGAAATTGGTCATATGCTCAAAATGGTGACTCTTCAGGCTGTATTTACTGTTGGCCTTTGAATCCTGAGCCTTCTCTTGCTCTGGGAGTTATGTTGGGAAGAGAGGCAATAGGGAGCTTTCTGCTGTTAGATGTGACAAGGTTTGTGTGAAGATGGCCTACCAGCAGAGCAGACAGGATAATAGAAGAGGACTTGCTGTTAGAAATAAATGCTGAGCCTCCTGCAGTGCTGTGTAGATTATGTTCAATGGTTGCAGTTTGTCACCTTTCTTTCCTTAACAGGAGAATTGTACACTTTTGGGGCTTTGGACAGTGACCCAATGCTAGTGAAGTTAATCGATGCTCAGTGTCCTGTGGGTGGTAGAGTTGAGCTAAAGCTTGGAGCCCAGGTGGGTGCATGTACCTACATTTGTAAATAAAAAATTAAAGGAATAGCAGATAAATGTATAGAGTAGATTAAATGTTTAGAATGCAGATTCTGTACGGAATGGCAGGCCAACAGAAGACTCTATCCCAATCTTTGTATCCTTTCTCCTTGGAATCTTATCCAGACAGAGTTAGTTTGCTTTGGGTGCAGGTTCATGTCTCGTGGACAGTGGTTAGTGCCATGACTGACATACATTTCCAGTCAGGTTTAGAAGCTTCCAGGCACAGGCAGTCCTCCTAGCCTGTAAGGGTACGGCACAGCTTGCCACATTTGCAGGACTGGGCACCCTGCTGTGAGCTAGGGCTGTCAGAGTGGAAAGGGTGCAGGGTTGTGCTTAGCAGCAGCACTGTTTGTCTTGGGAAGTTGTTCCTTAGGTGTTCCAGAGAATCTGTATATGTCTAGGCTGGTGTTTGGGGAAGGAGGATCTGCTCCCTGGGACTGAGCTCACAGCTGTGGACAGAAGCAGCTCAAGTGGTGTTCAGTGCTCCAGAATGGATGTAGTTGGGAATCCTGGCAAGGAAAGGCTGTGAAATATTTTCAGTCAAATTGGAGACAGTGGCTATCCTGCAATAGAATGATGTGGCCGTGGCCATGTCAGCCTGCTGTGTTTCTTCTTTCTGGCTAGGAGCTTAGCTGCAGGTGGCTGAACAGGCTGTAAAACCATTGCACTGAAGGATTTACCTTTTTCTCTGTAGGTGATGCTAGCTAAGAATCTGGATGTGTCTCAAGGGCTGGTGAATGGGGCACGAGGAGTTGTTGTAGGATTTGAAAGTGAACAGAAGGGTAAGTAAGCTTTTCGATCTCTTGTTGAAGGAAGAGGGAAAAAAAAGCAAAACAACTTATCATTGGTGGCTGATGACTTGTTAATTTTGTTTACTGCTTGGTAAGAATAACTTGAGGGAAAGCAGGGAGAAATTCTTGTCTGCAATGAGAGGCTTGGAGCTCTCATGACCTGTGATGTCATACGCTGCATCAGCTGTAGCTATCTGTAGGGTCTCTTAGGGTCTCTTGTGTTTATTCTCTAGACGTTATTGCTCATTTTTGCTTCCTGTCTGTTTTGTTGAAACAAGTCTTGGTGGAGTGTGGTTTTTTTTTGTTTTGTTTTGTTATTTTTTTTTTCTCAGAATAATGTTCTGTTACCTGCAACATGTATGTATCTGCATCTCAAATGATAAATTACCTGAGTTTAATTCTCCTGCTTAAGTAGGTCCCAGACACCATTTCAGGACGTCCTATTTACTGTGTGGGGGTTTAGGTTTTTCCTTTTTCTCCCCTCCCCCCTGGTGTGCGATTTCCTTAATTCAGCCCTAAAATTCATGAAAAACTGACATGGGGAAAAAAGGTGTTCTTCGGCTGCTGGCTTCCTAGCTGTTGAGTGTGAGGAATACATACCTGTTTCTTTCCTGCTCATATTCCTACAGGGCTGCCTAAGGTGAGGTTTCTCTGTGGGGTCACGCAGGTCATCAAAATGGAGAAATGGGTCTTCAAAGGTCCATCAGGAGTTTATCTGAGTCGTCAACAGTTGCCTTTAAAATTGGCATGGGCCATTTCCATTCACAAGAGTCAGGTGGGTGTTCTTTACAGCTGTCCATAAACTTTTACACCATCATAAGCCTTATTTCCTGGGTGATCTTGCATTGCTGGTAAAACAGGAGGGAAAACTGAAAGGTTCTTGTTGTGGGGGACTTCTAGAATACACGTCTAGCTGCAAAGAAGGCAGCACCTCTTCTGCTTGTGATGCTTATCTATAGGGCCAAGGGTGGGCTAGCAATACTGCTGGAGTTTCCATAAGGGTGCTGCCATCTGCATACTTGGTGTTAGACTGTCAAGCGGCATTATTTACCACGGTGGGCTGATCAGGGTAGCATTAGTGATGCTGAGGTCTGCAGTGTACCTGCAGAAGCTGCAGCAGTCACATTTGTGTTCTTTGGGCTGGACTCCCCCTTTGGTCGCCTGCATTGGGTTTTTTCAATGTAACTAATGCATTTCCTACATTTCCAGAAGACTTCATACACTTGTCTTGGTATTAGACCTGTGAATTTGTTCCTATGCCACTGGTTAAACTAGGCAATGTTGTAAGTTCTGCTGCCTCCTGGGATGTCTTCTGGTACAGAAAGAGCTGGCCAGGCCTAACCCAAATCCTGTCTCAGATGGTCTGCCTGAGGATGGCTTGAGACTGGCGGCTGCTCCAGTTAATTACTAGGAGTGAAACCAGCAGGATTTCTTTCCCTGCTGTATTTATTTTATGGGATTTGTGGAGTTTCACACAAGAGGCTCACTGGAGTGAGTTAGTGGACCCTAGTGCCTGCTAACGTTTTCCTGACAGTGGGAAAATATCCTTTTCTTTCTACTGATTCCCATCTTTTAATCAGTTACGTAATCGAACAAGAGACTTCCTTTTTTTATCAAGCCTGTACACCAAGGACGGTACCTTTGACAGACTTGCAGGACAGGTTAGTGTTAATACAGCACAATATTCTGTTTTTGTTTGTTTGTTCTGTAACAAACTTCTCTGTGTCTTTGATAGGGCATGTCTTTAGACTGTGTGGAAATCTCCCTGTCCCGTGTATTTGAGAGTGGGCAGGCTTATGTAGCCCTCTCCCGAGCCCGCAGCCTTGCAGGTCTCCGTGTTCTGGATTTTGATCCGAAAGTAGTGAGAGCTGATCCTTCTGTGTTGGAGTTCTATAGGCAGCTGAGACGTCATCAACTTCTACCACAGGTAAAGAAAAATCCAATGCTAGCAAAGCCTACCTTGTGCAAACAGGCTGAGAGATGTTTGAGCTGAGATGGTACTTGTTCTTCCTAAGCAAGGTCATTCAAATTAAAACTTGTAGTGCCAGGAGAGATGAAACTGCAGAGAGGGAATGCAGTGGGGCAGCGCTTGGTGGCAAACTATCTACTGTAGTGCTGGGATTATATAATACACTACCTGGCCCTGTGGGTGAAAGGATGGTTGGGATTCTTTGATCCTCCCCTTGCAGTAAGGACTGAAGGGGAAGTGGTTGTCTCGGCCACGTTGGACACCTTCAAGAGTCGTCTGGACAGGGTGCTGGGCCATCTTGTTTAGATGGTGCTTTTCCCAGAAAGGTTGGACTAGATGATCCCTGAGGTCCCTTCCAACCTGTGATTTTGTGTGAAATCTCTCTTTGGCTTTTTTTGCCCTTCCCCAGGATTCACTACACACCCATTCAGGTGCTGATGAGAAGGAGAACTGGAAATGCAGCTGAGAATGCTCTTCTGGCCTTTGTGAGGCGTCAGCACTGACTGTTGAGTTGCAGTGATCTTGCTGTTGAGTATGTTTGATAACCTAGATAAAGTCAAAGGAATCTTTTCAGATGTCTAAGCACATCCAGAGTGAACTGAATGACGAAGAAGTATTCTTATCTCAGTGCCTCTAAATTTGGAAGGCTTCTGTAGCCCCTTTCTCGGCCCACAGCCTTGAGTATTCTGTGTCACAGATGCAACTCTAGCAAACAAAATGACTGAACAAGGATGTGCCTGATGGACCTTCCTACGGTTCTATCCTGTCTGCCCGGTCACATTTTACTCTCCACGTATGTAGACTGAAACTTGTGTGCCTTTCTTCAAGTATACTACATTTGAGAGATGGAAGGTGTGTATCTTCTTTGCCTGGATGGATTTGACCTCTTCACAAGAGCTGCTGACAGAAGGGAAAGCAGTGTGAAGCATCTGGAATACATGCTTGATTCTGCTGCAAGTGAGGAGCTGCCAGAAGCTGGGCTATCACTTTATAACATGGTGGGGTGTTCTTGCCTTCCAGATGCTTAACACCAGGAGGCTTTGCATAACTTCCTCCACAAGCAGAACTGTAGCAGTTAGTCACTGCCCGTTATACTGATACATAGCCTTTTTATTGGTCTGTTGCATACTATAAAACGTCTTTTTTTTTTTTTTAACCTGCTGAGATGAGCTGGCACTGTTTAAAAATAGGAGAAAGTCCTATGTCTTGTACCCATAATTATGGAACTCCAAGAATCATGAAGATCCATACCCCATTAGCAAGAAGGGAGTGAGAGGAGATGGGTGCTGGTGAGAGCCCCTCTTGTTTAAACACATAAGGCTCACTCAAGCAGGAGGGAGTTTCTGCTGGAAACAATGTGTCTGACTAATAAGGTGGAAGTTAAATGTGCAATAGGGAGTAATGGCTCAAGCAGAGATGAGCAGAACTAATATACTGTCTTTTTGAAGCCTTAAAGCAGCTTCGGTCTTTGTATTTTAGCCCATTGATTAAAGCTGAAGTAACTTGTATGGTTTTAAATGTTTAACATGCAGGAATAATGTGAAATACCAACATCCAGCTGGAACTTGTCTCTTACAGGGGAGTGTCTCTGTAACAAAGCCTCTGCAGTTCGAGTGAGTTGAAGGCCACTTCTTGGCAGCTGCTCCCCTTAAAGCCAGGGAAGGATGTTGACTAGCACATGGTTAACATAACAGAAAACAGATTTTGGTAGGATTTCAAAATATATTAAGTTTTGGTTTGTTTTTTTTTCTGGGCTTGAGGGGTAGAGTTTTGGAGGAAGTTATAGTAGAACACAGAAGTGAGAGAATTATTCAGAGGTGTCTAATCTAAGAAGGGGGCGGCTTAATGTATTGGCACATTCTTTCTTCAACGAAGTTAGGTGGGAAGTAGATGGAAGTACCTGAAGCTGAGGCTGCAGTGCGTGGAAGGTGAGGCCCTTCCCCTCATGCTGCAGGCTCTTCCTGGCACTGTCTCTGGTCTTTCAGACTCCGTGTGTGTGTGTGAATTTTTTTCTTTTAAACAACTTTGCAATCTTCCAAAGCTGGTTGTCTGCCTTGGGGAGGAACTGAAAAATGACCTTCCTATGCCCACATCCCTGGGAAGGAGGGTGCTGGTATGCTAAAGCATCACTGCTGGGGCAGGTGAGTACTGAGGTGTGATTCCTTGGCCTGCGGCTCCCAGAGCTGCCACTGGACCTGGGTGAGGGCCTGACTCCATTGCAGTCCTGCACCCACAGGGGAGTTGCTGCAGGTGTCCCCACCCAGCCTGCAGGCTGTGTCCCCACAGCTGACTACGTGGCAGTACCCAGATGGGGTGACTAAGCATGGGGGTGCTCAGGTTCAGCCCTTTCCTCCTGTGGTGGCACACATAGAGTGCAGGTGTGGCAGGCTGTCCCCAGCCTTTCCTTGCATGCCTCTTGTTCCCTCGGCTGCACATCAGCCCTACCCTGCCCTGTGTCCCCATCTTGCAGCACTCTTGTCCACGCTCATGCCACTGTTCTGTGGTGGGTGCCCTGGCTGAGCCTCTGCTGTGACACTCATACTTCCTGTGTCATTCCAGCTGGGCCTCAGCATGCATCCTCCATCTTTGTCATGGGCTGACTTTTTGCTTTCATTTACATTGTTCTACAGACCATCTGCTGACATTGTGCCCATCCTCCCCTCATGTTCCTTGTGCAGGTGGTCAGAGGCTGTGGGTGCCTTAATTGTCAGAGGCAAGGCTGACTTGCAGGCAGAAAATCCCAATGGGTAACCTAAAAGCCCATATGCTTGGCCAGTGGGCTGGGCTGGGGCCAGTTTGTACTCTTGTGGCTTTTTAGACATGGGATGCTGCAGTATGAGGGCTTTGAGTTGCATCGGAGGTTGAGGTGAGGCATCTGAAATGCTCGGGGATGTTAAAGAGTTTTACTGTTGGGATAGACAGTTAGGAAGAATATGCCAAGCACTTCCAGTCATACACAATACATTGATCTATTGACAGATTGTGTAGGAGTAATGAGATAATGCAGGTTCAAATCCTTTAACATCTCCGAAAAAGTTCCTGTACCACTGTAATGACAAGATAATTTAGAGTGTAAAAGCGTTGATTATGTACGATGCAAATAAACTTTTAATTGTGATCTTGTGAAGCAACTCATTTCACTGTAGCTTTCATGGGTTCAGGGACTGAAATCTTTCCAGTTGTATGGGGTTTTTTTTGGTGCCAGTTTGAGGTTTGATATAAAATGCTAAACAGAACTTAAAGCTGGAAAGGGTAATAAATATTTCATGTTAGTATTAAATGTGCATGAAATATTGTGGTTGTCTTCTCCAAGGTAGAGCTGTGGGAACAGAATAGCAGTGGCTTCTGAAGGGGTTGGCAGCTGTCCTGAGGCCAAAAGGGGTCCATCTATGTAAATTTTGGATGTTCATGCTCACTTCCAGCTAAAGCTGATGCAGGGATTGAGGCTGAGGCTGAAATTGGTTTTAAATCTTAAAAGGAGCAGTCAGGACAAATCTGAGCTGTCAGGCTCTGTCATGGCTCCCCTGCAGTCAAGATTGTGATCAGGCCTTTTTAACAGAAAAGTGCTTCCATACATACAAGGTAAAAATCTCGTAATACAATAAAAATCCCTTTTTCTTCCAAATCAATTAACATGTTAGTTTTTATTGCAGAGGGATATTAGTCTGTAGCTAGAACCCAGTATGCCACCATGGGATATATTTTTAAACTTTTTTTTATAGCAATGACTGTACTAGAAGAACAGGGCTGTTCATCCTCTCTTCAGATTCTTCTTCATTTTACTTACTAATGAAGAGCAAGCAACTTTTTACATGAGGGCACCACAAACCACCTTCAAAATGTCTGGTGATGCTGTTGCTTTCACCTGCTGAGGCAAGGTGGACTTCGGTGGGATTTTTTTTCAGGGACAAGTCACATGGCTTGTGACAGAGCAAATACATGTGCTATTCTCAGCTTACACAACCTAGAGCTCACATTTTTCCCTTGCCCTAGTGTGGATGTTCTCCACAGGCTGCAGTCCTTCTGGGGAAAAAAAGATGTGTTCCACCATGGTCTCCACCATGGGCTGCAGCGGAGTCTTTGCTCATGCACCCAGAGCTGCTCCTCCTTCTCTGAACTGGGTGCTTGCTGGGATCATTTCTCACATTTTTTTTTTTTACCTCACAACTGTGCAATTTTTACCTTCTTAAATCTGTTACCACAGAGGCTCTACCAGTGTTGGTGATGGGTTCAGCTGTGCCCTGTGGGGAGGCTGCTGTGGAACTGGCTGTAACCGGTTTGAGCCGGCCATGTCAGGCATGGGGCAGCTCTGACCTCTCCTCACAGAGATTCCCACCAACACCTGGGCATGAGCATCTGATACACAAAGTATCAAGTGTGTTAGCTTCCTTGAAAATTGCCTCTCCACCATCTCCTGTGGATGTCTGTAACATTTGCATGGTTGGATATCCCAGGCCACAGAGGTAAGGCTGGAGGTGCTGAGGTAGGTAAAAAGGGAAATGGCTGGTGATGGAGGAACTGCCATTTCCCTGTGGTGGATGGCAGGAGGCGGCATGTAGTACGGCTGGAGTCCAGCTAAAAGGAGAGGCACCCAAGAGGGTGCGTGGCAATGCAGCAAATGGCCGGGACTTCATTACTGTACTCCAATAAATATGAGGAAGCGAACAATGTCTCTCTACTTTCACAAACTGAAGAAAAAGTATTTAAATGTGGCTTTTGCCTTAAATACAGCTATAAATAAGTGAATTAAACTATGAGTTTGATTCATAATTGGTATTTCTGTTACCACAAAGTACAGCCATTTTCTTTTTCAAATATGTTAAGCCTTAAGAAACTGCTTTATACCAGCTAAAGCTTCATAATACATTTATGTGTTATTTGAAACATAATTCACATGCAGAGTGTTATTAAAACCTTACTAGCTTCCAGTTTAAATCTTTGTACAGTGATTTAACTCCCTTCTCATTCTTTACGTGACATTTTCATGGTAATTAAACATGAATATGTCCTTACAGTTTGTACCCAGAAGTCCTGTGGTGTGCAGGAAAGGCAGCAATGAGACCAATGTTGGTCTCAGATGCTGTAATAAGATTGTGTCTATGAATTAGATATTCCTATCCAGAATTGCTTTGAATAGATCAAACAAATGCTACTCTTAAGTAATGGAAATATGGTACATTATAGGCTATGCTATGAATGCTAATAATGTAATTTTTCTCACAGCTATTAAAAGTTTCTCATTTTGTATTTTGCCGCTCTGTGAGATGCAATTGTCTTGTGTAGTAAATCTAAGCAGTTCTATTATGATCATGAGAAAAGACCTGAATTACTAGAGGTTGCATTTAGATGTGTAAAAACATCTATTTTGCATTTCCTGTATGATTATTTTATGCTTGTTTCTCTTAAAGATTATAAGGATGTTGGATGGAATTTTTTAGCTAAGCTACTGACTAGTACATAATTTATGAAATCTGGTTATATGTGCAAAATAAGTTGATAACAAGTCTAAATGCAGTATTCAATAATTGAAGTTTACTCTCTTTTTTTTTTTTTTTTTTAACTTATGGTGTTGATACAGGGGGCTGTCAGATGTGACACAGACCTACGAGAGGCCTTCTGGGATGGCAGCTGGAGGTTAGGTAGGCACCAAGAGCATATTGAATGGTACCATGTGCCTGTGTGTGGGCAACTGAATTAAGCCTGTAATGTTCCAAATGTAACTGCAACACGTTTTTACTGAAATGTTTATTATGATCCTTTTGCAAGAAGGTAGAGCTATGATAAAGATACCTCTAACAGAAATTTGATTAAGATTTTATTATTATTTTTACTGTATGAAGTTTGGCGTTTTAGGATTTTTTCCTCTTATTTCTTAAAATATATTTTTTATCAACAGGTAGATGAATATGTAGATGAATCACACCTTCTAGCTACTCTTCCCAAGTCAATAGGCTATATCAGTTTTCTGCAGGTACGTAATATTCTTTTTTTAAATTATTTTTAACACCCTGAGAATTATAGGGGGGATTTGCCCAGACTTTCTGTTGGGGGCAGGTCTTCAAAGATTCTGGATCCAGCTTTGCCTATTGAAAGATCTGTGATTCCTTATTATCAAATATCAGCTTAGAGAGGATATGATGTATTTTGCAGATGATGCTAGACATTAAATTAAAAACATAAATAAAGCTTCTTAAGATTATTCCAGTAGCTAATAATTCACAAAAGCAAGGCAACACATATCTTTCAATATCTCTGGCTGAAGGCTGGACAGACTCATTGAATATAATAAATCAAATATGAAAAACACTTACGTGGATTAATATAAGAATAACTTGGTTTAAAAAATAGCTTTTAAAATTTTTAATTTATTTTGGAAGTCGCACATAATGACCATCTTGGCCTGTGAAAATGTTCCAGGTAAGACACCTTCATGTTTGTTAGATTAGTGGGACACCTTGTAATAAAATATTTGACCATAATAACATCAGGTACTTTCAACTGACACTTTGCAATACAAAGTACATTTTTAAAATAGATCTTGAATCTTGAGCAATGAGCTAGTATTTAATTGCAGAATTTCAATGCATAATGCATTAGGCAGAGGGATGTTACCAGAATGAGTTTAATAATAAAGAAGGAAATTTTGAAGTAATTTGTTTTTTACACGTCTTCTGTCCACATGAGACCTTACAATAACCTTAACCATTTTACTTGTGACAGTAGCAAGCTATGGCTATTTTAACATAAAATCCACACTAAATATAAAACACATCAGATGATTCAGTCAGGTCAAAACTATAAATTCTTATAAAATGTTGTCACTCTGTCTTTATTAGCTATAATTATTGCTGTTAGCTAAACTTTTGGACAACTTATGTCTTCCTTTTGCTTTAAAAATAAAGGATAAAAATTACTCAGTGTACAAGCAATTTCTAGTTCATGTTAAAGATAGAACATTACTTTTGACAGATTGCTGTGTAGTCTCCTGCACTCTCAGATCTCAAGAAAGTAAAAGATCAAAAATATTGTTTCCGATGACTTATCTATTTTAATAGAAATATTGTCAAAAGAATTGATAATCAGATTTTGAAATTTGTCCTGAGAGTGTCATCAAGGGCCTCCATAAAATATAACACATGAGAAACATCAGGCAAAGAGACACAGGTGTAATGCTCATTCAATACTTCTGTAAAGTTTAGATCATCTTATAGTGCTAAGTTTTGGGATCAGGATGCTAATAAGAAAAAGACAACCTTTGCTATGGGTTACATGAGATGTTCTTTAAAAAAAAATAGGCAGAAGAAACCCCACAACCAAACAAGAACCAAACAACAAAACTGTTTCTGTCCATTGATGTGACTCAAGGCATCTCACTGTCAACAGAAACTAGGGCTAGAGGGAACCTCAAGCATGAAGGCTGCATTTGGTATTGCTTTTTCTGCAGCAAAAAGAGGCCTTAGTACCATACCAAGTTGTAATAACTCCAAGTGGGGAACAAGATGCCAAGTAAGGTGAAAGCTATGTCAAAAACTAAAGGGTGAAGAGAGCACATGACAGCTCAAGGTCTCTGTCTAGAACCAGAGAAATTGAATCATTAGGAATACGTCTGGCTCAAGGCATGCAGGTGAAGTATACTTAGCAGAGTTACCAAGTATGTTTCCAGATGCGATACACCTATGGGCCTTTGTGGTAGTTAAGAGATCTAGTATGGTCAAAAATTGTCTGAAAGAGCAGGGGAAGTCACAAGACCAATACCACCTGTTAGCACATTCAGTGTTTCTGTGGAATGGCTAGAAGTATAAGACTAGAGGTAATGAGGGCTAGGAGCGGCACTGAGCCAATTCAGTAGAGCTTGCAGTGTTTTGATGGGCACAGAAGGGAGCTAAGCTCAAATTTAAAAGGAGCTGCTGGCCATGTTATCTGCCGTAGAATGAGTTTGTCAGTTCACCTTGGGGCACCTGATGGATGTGAAGTCTGTTCAGAAGCCATTAGGAAGCATTATGGTGAAGCTGGTGCTGAAGGCAGCCAAATGACTATAATGCAATGAGGTGATGATAAGGTACTCCCTAAAAAAGTCACAGCTAGGCAGACACATTGCACATCTTGTCCAGGCTATAGTGTAGACAACTTTTTGGAACAGGGGAAGACCTATTAACATTCTTCAGTATATCTTTTTTGGCATTCATGAAGTATGTTTTCCTATGATGGGGTCTCTGAAGGGGGTGGAGAAAAAAGGTATTTCCAGGACATTTAAGAGGTAACAAAAGATAAGTGCTACATGTAGGTATGTAAATACATGGTATGATGATGATATGTCCACAGGCTGGCTATGTATTAATAGATTTCAGCCCAAACAAGGGGGAAAGACACAAAAAGATTGATAAACTTACCAAAAGGGAAGAGGTAAAAATTAGTATGGAGCCTAAATAATGGAGAGGATATTGCAAAGGAAAATAATGTAGATTCTGCAGTACACCCTTTTCTTCAAAAGGATCTAGTTTACTGTTACAAGTATGGACCTCTTTCACTTTATTTCCAGAGCACAGTCAATGGAGCATATTTCATCTTTACCTCTCAGATCATAAAGACCTCATCTTGCTTTTGCTGAATATTTGCTGGAAATCCAGGGTGAATTATCTGCTTAGCATGCTGACAGGGGAGATAACTGCTATATATCTCCTTTTTTTCCTTTCTCTGGGGTTTAGCTGGGGGTTCCTTGCTTATTTTGGAGTTCCAATCAGAGGCATCTTATATTTCAAAGAGAATTGAGTTGTGATAAAACCCCAACTTAGTACGCTCTCTACAGTGAAAAGAGAGCTACATTTTTCCCAATGTTTTGCACATTTTCCAGCAACTGAGGGGAAAAAATGCTACCTAACAAGTATTTTGATAGAAAATGCTGCTCAGGGAGCAGACTTTAAAACCCAGCTCTTGGAGTGTTATTTGAACACTCCAAAGTAAACAGCTGCTGTTCTGTTCACTTTGTTAAAAGAGTAGAATTGTTTTCTGTCTCTAAAACATGCAGTTTCATTAAAGAGAAGATAACTGATGATAAAAGTAGGAGGAGAGTACACATTTTGGTCTTAAATGCTATGGAAGTGACATACTGTCAGAAGAAAACTGCATTGCCTACTTCAGCTGCATAAACTTTGATAGCAGGATGGAAGCTTCTGTTACTGTCTACCAAATAAGATTTTAAAAAATCAGTTCCACAGCTTATAAGCAGTATGGAGGCTTAATTGTTTCCTTATGTTTCATTCTTCAAATATACTAAACATTAACAATCAAGTAGCTATCAGTGTGCCAGACTGTTCCTTAATATGGAATGTCTGCTGTGTCTTAATTTTTGCCTTTAGCTGCTATTTTCACAGAGCTAACCCATAATACCAACTAAACATTTTGGTACTCGGTCCCTTGACTGCCTCTTGGAGCTCCTTTGCCAAGCGCTTCCTTCATAACCTCTCAGGGAATATGACATGCACCTGGACCTGTACAGAAGCCAGTGTGAGACAATTCATGTGGAATGCTGAAGAATGTAATAAATATTGCATGCAATGCAAATTCTGTTGACAGGCGTATCTGAGGGAGAGTGGAATTCTTATCTAGCTATTTGAAGGTCTTTGTCTAGAAATGAACTAATGGTGGTGCTGTAGGAATTGCCAGGTTGCATCAGACCATCAAGTTTGATTTTTTTGCCTTTAGCAATGCCTGCTGTTTTATAATCTGGTTATTCAGAGAATGAAGGACTACCCTTCTATGAATGTGCCCATCTAAGTCACTCAGAGAGAAGGGGTGCTTGTTGTTTTATTTTAATTTTTTTCCCTCTTTTGCAAGCTGTAAACTCCTGCCCTGAAAGATGAGACTATGTTATCCTTGAAACACACACATCAACAGAACTATAACAGATCTAATTACTGCACTTAAAAAACCAAACCAACAAATCCCCCACCAAACAAAAAACCCAAAACTCTGCAAATATTTTGTGTCCAGTTTCTTTAACTACAGTTGGAAGAACTTTTTACCTGATCCATCTTAAGTTTCCTCATCTTCAGTTTATCAAATAGTTCCTCTATACACCAGTTGAAGAGCATAATTTTCTTACCACATTTCATTTTCAAATGCATCATATAACCCCTTTTTTTTTTTTAAGTTGTTTAATGTGACTAGTGTTTAGAAAGGCACATGCTCTCTTGTGTTTGGCTGGCCTTCTCTTGGGTTTCTGCTGGGGCCCTAGCTACTGGGCAAGGTAGATCAGACTTGTAGGGACTGCAGCTGGGAGCCTGGGTGTGTGTAATAAGCTGCACTATCTTCAGTCTGGTCAGGTGTAACCAGTATTTAGACATACACTCTTATATTTTAAGCTAAGCATCATCTCAATGTAGTTTATCAATTTACTGATTAGCTCCTCTGCAAAGCATGAATGTTATGACTAGGTGACCCATAAACATCCCCTGTATGTATCAATGGGAATTTTGCACAAGTGTTTGCATACAATTTTATGATCCACAGTAAATATTAATCACATGCATACTTTAATGGCACCACTATTAAGTTCTCTTTTATCCTAGAGAAAGATGTTCATTCTAAGTATCTTTACTTATGTTTATTTTCTAATTATTCATTTTATTTCAATTTCTTGCAAGGAACAATCAGGACATGTAGGACCTATAGTCCATTTCATCCAAATTTCCATCAAAGGGTGTGAGAAGATATATATATTTAAGAATTAGACTATCAGAATGTAGTTTTTTCTTGCAGTTTTCACTAACATCTGTTTGAAAACAGTAGTAGCTAGTGAAAATACAGAAAGACGTGGAACTTAGGGCCCAGTAAATACAACGTTGATTAAATTAAAAACAAGATCACTTCCTGTTCAGGAAAGCTTGCTCAGCCAGCTGCAGAAAAGAGGAAAAGACAGAGTTATCTACCCTGATTTTATTTTCAGTACTCAAGTCTTGTTCATTTCATTCTCAAGGTTCAGCAGTATGTTTATTCTAAGGGTTTATTCGGTTCTGTATTATTGAAAGCCTGTCTTGGAAAGAAGTTCATGACATATTACCACAGAATTCACCCCTGGCAGTGGAAACTTAAATGCAGCTTAATTGCATAAATATAGGCAAAACTCAAGGCACCTACACGCTGCAGCAGGGGTAGCTTAAAATAATGTATTCACAAACTGATCAGTTCTGGTAACAACTGATAACCAGCATTAATGTATAACACAGCAAAGCAATTACATACATTTAGAGAACAGAGAATAGAATGTCCTGAGTTGGAAGGGACCTGCAAGGATCATTGAGTCCAACTCCTGTCCCTGCACAGGACAACTCCAAAATTTACACCATGTCTCTGAGGTTGTTGCCCAAATGCTTCTTGAATATTGCCACGATTGGCACTGTGACTACCTCCCTGGGGAGCCTATTCCAGCGCTCCACCACCCTCTGGCTGAAGAACCTTTTCCTAATATCCAACCTAAACCTCCCCTGGCACATTTTCCTGCCATTCCCTTGGGTCCTGTCACTGGTCACCAGAGAGAAGAGATCAGTGCCTGCCCCTCCTTCTCCCCTTGTGAGGAAGCTGCAGACTGCGACGAGGTCTGCCCTCAGTCTCCTCTTCTCCAGGCTGAACAAACCAAGTGACTTTAGCTGCTCCTCATACGGCTTCTCCTCTAACCCTTCACCAACTTCATGGCCCTCCTCTGGACGCTCTTTGGTCGCTTTGTATCCTGAATGTACTGTGGCGCCCAAAACTGCACCCAGCACTTGAGGTGAGGCGGCACCAGCACAGAGCAGAGCGGGACAACCACCTCCCTCGACCGGCTGCAAAGCAGTGCTTGATGCACCCCAGGGCACGGTTGGCCCTCTTGGCTGCCAGGGCACACTGTTGGCTTATGTTCAACTTGCCATCGACCAGAACCCCATGTCCCTCTCTGCAGAGCTGCTCTCCAGCCTCTCACTCCCAAGTCTGTATGTACACCCAGGGTTGCCATGCCCAGGAGAAAAATCTGGCACTTGCCCTTGTTCAATTTCATATGGCTGGTGATTGCCCAGCTCTACAGTCTGTCCAGATCCCTCTGCAGGGCCTCTCTGCCCTTGAGAGTGTCAAAAGCTCCTCCCAATTTTGTGTAATCAGCAAAATTAATTAGTATTCCTTCCAGTCCTGCATCCAAGTAATTTACAAGGAGATTAAAGAGTACTGGCCGCAAGATAGATCCCTGTGGAACCCCACTAGCGACTGGCCGCCAGCCCAGTGTAACCCCATTTACTATAACCCTTTGAGTCCGACCCATCAGCCAATTGCTCACCCACTGCATTCCATGTTTATCCAGCTGTGTGCTGGGCATTTTGTCCAGGAGGATACGGTGAGAGACAGTATCAAAAGCTTTACTGAAATCCCAAAAAGATCACATTGACTGGCTTTCCTTGGTCAACTGGGAGGGTAACCTTGTCATAGAAAGAAATAAAGTTTGTTAAGCAGGACTTTCCCCTCGTGAACCTGTGCTGGCTGGGAGCAATGACTACATTGTCTTTCAGGTGTTTTTCCAAAACTCCCAGAATAATCTTCTCCACAATTTTACCAGGCACAGAAATGAGACTGACGAGCCTGCAGTTACCGGGGTCATCCCTGTTGCCTTTCCTGAAGACAGGGACAACATTTGCGAGCTTCCAGTTGACTGAGATCTCTGCAGATTCCCAAGAGCATTGAAAAATCATTGAGAGGTCTCGCTATGACATCATCCAGCTCTTTAAGTACCATCAAATTTATATCCATCCCCTCTCTCCAAGGAACTAAAAATGTTGTTCTTTAAAAATGTACTCCTGCAGTGTATGAGACTTGACTGAACATTGGTGTGATGAGATAAGCTATTTAATTGAGGCTTTAGCACACTAACAACTTACTTATCACAGTATTTGGGATTCAGTGACCAGGCAGCCATTAAAGATCATCTTTCCTGAAGAACTTGAAAATGGCATATCCTTTCCACTTGCTTCCTTCTAAGCCTCTTCTGAACATCCTATTTACCTTTTGGAATCTCCTTGGTTTTCTGTGTGTCTGGTCTCCAAGGGGAAGCTTATCTTGAAGTTGTTCTCCGAGGTTAAATACATTGCCTCCATCTATTTCTCTAGCCAGATGAAAGCCTCTACTTATCTAAAGGGGTTTGAGGCTATATTAACTTGTGCAGTTTTTCCCTCTACAATACACTGTCTGCATTCAGAAGGCACCTAAAATCAGGGAGGTGTTAGGAGTTTACTGCTTGAAAAAATAAAAAAAACTAAAAGAAGAGTTTCGTATGGATGTCCAGTGATTCTCACATGTTCTGGGAGCATCCCGCTTTCCAGATGTGTCCATTCCAACTTTTCTTATTAAGTGATAGGAAAGGTGGAGACACTTATATTAGAAAAATTGGAAGTGCAGCAAACTAGTTGTCTCTCCCAGTTTTACGTTCTGCATCCAACAGACGGGGCACTTTGTTACTGCTGCATACTGGTTATGGGCCAGTTCCCTCAGACTATCTCATCAGTTCCAGAAGTGGAAAAAAATTATTACAATAGATAAACAGCAGCAGGATACAGCTGAGGACAATGCCTGCTGTTATACGGTCTTGAGGACGAGGAAGGGTAAAGGAAAAGTTTAAAAAAAGAGACTAAGCATTGAATCTCTCCAGTCTGACAAAATAGTCTGAAATACATTGCTTCATTTTCATGTTTGTGGAGATTGTTGATCCAGTCCTGAGCCTACAGTTTGACCAACTGGAAATGTGTTAGTTTACAAACTGAAAGTGCTTGTAATTTTTTACTGGTGTTTAATAGAAATGTATTTGATTCCTCTTTCAGGGTTACCAGAGATGCCAAGCTTTACTCACATTTCCTTTTTGGTTGGTGGGGTGAAAGAGTAGAGGGTGACATGTTTTTAGTGTTCAGTAAGCATTTGGTATTGTAATACCGTATATGCTGCATAACGAATATCACTAGGATTGTCTTGATAGAGCTGTAGCCGTCAGTGGGTGAGGCAATTACTAAGCAAGGGTGTAGAAATACTCTTGAATCAAGACTCTGCAATAAGCTGTCATATTTATAGGTACTAGAAAGAGTATTTCACAGTAAAATATTTGTTATATTTATGCAGATTTGGAAATTGCTGAACAGGTGGGCAGTCAAGTTATAGGGCTGTGTATGTGGGTATCTGCTTGTGCTTTATCTTCTGTAGGAGCAGATGGATTCCTACACCACCAGTTCACAGAGACGGGTTCTACCAGTTGGAGAACATAGTAGCCCTCTCTTAGGTATTACAGAATCACAGAATCACAGAATGGCAGGGGTTGGAAGGGACCTCTGGAGATCATCTTGTCCAACCCACCTGCTTGAGCAGGGACACCTAGAGCAGGGGGCACAGGAACGCATCCAGGTGGGTTTTGAATGTCTCCAGGGAAGGGACTCCACAGCCTCCCTGGGCAGCCTGTGCCACTGCTCTGGCACCCGCACAGGAAAGATTTTTTTTCTCATATTGAGGTGGAACTTCCTATGTTAGAACTTGTGCCCATTGCTCCTTGTCCTGTCATTGGGCACTATTGAAAAGAGCCTAGTCCCATCATCCTGACACCCTCCCTTTAGATATTTATAGGTATTTGTGGAATCCCCCCCTCAGTCTTCTCTTCTCCAGGCTGAACAAACCCAAGTCTCTCAGCCTTTCCTCATAAGGGAGATGCTCCAGTCCCCTGATCATCTTGGTAGCTCTCTGCTGGACTTGCTCAAGGAGTTCCCTGTCCTTCTTAAACTGGGGGGCCCAAAACTGGACACAGTACTCCAAATATGGTCTCACTAGGGCAGAGCAGAGGGGGAGGATAACCTCTCTCGATCTGCTGGCCACACTCCTTTTAATGCACCCCAGGATACCATTGGCCTTCTTGGCCACAAGGGCACAGTGCTGGCTCATGGTCAACTTGTTGTCCACCAGCGCTCCTAGGTCCTTCTCAACAGAGCTGCTTTCCAGCAAGTCAGCCCCAACCTGTACTGGTGCCTGAGGTTGTTCCTCCCCAGGTGCAGGACCTTGTACTTGCTGGTGTTGAATTTCATGAGGTTCCCCTGGGCCCAGCTCTCCAGCCTGTTCAGGTCTCGCTCGATGGCAGCACAGCCTTCCAGCGTATCAGCCACTCTTCCCAGCTTGGTATCATCAGCAAACTTGCTGAGGTTACACTCTATCCCATCATCCAGGTCACTGATGAATATGTTGAACAGGACTGGACCCAGCACAGACCCCTGGGGAACACCACTAGTGACAGGCCTCCCTCCAGACTCTGCTCCATTGATCACAACCCTCTGAGTTCTGTTGTTGAGCCAGTTCTCTTTTCTATCCACCTCAGTGTCCACTCATCCAACCCACGCTTCCTTAGCTTGCCCGTGAGGATGCTATGAGAGACAGTGTCGAATGCCTTACTGAAGTCGAGATAGACAACATCCACTGCTCTCCCTTCATCAACCCAGCCAGTCATGCCATCATAGAAGGCTGTCAGGTTGGTCAAGCATGATCTTCACTTGGTGAATCCGTGTTGACTGTTTCTGATAACCTTCTTGTCCTCTACATGCTGCAGATGACCTCCAGGATGAAGTGCTCCATCACCTTTTCGGGGATTGAAGTGAAGCTGACTGGCCTATAGTTCTCCGGGTCCTCCTTCCTGCCCTTTTTGAAGACTGGAGTGACATTTGCTTTCCTCCAGTCCTTGGGCACCTCTCCTGTCCTCCACAACCTTTCAAAGATGACAGAGAGTGGCTCAGCAAGAATATCCGCCAGTTCCCTCAGAACTCATGGGTACATCCCATTGGGCGGAGCCCATGGATTTGCAAGGATCCAGCTGGCATAGGTGAAAGTATTCCCATCAAGCATCTGTTCAGCAGTCACCTTAAAAACCTAGTTCTGAAATGCTACTGCACCACTTATCATTTTTTTCCTCTCCACAGGTATTTCTCACCCCTGGATTCTTAGAGTGCTGAGTTTTATGACTTTTTGAGGAGTTGGAAACAGAAGAGATGATTTTGTTGGCTTCAACTTGTTTTTCCAGAATGCTTGACTCTTGCTGACAGTCATTGTCTTCCATTCTTTCATCCCACTGGTAGGCTTTCTGTGCCTCAGGATAGTGTTTAAATCAAAGAGCCTGATCTTCTGATGTGCTGATCTCCTACCATTCCACTTGGCTTCAGTTGCCATTGTGAGTGCTCAGCACTACTGAAGATTAGCCTCCAAGTGTGTCACTGGTAGCATGTGTTCTTTGTTAGCACAGGCTCTGGCTCACTTGTGCTGATTTGCTGCTTTAGTAGCTTTGAACTTTCTTAGGTCACTGAATCACAGTTCATTTCCCATTGGAGTTTATGATTGTATGGGAAAAACTTTGTCTTGTGAAAGACAAAGGGAAAGGATTTACTGGGTTTGAGCTCCTGTTTGTTTTACCCTTCCTTTCCTGTTACCCTCTAAGTTAGTGACCTGAAGGGTAAAGGTAAACTAGTATACAGAAGAAGCAAAATATTTTGTTTTAAATTCTGTTTCCATGATGCAATGGGTTTCTCACCACTAGTATTTGTACAGGCTTATTTAATTTGAATTCAGAGGACTAATTGGAGCTGAAATTTTCATCCTGTGTTTTCCTAATGTAATTTTCCTCACATGTGTCCAGTTAGCCAGACCACCACCACTTATGACCTGTAAGCCAAGGCTGACGAGGACACTTTCTAAATCACATTGGCTTAAATGTGTAACTGCTTATATGAACAAAGATCAATGACATTCTGCAGAGCACAGGACTAGCATGTCAAGCCTATCTCTGCAGTTCTGTGGTTGCTGAAAACTATCTCCAGGTCTAAACTTCCTCAGTCAGATATGTGAGATTCCTAGGAAAGCTACCAGCTTGCTTGGAGAAATTTCTTCTTTGTCATTTAAGACACTGAACTTATTCCTGTAATCAGGCTGGTAACTGGAGGTAGCCAAGGGTGCTAGCTGCAGCTATCCGTGCTTGCTCCTAGAGGCCAGCATATCTCAGCAAGCTGGAAATTCAATGCAGTGACAACTGCTAAGGAATAAAGAAGGATCCTACCAAATGCCCAAAGATGATGCTGGTTAGAGCAGAAGGGCACACAGGCATTATCGCCTTATGAAGCTTTTTTTGAATGCTGTGAATTCAGCACTAGGAGGAACGTTAATGGGTGCAGCTTACCACAACATCCTCCTGGGACACATGAGAGATGCCCCTGAAATCCCCCCCAGGATAGACCAACTTGCTGGTCTCCAAATAGATCTTTTTAACACAGCATCAAACCAGTTGTCCAGCTGATTATTTCCTTTAGAGCAACCTGTACACCCAGTGGTAGAATTGACATAGCAAAAATTCTCCCTCATCTCTGCTTTCAGGTAAGTTGACAAGAACACAAAAGGCAAGAATATAGCAGTGCATTGCTAGCCTTCCTAGGGTTCTTGTGAGCAGAGGCTGCTCCTGAGGTATGCCAGCTGAGCATGTTTGTTTGCCTGTCTCAGCTGTATTCCCTTGTAATCCAGCACCATTGTTTCTGCAGGAGCTAGTTGTTTTGGCATGCTACATAACTGCGGTATGTCAATCATATACCATAGAGGATGTAAATTAATGGGATTTTACATTCATTCAATAAGGTGTTACTGAAACTGGAAGACCACAGTGAAATGGCAGTGGGACAACTATCTGTAGCTATATAAAAGAGACGGTGGGATGCACAATAGCTGTAATGATTGCCTGCTTAGCATACACTAACATAATTCATCCTCACAACAACTTCATCCTATGACAAAGGCAGGTTAAATGCTGTTGCAAATATTGTTCAGAGAGAGAGATGGCACTGTAGTCCTCTAGCTGTGAGTGCCAGTAAAGACAAACCGTGTGTATTGAAGCTGGGAAAAAAGCAACCTTTAATTGCTGTCTTATCCTTTGTATTTATCTATTTCAGCTGAGAGCAGTGCCTTCTAACTGAACCAAGATAATTTCAGAATGGAATAAAACCAGCATGGACTCAAGTGAATACATAAAAGGTGAGTTGAGGTTCCTACGCTATAGAAACACATTAGAAAAAAATGCTCCATTTCTGCTAACTTTTAATCCCCCAAATATCCTTTATTTGCACGACAAGGGCTTTCTGTTGTAGTATCATGTGGTCTGTGATTATCTGTTGAAAGAAAAAGCTACAGAACACTCAAGTCACAATCTAAAATCGATGCATGAAGTACAGAGGTCAGGGTATTTCTTGTCCTCCATGACCGTTTGTGGTGGTAACGATGACAAAACCTTGGCATGTCCAAAGCAATTAATGTCATTAATGTGCTATGAAAACAATTAATTAAGCTTCCTCAGGAAAAACATCTCTGTGTCTTTTGCCTCCCACATCTTTCCCTTTTGCAGTCAAGTTTTCAAGTTTGCAGATCTGAGAGGCAGTTTGTACAAAAGAATTTGGGAGAACTTCTCTTACGTAGCAGGTACAACTGGCAGGGAGGGCGAAAAACGTCTGCAGATTAATTTTTCCACTTACATTTTGGCTACTGAATGGACCAAAATAAGGTAAGTTAGGGACTAGTTCAGTGTATGGCTAACTCCACAGTGGTTTCCAGTGGGTGGCTTTGTGGTTAAGAGCAGCACTCAGCACTGCAAATGCAGTCCCAGATGTGCCAGCCCTGACCTATAGCTAACCCTTCCTTTCTGTGGCAGGAACTGGGTAGGCTCTTTTAAACTGTCTTAAATGACTTGTTTACAGAGGACATTTTTTTCCTATGTGGTTGAAGCTCCTCTAACATCCTTTTATCTTCCCAGAGTGACATGTGAGGGAGTGAGGTAACCTTGTTATATACAGCAAAGATGTCTTTGCTAAACTTGGGCAGTTTCTGAACTTGAATTTGAAATAAGAGTTTCTCACGGTATCTATAGGAAAGTGGTCAGCTGATGGCATTGGCAGCATAGTTTGATTACGTAAATTAGACTGCAATTGTCCACCTTGGTTTTCTAGCACCTAATTTAAAATTAAATTAAAAGTGAAATGAGATATTGAGTGAAGTCCCAGCAGTAAGCAATACACAGGGATGGATTTGAACTATGTAAATCTAACATGATAGAAAGAAGAACCTAATACGTATGGAGAGAGCCAGGGAAAGAAAAAGACATCCTGATTTGAGGAAGTGACACAAATGAGCTGCTTGCACCAAATCCTCAGATTAACTCTAACTGGAATTGGGCAATGACAGATTGCACAGAATTAAGGCCTAGAGCCCCAGAGATAGTTAGATGTCTAAATCTGGTTGTACTAAATGAGTTATATGCCTAAATAACTTTGAAAACCTGGTCCTTAAAATGCTTAAGTACAGCTGTTATAGAGTTTGTAAACCTCCCATAGTTACTAAAGAAGTAAACAAGTAGGACATGACAAATATATTAGCTTTAGCAAAATAGCTGCCAAACTGAAGCTCTGGCCAAGCTAGCCACAGCTGCCCTCTGCCTTTCTGAGGAAAGGGCGAGGTGGTTTCTTTACTACTAAACGCTGAACAAGCAGGTTGCCCTCCCTGGAAGGTACAGCTTTAACCCAGGTGAGAGAGCTGCTTCCTAAATAGACAGCTTTTCCCTCAGAATTTGCTCTGAGGAGGGCAAGTTGAGAGTTTGTCTGATGTTGGGGAAGTGTGGAAGGATTTAGATGTGCTCATTATGGTTGATTCACAACTGAAGCTGTATTGATGAGGTGTTATTAGTAGTGTTTCTGTTCTCAAAACATTGTGTGGGCAGTGCTGGCTTTCTAATACTAACACATTTCAGAATATCTTCACTTGTGTGGGTTTTGTTGTCTCTAAGGCAGGCCTAGTGCTTCATGACATCCACATATTCAGGGTAGCGAATGCGTGCTGTATTTGTTTCCTTTGTTAGAATTATTTTTTTCTTTATTTTTTATTATTTTTTTCTTTTTTATATTTAGTAGAAATTGCTTCTTTTAAGTTAAAGAACTAATGTGGACATTGAAGTGTTATGAGGATTTGTTTAAATTTTTGTACAGTGCTTGCTTTGAAGGTGTAGAATACTATTAAAGTGCTAAGGTTTAAATATGGGCTGTGAAAAAATTGTTGCTTATTGAATTTCTACAGGCAGCATGCTAGATAACACTGAGTTTGTTATCTAAAGGTAAACTGAAAGCCATGGAAAACTCTTCCTAAATATGAACAGTAGAGAAAACTTCTTAATGACTTTGTAAAAAATAATATGCCTCTGTTAGTTTTATGGATACCTGAAAACCTCTAGGGCTTGATATGGATTAGTAGACTTATACAGAATATTTAAGGGATTGTGATGAGAATGGCAGTCAAAGCCCATCGAGGGCTTAGGAATATCTCTTGTGTGACTATTGATGCCACAAATAATTCACACTTCTTAGTTTTTGTTGTTTTTAAGTTTGATCTATGTATGAAAATCAAATGGAACAAACAAAACCTTTACTATGTGCAATACAGCTCAGAGGATGAGGAAATAGAGATGGGCAGGCCTTAGATGGAAAGGTTATAATTTTTCCTCTGAATGAAATACTGTTCTGTAGAACCCTATAGCATAGCTATGAATGGGTTAAGATATTTTGCTAAATATATTGTCAAGGCTTCAGAAAAGCAACACAATTTAATTCAAATTTTGTTCAGGGGGGGAACGTAAGTATATAGTTTTTTGGTGTTGTATTCTATGCAGCAGGCATAAAACCCATCCTACAGATTTCCTTTCATTAATAATGTGCATAAGGATTGATGTGTTTCTAGTTTTTCCTCTTTAAACAGTGACCATTTCAAAGCCTACCTGAAAAATAGCATTGGTGACTCTTCTGCAGAATGTGTAATAAATATTTGAAATGTTTCCTCTGTTGTCTCCTTATGCAGACACATTTCAAAAGGTTAAAAACTTTAAGTATGAAATGCCTTCTTTTGTTTTGAGTGGTGATGGTGGTGTTGTTTGTTTTCCCTCCCAAGAACTGAGAGTATTTCAGACTAATCTGAAATGAGTTTTTGTGTTCCCCAGGCACACTGCGAAATCAATTATTTGCATAGCCCTCGTCTTAATGTGTATCATCTGCTATTGTGTATTCTCAGGAAGACAGTACTCCTCTGATGTGCTGGCACATTTTCAAACAACCCAAGTGATAGCTTATATCAGTTTGATTCTATGATTTACTATTTCAACATAAAGATGGAAGCAAATCTATTTTATATTTGTGCCAGCAAGAAGCTTCATTTCACATAACAGTATTTTACTACACTTCATCTGACATAGAATAATCCTTGTAACATGTTCTGAGTAGGATGTTGTAAAGATGTTTTAAAAGAAAGGGAAAAATATGTTCTCAAAGGGACCAGCACTTCTAAAGGGAATGAAAGGCCAATGAACAGTTGGTTAGGATCTCTGTCTCCTTTTCCTTTATCTCTCCCAAGAGATTTTACAAACATATTTTGATAGAATATGTAGTTATCAGCACTGTGAATCACAGAATGCCTGTAGCTTGCCAAAAATGTGACATTATAATGCAGACAGTGCCAATAATGAGATGTATTTTCTATTCTGGAGGACTCCTTTTATTATGAAATGTAGTGAAAATTTAAATTTTTGATTCAATGCAGGCCTAGGCATAATTTAGGCACTATTTTTGCTGATTAGCTAGAGAAACAGATGTATCACATGAGAGTGTGCTGGATTTGGAGAACTTGCAACTGAGATGAGTGTGTTGCTGCATGGAAACACCTAGGGATGGCTAGCACTGGGTAGAAAGCATTATATTGGCTACCAAAGCCTGGTTTCAAAATGAGAACTATAAGGGGCATGTATGTATTTTGTACTTGGTAAGCTAATCTTTGATCTTTATGATATGATGGATATTTTTCCTACAAATCAGGAGTTCAGACTCTTCCCCCCCTTAGTTTCACTGCAAGGTTTCAGTCTGAAGTTACGAGTCTACCTAGATGATCTAACTTCTTGTGCTCTGCATCTGGTAGGCAGGTGCACCCTTTATGAGGGTTTGGCAAGGGGTATCTGGAAACGGTGGTCAGTGTTAGAAGTCCATTTTATGTACTGCCAAGAAATGCATTCAAAAACTGGTTGAAACGGGCTGCTTCATGGACTGGAAAGATGACAGGAGAGCACTGTTGTGGTAGGTGGGCAACAGTGCAGTTGGTCAGGTCCTGTCCCATCCCATCCCGTTATCACCCCCCGGCTCTTGCCTGCCATTGATTACCTCAGTATTTGAGTGCTTCCTAAACATTTTCTGGTATGCAACGTGCGTTGCTTTGCCAGCTGGAGCCAACAATAAGAGCTCCTATTGGAAACACCTGAAGGATGAGGTGGTCACTGTCCAAACTTCACTAATGCACTTGGATCACTTTTACACACATCCTTGTTTAGCTTTTCACAGTAAAGCAGGTAAGCTTCAAACTGACTTGATAATTCAAAAAAAGTCTGCAGAAACTCCTAACCACCTTAATATGGTACAAAGAAGCACAGAAGATATGAAGAGGGTGTGAATTCTGATTTATTCTGTTCATTTGCTTATTCTGATGCAAGCCTTTGTTATTTACTTTCCACCACTGTGTTGTGTGATGACCAGTAGAAAACACTGTGCCATTGAATTGCTGCATGTGAATTTTAGCTCTCTGTATTCACATTAATATGTTTAGGTAGGTAGTTAGCCCTGTGTGCAGTCACATGACAATTTGTAGACTCATTTGTACAAATATTTATGTTCTGATACACGTCAACAAAAATATGCATTGAGATTGGTACCATGAAGACCCTTGAGAGTTAAATGTATAGAACAGAGGGACTGTTGTTTAACGGCAAGGCTGAGAAAGGATTTCACAATAAATCATCTTATCTCCTAGGGTGTACAGGGAAAAAGGAACCGATGAATAGCGACAACCAGGAGCCAGTCTTGGTTGGTTTTGAAACTGAGAGACTTTAGTATAAAGGAAATGTTACAGGTGTACACCCATATGGAATGGAATGTGATTGTTTGTAATCCTAGGTATGAAGTACTCTATAAATTGCTTTAGTAAATGGATGGCCCTAAGTTAAAAAGAAGGTAAAAGTCAAATCAAGTTGGCAATAGCTTGTATAGACTACAGAGATGATCAGCTCTCAAGTCCAGAGGTTCAGCTGAGAGTGCTGGTACAGAGCCATGGGGAGCTTGATGGTACACTGAGTGGCTGGTGGTCTGTGCAGACAGACCTGGTCAGGCTGTTCACTAGGCAGTTCACAGAACTGAGAACAATGTAGCCGCAGCAGTGAAAACTGGCTACGTTTGGTGTTCTGGTGGCTAGTGTAGAGCGAGGCCAGAGTGCTTTTTTTGACCTGCACTGTTCTTGAGACACGAAAATTATTCTGCATTTCTATTCCTATGTTACCTGTGGCCCCAGCGAACATGAGCAGAGATTCTTCACCAACAGATGGCTGCCTTCATTGGTCTCCACTGATACCCTTGCCACAGGGTGGCCAAGTTCAGCATGTGAGATGGAGGCTGCCTCCACTGAGGAGTACCTTAAAGCAAGGGGTGCTTTTATGTCTTCTTTGCAGGTTTGAATAATCTCTGGGTGAGGAGGAAATTGAACAAAGGCCCCCTGTTCCCTAGCAGATATTCTGTAGCTGGCTATTTTGTAGGAAGTAGGTAGCAATACCTCCCCTTTCCATGTTTTTAATGAAACAGATTTTTACATGGAAAAGTTGTCAGTATCTACTCTTGGCAGAGGGATGCTGGATTTGGAGTGCTGGAGACATGTTCTGTGACTACAGGAAGTGCTTGTATGAGATCTTCAAAGACATGGATTATGAAGTTTTGTAGCAAGCTAAAGGCGTTATTTTAGCCAGGAGAAGGGGACTTATACAATGGAAGCACAACGATTCCTGCAATAACCACTGCCCCTTTCCATCTTCATTCTGGAGTCTAACAGCAGTAAATTCAAGGCTGCTTGACCTCTGAAAATAGCAGGAATCATAGAATGGTTTAGGTTGGAAGGGACTTTTAGAGGTCATCTAGTCCAAGCCCCCTGCAGTGAGCAGGGACACCTTCAACTTCAGGTTGCTCAGAGCCCTGTCCAACCTGATCTTGAATGTTTCTAGGGATGGGGCATCTACCACCTCTCTGGGCAACCTGTTCCAGTGTTTTATCACTCCCATAGAAAAATTTTTTCCTTATATCCGTCTAAATCTACTCTCCTTTAGTTTAAAACCATCACTCCTTGTCCTGTCACAACAGGCCTTGCTAAGGATGTTGCCCCCCTCTTTCCTATAGGCCCCCTCTAAGTACTGGAAGGCAACAATAAGGTCTCCCTGCAGCCTTCTCTTCCCCAGGCTGAACAACCCCAACTCTCTCAGCCTGCCCTCACAGCAGAGGTTCTCCAGCCTTTGGATCATTTTTGTGGCCCTACTCTGGACCCGCTCCAACAGCTCCATGTCCCTCCTGTGCTGAGGGCTCCAGAGCTGTACGCAGCACTCCGGGTAGGGTCTCACCAGAGCAGAGTAGAGGGGCAGAATGACCTCCCTTGACCTGCTGGCCACACTTCTTTTGATGCAGTGCAGGATATAATTTGCCTTCTGGGCTGCGAGCACACATTGTTGGCTCATGTCCAGCTTTTCATTCAGCAGTACCCCCACGTCCTCCTCTGCAGGGCTGCTCTCAATCTCTTCATCCCCTATCCTGTATTGATAACGGGGGTTGCCCTGACCCAGGAGGAAAAAATGTAACTGATATAAAATATTACTATGAAATTCAGTAGTTGGAGAAGAGAAAGTGCTAGGATTCGGTCTGAGGCTTTGCTTTCAGGTGAGGGTCACTTGATTACTGAGGAGTGCGAGAGCTGTAATAGGTGAAGGCAGTCATCTTTCCAAAGAAATAAATTCTGTCAAACAATTCCTTATGAGCTTGAGTGTTAAGCCAGGGGAAAGGGATTCTGGAAGTAATTCAATTAGTTATGTAAGTATACGTGACTATTTATTATTTTCCTACAGGGAGTGTGCTGTAAATGGAGTCCATCCAGCATGGCTCAAAGGCTTGTTTATTTTGCTTTCATCAGTTTGTAAGGGTCACTTGTGTCAGATGAGAACTCATAGCTGCAGAGAGCAATCACATGGAGGGTCTCTGGCAAGCAATGGGAATACACAGATCACAAATCTGAAAATGCTCATCAATACCAGTCTATTTCTAATCTGTTTCTTAAGAGGACAGGAATCTTAAACTGATTTCAAGTTTCAGTCATGAGGGAGTATGAGGGGCAGCAATGGGGGAAGCAGAGAGATATTATTCTTCTCAAAAACCCTTCCCAGGGAAGATGACAAAATGATAATAAGTTCCAAAGAACAGCAATTCCAGTGAAGTAATTAATTCTTCTCCAAGGGATTACCTATATGTGCATTATGAGTTACTGCCACACCAGGACTGCGGGTGATGGTACGCATAAAATCCAAATGACACAATAGATCAACTTAAGGGAATTTTGAAAAATGAAAACATATGGAGACAATATGAACGGAGCCAGACTACAGCATTACAAAGGGGTGGTACCTCCTTCTTGCTCACCTTGCATCGTGTCTGTCTAGTCACAGGCAATAATATTGCCATTCTTTGTATCCCCCCCAACTGTGCAGAAAAGGCAGTCATCCTTCAGAAACTGAAGGATCTGATTTGAAGTATGACTCTGAACACTGAAGGCTTATTTATTTATTTTAAGCACATCCATTTTCCTGTGGTTTATCTCCTAATAACTCCGAATACTTTGGTGGACAACATCAGCTGTTTGCAACTGTCGGAAGAGAAGTGGGAAGTTCGGATAGACAAACCCATTCCATTATTTCATCCCAACAAGAAATAGTTAATAACATGGACTGGCTCTTGGTTCATGTTCAGTGTGCTACTGGTATCTGCTCTGGGATGCCTGGTATCTAATTTTCTTTTATTCCTTCTCCTCTTGAGACTGATTTCAAAATTAAGACAAGACAGGCCTAGGTGATCCTGCTCACTTCAGTGTGTCCCAGACAGTTCTTGTTTTATGATCTTCAAGCTATATAACATAACCTGGTCCATACCATTGAATGCCTATAATTTTTCTTTTTTTAATAAAAATAAATTGGTCAGGCCACAGGTAATATAGGACTACAAATGCAATGTCTGATTTAATTATTTTTGGAACTATTTGAACGATTTTGAAAGATATATTTGAAAATAGCATAGCATTTGGATAAATCAGGCTGAGTTCACATCTGTGCTATCAGAATGTTCTACCTGAGACTGGTAGAAAGGAAAGGAGAGCAGCAAGGTTACAAAGGGCAAGTTAGAAAGCTCTGACTCAGAAAAGTAATTCAATCTTCTCTCCTGGAGCGTCTGTGTTAAGTACAAGCTACGAATTTCACTGTTGTAGTTCTGAATGGTATTTAAGAACTGCAGTGAGTTGTTGTACTCAACCAAACACCATGAAGGGGAAGGGAGGTCAGTGTATTTGCTTGGGTGCCTCTTGAATTTGTCACTTTAAAAGTGTGTGCTCTCTGAATACTGCCGCATGCATGCTCCTAAGCAAAAGACTTCAGTGGGAATTGGAGGGTTTGATGCTAACAAGTTTATTCTCCAATGTTATTTTATGTTTCATTGCCCTTTGCTGAAATCTTGACCAAAATGTACTACTTTTTTTCCCGTGGCAGTGGTTTGCCTTTGAACACCACAAGAGGAAGGCTGTGACTATAGGAATTTGGGTTAGAGCACTCTGTCTAAAAGTACAGCATAACCCCATCAGAAACAATCTGCCTTGGAGGTCATTAATGCCAGACTCCGGTACTCTTCTTGTGCTCTGTCATTGCTAGAGTGCTGGCTGACTATAAATTCTGTTTATTATACTTTCAGGAAGGTTCCTTCTCTCATATTTCCCAACACAAACAAATCTAAGTGTTCACTGTTTAAATTCTTACTTCATTAGGTAACTAAGCCATTAAAGTCTGTGAGACACACATTGTAAAATAATTTTGAAGGCTAATGTAAGGAAATGGAAACATGTTCACAGCCACAGAAAAGAAACTAATAATATGAGGATTTTGTATACATACACCCACAGATGCACATGTGTATATATGTACCCACATCGGTGGCTAACTTTGTAGGTAATTTAATAAGCTTGACTTTTTTGCATCCTGCTGTACTTTTGGGCTGTAATTTCCATAGAGGAATGTCTGATATGAAATTTGCCAATCCAAGGTGAAGAAAGAAACCCTTCTAGATTGTCATGACATGCACCTAGTAATATTTCCGTTATATGATTGTCTCATCTGTGCTTCAAATTTCAAGATATTTTTAATTAAAAAAAAAAAAGTTTTATAACATGTTTTCTCCCATGGTTCTCTTATTGTTTGCAGAACAACACTGGCTGTAGTCTAGCAAAAATGCTAGAGCAGCCTGTTCATCTTCCGGTCAGGAGTTCCTGCACTGTGCTCCAAGTATTTCAGAGCAGATCAAAGACTGATTATAATGTCACTTCATTTTTATTTTACAATTATTTTCCTGGCTCTTTCCAGATGACAGATGGGATTTTAACTGTGATTGTGTTACAATTTTTCTTGTTTTCTTAAATCCATACAACAGAATTTTATTTTGCATGATGCTGAGTCTCGTGAGGCAGATCACCATCTTGGTCATGTTGCTGTGATCTCACTATCAGCTTAAGCATAAAATGTGTTCTGCTTAATTTTGAAAGTGAACAAGGAGACCCCAATGTTATCCAGCAGTGCTGACTGATACAGTCTACTATAACTAAGAATAACTGACATTTAGGCCAGTATAATTTTTTTTTTTTTGTAATTTACAGCGCCCCAGGGGTTTAACAGTTGTGCCAGCATTTATCTTGGTTGGATGATTTTGCTTCCTTCTCTTGCATAGTGCTGGGAAAGTCTCTGTAGTTATTCTATCATGTTCCCTGATGCCTTCACGTCTACTTTACATCCAATTTTCTGTCTGCTAAGGTCATATCTTGGTCCTACTCTAAGCATTGAATATATTTTGCTGGCTTGCACTCTGTGCTCTTCTCTTACACACAGAATGTAATTTGTTGAATTATTGTGCTACTCCTTTATATGGCACTCTTGCTCCCTTTGTTGCCTGTAGCTCAGATGACCCTTTACTCAGAACACTTTCCATTATCACAGTTCTCTCTATAATTCTCACAAGTGCTACCCTGCATTTAGGTTTACCTCCTATTCTACAGTGTTTGGCTATACTTTTTTTTTAGCCCTCTTCATTTTTGTTCTTTCTATGGTTTGTTGTATTTGGTAAATTAATTCTCTGCTCTATTTATGCTCTTCACTTGGGATGTGAGCTTTGAGCTTTGTTTATTTCTTGATTAAAAACCTTTGTCGTCATTCTAAGGATTCATGGCATTTTAAGCAAATCTAAACCATCACTGCCCTGTCCCCGCAACCTTTATTCTATGTTCCTGCCTCCCTTTTACACACACATGCACGCTTGTGCACATGTGTGCACACACACTCTTTTTCCTTCACTAGCAGTAGCACTCATGCAACCAAGTGCCAGCGCCTGGAGTTGATTTTGCTGAAAGTTAATCCCAAAGAGGGAAGGATTTAGATTAATTCAAGCTGTAACAGAGCCACAGTTTGATTGTCCCTGTATAAGACTGTAACAAAGTTGGTTCATCTTGTATCTATGGGAAGACAGTTTCATGCGGTTTGCCAGTCTACTGTCTCTGTGACTGCAGAGCTATCTACAGTAAATACAACTTTTGGACAGAAGATTGATTTCCTTTTTTAAATTTTTTTTTTACATAGATCTTCCTGCTGTCCTGTTCAAATGTGCTCAACTTGGTACATGGTGCAGCTGCTCTTTCTTGTATCTTTCCTTTTTGCAGTTCTGTTCATTACATTAACTTCCAAAGGCTTTCCAGCACCTCTTTTGTGTCCGCGAGTCTGGAACAGGACTCTAACCCACACCTGTTGTTCTCAATTAAGAAACAAATTATCAGTTTCTGATTTTGCATGCAGGCAGCAACAGTTCCCTTTTGATGCTTTTTGAAAACTGTGGAGAATTTGCTTCTTCACTGCTTACCCTGCACTGTTGTTCCTCCCCAAGCACTGTCCAGCAGTGGAGCTCTGTGTTTCACTGCTGAGGTTACCAAACAGCACGGTACAGCACGAATGCTACCCAAACAGCAGAGCAGACAGCAGCTGTTGCTGTGCTTATTGGTGGCATCATCTGAGTTCAGGAGTCCCGCCTGTTCCAGAAGCGTACTGAGATGTCTCCCATTGCAAAGTGTCTGCCAGAACAGAGGGGGCAGTTATACTGCTCTCTGGGAGAGCTGGCAACTATACATCGGTCATCCCAGCCTGGGGCATGCCTAGATCCCAGAGTAGGTGACAACCAGCTTGATGTTGTAGAGGAAGAGGATAAGCAGTGCAGTTGACTGCTTTCACTGTCCATCTTTGCAGTTCTTGGCATAATGACAAGTAGGGATGGCTTGGATCAGCAGCATGTTTTCCCAAGTGATTTTTGTTTTTAAAAATAACCCTGTCTTTCTTTAAAAAAATGTTTCTGTTTACAACTAATTATTGGTAGTAGTATGTGCAAGAAACAGGAAACAAAGATCCTGTCATGTCTGGGTATCAAGGATAATCCCAAAGAAGAATATTGGATGGAAACTAGAGTACACTGAGGCTAAAGCAGAATCTCTACATGGATGTATTTGCTGCTGAAGACAAGTGGCTCTCCTGATGATGATAAAGTTAAGAGCTTTTCATAGAGACTAACTCTGGCAACTCTATGCTTAGTAAAACTAGTGACCCTTACACAAAGTATACTCTGTCTGTGAAAGTAATTGCCACCAGTGCTTGAATTGCATCATGGTGGTGTGCAGGTAACTAGTTTGCAGCCCAATCAGTACTGCTGTTCAGCCAAGTCTTGAATAGTCAGTCACAAGTAATGGGCAACAGCACAGGTTTGGCATAGGAGTCAGTTAAATAACTTTTTCTTCTGAGAGAATTCTGTTCTAGCAGTGCTAACAGATTAATTTGTCATTTACCTCACTAAAGATGCGCATACTTACTGTGAAAGGGGTGGGTGATGTGACCACCTGTGGGGGCTTAGTTTTTCAATGTGTAGATAATTTGTCTGTGCTTTTGGAATAAATTGTTCCAACATGGACACTGAAGCCTGAAACAAGAACTGGAAGAGCCGATATACACCTGAGCTCTGAGATACCTTTCTTGTGATTTCACCTCAAGCAGTATAACCAGCTACTAAATTTAGTGTCCTATGTTCCTAGAATGCTTGAGGGCAGATCCTGACTTCTGTGAGTAGTCACATGACTTTATAGCATGTTTAGCAACTTCCTGAGCAAGCAGTTTTTGGTGTTTTCTTTCTCAGTGGAATTAATCATGATAGCGTTTACTTGCATTTCAGCCACAATTAGGAAACTTTCTAACTAGTCTTGGAATAGATTAATTTAGACTGTTCCTGTAAATAGATCCATGTTTTGTTTGAGAATATTTTCCAGTGCTTCTCACACATTATTGAACAATCTTGCATGGTTTTAGAAGCAAAGTGCAAATGTGTGCTAAACACTTGAGTAAATGCCTCCTGAAAATAGAAAATAAATGAATGTGGAAAAGACTTAAAGCTTTAAATTTCCATCTGTGTCATGGTGAGATCTGGGTGTAACAACCTTGTCTTTTGGTCGTCTCTCAGGATCTTCCTTTCAGACTTGCAGAGTCCTGATCTAGTTTCATTTTGACTCTTGAAAGTTTCTTCACCATTTTTGTGAACAGTAGCATGCAAACAGTAAAGCAGAAATGAAACATTGGCTCCCCTTGCTGTATCAAAATTACTATTTTCCAGCACTTATTTATCTGAGTACATGTCGTGGTTTAGCCCCAGTCAGCAACCAAGCACCACGCAGCCGCTCGCTCACTCCACCCTGGTGGGACAGGGGAGAGAATCGGAAAAGTGAGGCAACTCATGGTTTGAGATAAAGACAGTTTAATAGGTAAAGCAAAAGCTGCGTGCAGAAGCAAAGCAAAACAAGGAATTAATTCACCACTTCCCATGGGCAGGCAGGTGTTCAGCTGTCTCCAGGAAAGCAGGGCTCCATCACGCGTAACGGTTACTTGGGAAGACAAACACCATCACTCCGAATGTCCCCCTCTTCCTTCTTCTTCCCCCAGCTTTATATACTGGACATGATGTCATATGGTATGGAATATCCCATTGGTCAGTTGGGGTCAGCTGTCCCGGCTGTGCCCCCTCCCAGCTTCTTGTGCACCCGGCAGAGCCCGGGGAGCTGAAAAAGCCCTTGACCAGTGTAAGTGCTACTTAGCAACAACTAAAACATCTCTGCATTATCACTGCTGTTTCCAGCAAAAATCCAAAACATAGCCCCATCCTAGCTACTATGAAGAAATTTAACTCTATCCCAGCTGAAACCAGGACAGTACATTAATATGATACTATGTGGTCAATCTCCAATGCTATTATAGCCTGGCTGTGGTCAGTCACCCCTGCTACTGCTTTGAGCTGGTTTGGAGAGATGGATGTGTGGATGAAGCAGAGCGGAATGGGGGAAGAATTCCACATCTCTCTGCAGTTATTCTCAAGGAGAGACAGAATTGCATGATAACACTCCAAAAGCTTCGGTCAATGCAAAGCAGAGCTACTGTCTGAAATATATTAAAAGCTAAATTCTCCTGCCCCTCGAGTGAATTTATTTTGTGTAACAGCGTTTGTTTTGACAATGCATAAGAAAAGCTTCAAGCAATGCAAATAATGGCCTTCTGAAACCCAGATAGAAATAAACTGGGCACACTGTAGAAATGTAAATGTTGCTAAAATCGCAAATGAGTTTAACATGCTGCTTTGAAAATTCATACATTTGTTCCCACTTACCTAGGGTTTATGTTTGGGAGGCTCTGTTAAAGGGAGAGAATTCCACTTTAGAAAACCTGTTTCCATTCCTGTTTGTGAAAACAGAATTAAACAAAAATTTATCAGCTCTATACCCATCCCTGATGCCAGTCTATTTAACTATGACAGCCAGTGGCCTCATGCTTTCACCTTTTTAATACAGAGCTGCTGTCCCCTTGGACAAATTGCTGATGCTTTGTTTTGTGGGATTTAAAAATAGCAACCAGGGGAAGGGAGGAAGGAAATGCTCTCTAAGTTGCAATAGGGGTAATTTCCTGCCTGACTTCTGCTTTTCTGTATTCCCCATATTATCGCAAGACCTTTTAGTCCTGAATGAAATCTTATTAATGTTACAGCCTTTAGACTGCTGTAACAACAGCAATTGTGTAGTTCGCAGAAGGGAAGTGTGACTGCAAAGCCTAATGTCCTTTGTGATTTTTCCAAGAGGGGAACTCTTTAGTGGTTGGTGTTATATCAGACTACGATTGTTAGAGGACCACAGCAATGTGCAGTTCTCTTTATTCTTATTAGGAGAAGGTAGATATATGTTACCTTGCAAAGCAAGTTGTCCAAGAATACAAAGGATATGGCAGAACTATGACTTAAAGAGCAGGTCCTTCCTGACACTTCTGAACCTGTTGCCTTTCATTTGTTTGTGACCACATCTGTCAGGTTGATATCTTCCTTCTAAGGAAAACTCTCTAAGGATTGTGATTTACACTAAGAAGAACATAAATATGGTCCTGGGCAAAGTCCAGTGGATCTGGCCATGTCTTCTGTGGCATCCACTTCTGGAATGGTACTTCATTAAGGGAATTAAAGAATAGGTTTAGTCCAATATAATTAAATCTGCCCCTACCTCCAACTCCAAAATTATGCACATCTACTTTAGGAGCATAACTTTATTTCAGATGAATAAATTGGAGGAATTCTGTGTGGCAGATAGGTGTTGCATTTAGTCTCACGTAAAAAATCTAGGCTATCCATGTGCTCTGACACTTTCTAGTGCGAGCAGCCACCCTGCTTGCATGCGGACTCCAGAATTTAAACTGAACCTGTCCTTGAAATCCTTAATTTATCTTGTCCTGACAGCTCCTTGCTTCCATGACTGCTATACAAAATGTCTAAATGAGCATAAAGTCAATCTTAGCACCCAGTATATATTTTTTTTCAGAGTCAAAGAAATCTGGTGCTGCATTTTCTCCAAATGCTGTTGTAAGTTTTATTAAAATGGAACGCTAGACACAGTAAGTTTATCTCCAACTATAAAGCATTTTCTTTATCATATACTGCAGCATTTTGAAGAGACAACTGAGCTACGGGAAGACTTCCGTCACATCTTGATAAGGAAAATCCTAGAAGGCTTTGAAGATAATAAAAATGTTATAAAACTCTATTACTGTATGCATGATAAATCACAGGCTATTTTTAAATTTGATGCTTTCTGGTGGATTAACAGAAATACTGTCATTTTACTGAGGTTAACACTAATTCTAGTAATAAATCTTTGGGGGAAAATGAAATGAGGAACATTACCCACCTGGGGATGATTAAAATGATTTCCTTTCCAAATTTTTTTCTATTTAGAGTTTGTATCTTTATACTTAGTTTATTCCCTTCTTGGTGTTCGCATACAACATCACTTGTACTTCTGTTGCAAGAGAACCAGGGTGTTATGTGATTTGCAAACACTAATGGCTATGCTATCAATAATAAGAACAGACATAGAAAAATTATATGCTGATAATCATCTTGAAGATACAGGGGCAGGAAAGCTCTTTACTTGTCTTACATATTAATGTTAAAAATCTGCATTATGAACACATTTCTCTGATGTTCTCAAATGTTTTTGGCTCCAAGTTCTGATTCTGAGGCACTATTAATAAATATGTACTGAAACAGCTAAGAACATTTTTACAGAAGCCTTTACATTATAGTGAGGGAGGAATGATAGTTATGAAGGTTTGTAAATGATTGTGTGATTGAAGACATGCTGAATTTCTCCTGGAGATAGACAACTTACTTCCAGTGAAAACTTTGCAAATTGGTTTTTCTTTGCAAAACATGGTATTTTACACCAAAGGCCACTGGGTCGAAGGCCCTCACTGGCTTGGAGTGATGTACGGCAGACTTACATTTCTCAAAAAATTGGCTTTTTAAAAATAGCCAGATGACAAAATCTTTGGTTTTTACCACTATAATTGATGTATGCATCTTCTACTTTCAGTCTGGGGAAGCTGTTAACAGAGGACTTAATGCCTTTTTGAAAACTCTGAAATAACTTTTTACAAAACATCAGGATCACCAGAAGTCATAAATAATCAAAATTTACAAAGACACCACTTTTCTAATTGTCCAGGGACCATTGGATGGACTTTATACGGACCAGTAAATGGACTTACTCTGACACTTCTTAAGTTATTTGGACTCTTAAAATAATGTGGGGTTTAATTTTTTTTTTCTCAAAGTTGGCATAACAATGACATACTTTTTCAGTTAGAAGCTACAGAAAGAATGTATACACTGACAGAGATGACTTAAGTGGTACCCTATTAAATGGCAGAGTTGGTAGATTCAGCAGTCAGTATTAACCAGACTGGGGTTTGTCACAGGACAGGATCTTGCCATTCTTTTCTGCCTCCACATATCAGGGAAGGGTTGTGTCTTGCACTTTAGGTCTAGAAGTGACTGGTTCTGTGTGAGTTGTTGGTTTCTAACGAGTGGTGTCTTGGACAGTCCTGGAAGTTAGAAAACTTTACTGGCAACCCCACTGAGTGCCACTGTAATGGTAGAAGATGGAATCTGTGCCTCTGATTTCTGGGATACTGAATTAAAAATAGTATTAAGTAACAAACCTAGGCATTCAAAAGTTTAAAATGCCAAGCTGATTACTTCTGCAGTCTTAATTTGGTCAAATGATCTCCTAAATGTTATGCATGGTTTTAAGTAATAAGATCAATAGCATGGTTTTTGTTCTAGTGATCCTGACTTGTTTACTTGTACAGGTTGGCCAGACACAGGTGGAGAGCAGCTATTTAATATTCTGTTTGCTTCTCCTTGCCCAAGCATGGCCCTGTGCCACATGTTACTTCACGACAGTGAAACCATTTCCTGAAGACAGGATGTCTAATTTCCTAATGGACACTCTTACATCATTCACTGTAATATGACATATCCACATTAAAAATTAATAGTTATGTAGGAAACAGAGTCAGTCACAGGAAATATAGTTATAGCACTTTTATGCTGCTGTCCAATATAGGGTGCCTAAGATTCTTCCCCCCCTGAGTATTTAGCATTATGTATCAATTAACATTCTCAAAATGTAACTCCTATTACCTTCAGCTGCAGCTGCAAGTACCCCATGCATCAGTAAATAAGCCCTTATGGTTAGAAAATGGGAGTTCAGAAAATGAAGGAAAACAATATTAGCGCCTAGGTATTAATTCAGAGAGCATTGCAGAGGATTTCTCTTAGAGGCAAATACAGAATCCATCTCTTCAGAGCTGCTTTCAATGATTTAAATCACACCGTAGCTCTCTCTCAAGATGTGAAACAGAAGAGTAATCACCTCAAGTGTATGTATATAAACGCACACAGTCTAGGAAACAAACAGGAGGAACTGGAGCTCCGTGCCCACTCAGAAGGTTATGACATCTTAGGAGTAACTGAAACATGGTGGGACAGCTCAAATAACTGGGGGATCGCAATGGACGGTTATAAGGCCCTTTCATAAAGACAGGCAGGGTAGAAGAGGTGGAGGAGTTGCACTCTACATTAAGGAAAACCTCAAATGTATCAAAATCAACTGTGGTGATTGCAACTGCTCTATCAAATGCCTCTGGGTTAAAGTCAGAGGGGTCATCTCTAAGCCATCTCACAATGGGCATCTGCTACTGACCTCCTAACCACGATGACATTGCCGATGAAGCGATACTTGGGGCACTAAAGCAGCTTCTGGCCAGCAGAATCTGGTCCTGATGGGTGATTTCAACTACCCAGGTGTCTGCTGGAAGAACAATACAGCAGCTCGCATGTCATCCACCAAGTTCCTGGAATGTTTAGAGGACTGTTTCCTCATACAAATGTTAGATGTGCCAACCAGGAATGAGGCACTGCAGGACTTGCTATTCACAAACTGAGAAAACCTGCTTTGTAATATCTCGGTTAGTGATAGCCTTGGCTGCAGTGATCATAATGTTGTGGAGTTCAGGATCCTGCTGAGCGTGCTGAAGGTCACTTCTAAGAGAAGGGTTCTAGATTTTCGAAGAGCAAACTTCAGCTTGCTCAGAGCTCGGTTGGGAGGGATTCCATGGGATGTTTCCATGGAAGGTAAAGGAGCTAGTGAGTGCTGGGAGTTCTTCAAGATCTCTCTCTTGGAAGCACAAACCAGTTTATCCCCTATAAGGGAAAGGGAAGTAAGTGGAGCAAGAGGCCCCCTTGGCTCAACCATGACCTCCTGGGTCTACTCAAATCCAAAAGAGCAGCATACCAGAGACGGCAAAGTGGAGGATTATCAGTTGAGAGCTACAAGGGCATTGCCAGAAGTGCAGAGATGCAGTTAGGAAAGCAAAAGCCCAGCTTGAATTGAAACTGGCCATAGACATAAAAAATAACAAGAAAGGGTTCTTCAGGTATGTCAACCACAAGCAGAAATAGAAGGAAAACATAGACCCACTGTTAAACGGAAAAGGCGAGTCAGCCACTGACGATGCTGAAAAGGCAGAGGTCCTCAACACTTTCTTCACCTCTGTCTTTACCAGCACTGTCAGGTCCCAGGCTTTGGGAATGAGATTCCTGGTTGATCCAAACACCGACCCACCATCAGTGACGGAAGAGGTAGTAGGTGAATTATTACAGGAGCTTGACTCCTACAAATCGATGGGCCCTGACACCATCCACCCGAGGGTGTTGAGAGAGCTGGCTGACATCATTGCAAGGCCACTCTCCATAATCTTCGAGAAGTCGTGGAGAACAGGGGATGTCCCAGAGGACTGGAGAAAGGCAAGTGTTACCCTTATCTACAAGAAGGGCTCGAGGGAGGATCCGGGTAACTATAGGCCCATCAGCCTTACTTCAATCCCTGGGAAAGTTATGGAATGAATCCTCCTGGGGGCCACCACAAGTCAAATGAAGCACGTGATTGGCAAAAGCCAACATGGCTTCACAAAGGGCAGATCATGCTTGACAAACCTAGTGGCCTTCTACGACAAAGTGACTGGCCTGGTTGGCATGGGGCAGGTGGTGGACATTGTCTACCTGGACTTCTCCAAAGCTTTTGAAACGGTTCCCCACGGCCTCGTCCTGGAGAAATTAAGGTGTTATGGCCTAGACATGTGGTCTGTGCAGTGGGTGCGGAACTGGCCGATGGGCCGCACCCAAAGGGTGGTGGTAAATAACTCTTTTCCAAAGTGGCAACATGTCACATGTGGGGTCCCCCAGGGATCGATATTGGGCCCAATGTTATTCAACATCTTCATAAGTGATCTGGATAACGGGATAAGGTGTAGCCTGATGAAGTTTGCAGAGGACACCAATTTGAGTGGGGAAGTAGACACTCCAGAAGGGAGAGCTGCTCTGCAGGAAGATCTGGATAGGCTGGAAGAGTGGGCCAGCAAGAACCTTATGAAGTTCAAGAAGGGCAAGTGTAAGGTCATGCCCCTGGGAAAACATAATCCAGGAGTGCAGCACAGGCTGGGATCCACCTGGCTGGAGAGCAGCTCTGTGGAAAGGCACCTGGGGGTCCTGGTGGACAGAAAGCTCAACATGAGCCAACAGTGGGCTGCTGCATCCAAGAAGGTCAACAGGATGCTGGGTTGCACCAAAAAGGGCATCACCAGCAGAGAGAAAGAAGTCATTATCCTGCTCTACTCAGCGCTTGTCAGGCCACACCTGGAGCACTGTGTACAGTGCTGGTCCCCGCTATACAAAAAGGATGCGGACAGGCTGGAACGGGTCCAGAGAAGGGCCACCAGGATGATCAGAGGACCGGGAAGCTGCCATATGAGGATAGGCTGGGAGAACTGGGTTTGTTCAGCCTTGAGAAAAGGAGGCTCCGAAGGGATCTCATCACTGTGTAACAGTACTTAAGGGGTAGCTACAAAGAAGATGGAGACTCCCTTTTTACAAGGAGTCCCATGGAGAGGACAAGGGGGAGTGGACACAAGTTGCTCTTGGGGAGATTCGATTGGATACGAGAGGAAAATTTTTCACAGTGAGAACAGTCAACCATTGGAATAATCTCCCCAGGGAAGGGGTTGGCTCGGCCACATTGGTCACTTAAGATTCGGCTGGACAGGGTACTGGGCCATCTTGTCTAGACTGTGCTCTTCCTAGAAAGGTTGGACTAGATGATCCCTGAGGTCCCTTCCAACCTGGGATTCTGTGAAATCATCAGACTACTTCTGCAGTTTTTCCTTAAAAGCATCTCTCATTCTTTGTATAATGTTTAATTTTTTCCGGTAAGTGAAGCAGTAATCCTGCAGGAAACAGCATATTCATGTAATGCTGATTCACTCTCATCTTTTGCAAGTTCCATCTTTTGAACTAGAAAAGGGAGGTGGGACACACCAAACCCACCAGGCAAGAAACCCCCAAACTTCCTTTGGGGAAAGAATTTTGGGATCATGTAATTTAAAAATTCTGAGATCTCTATATCTAGGCTAAGTTTAAGCTGCACAGACAAACTGAATTCCTGTATTTCTTTATTCTTGTGTTCAATTCTACAGCTTTAATTGCATGTTTTCTGTAATATAATTTGTGTGTAATACAATTTTTGTGTTTGGTACCCTAAATCTTTAAAGTCAGGGTTGATGCTTATTCCAGTAAAGGCAATATTCAAAAGTTCTTGAACTCATTAGGCACCTTAACTCCTCCTATAACTGCATCTTTTTATCTTCTAGCTCAGTATTACACAGCAGTGTAGAAAACTGTCAGAAGGAAGCTTGTTGTCAGTTATAAACTTGTAACATTGTTATTTAAAAGCATTCCATAGAAAAATATTATGTGGAAAGTCTGGTACGATAGCTGTGAGATGTTTCAGAAGATATAAAAGCCCTTTTCTTGTAATATATGTTTATGGCTTGAGATGGAATCTTCAAAGTACAGCAAAGTTTTACTACTTGCAATTTTCATGGGTGAAAGTAGCTTTAATAACAAGGTAGATATTTTCTTCTCTTTAGATGTAGTGGAGCAAAGTCTGTTGATGTTAGGACACAGCATGATGGCTGGCTAGTGTCTTTAAAGGCTTCAAGAAGAGTGTGAATTTAATAGGGGAGTAGAGTATTGTATTGTATTATAGAGTATATAGTTTATTCAGATTCAGAGGAGTAAAGCTCTTGATTCAAGATCTGTAAGCAGCTTTTACTGTTTCTGTTTCTTAGGCTGAGGCTAGGTAAGATTTTAAATATGCCAAGAAGGGAATTTCATTGAGAGGTCTTTAATGGAAGGAGTAGAGTTGGATTTCAGTATGATAGTTTGGTTGATTTCATAACTGAGGAATCAAGTACAGAATGAGGTTTAAAAACAGGAATGCGTGGGTTCTAGTGAGTTTCTGACCATGTCTGTAAATCTCTCCATGCGACACCTCTGTTAACATGAAAAAGTTGCTTAGTTTTCTGGTATATAAATCATATTATTTTGCTGCATGTCTAAACATTGGGGCCATAACTGAATAAAATATATTCAAGCCAGGAAACATTGGTGAAAGAGTTTTTGTTCCTAAAATTACTGTCATCGTGTTACAGATCCATTTATAGCATGCTAAAATAATGCTAATTCATAATGTTCACTGAAACAAGACCACAAGTAACACTTGGTGCTATTTTATATCCTGTGAATGCCGCTGGCTTTGGAAGAGCTGGTACAGGTGATAAATTGTTGCAGAATCAGACCCATTTCTGATTACACTTGTCTCTTCTTCTGTTGAAAAAGAAAACAAAAAAAACCTACTTCTGTTGAAAAGGTTACACCCTGTTACTACAAAGAACTCTAAAACCTGAGACAATGATTAGAAAAAATCCTTTGACTTCTTTGTTTTGCTGTTTTGCTGGTTTTAATAAGAAATAGAACATTCTGGACCATAGGCCAAATATGCCTTCAGGATCTTACTTTTCTGGACCCCAGCCATGAGCAGCCTCTCTCCTGGATTCTATCCTGGCTGTCATGCTGCTCTCTCTGCCTCTTAAGAAGATGTGGGGCGGAGAATCTGCTGTCCCTGGTGCCATGGCACATTTATTTGGCCTTCTGTTCATGGCAGAGCTGAGCCTGTTAGGCAGTGGCTGCTGCTGCCCCCACCCAGAGCCCTGTTGCTGCCAGCCAGAGCAAGGGAAGACCTCTAAGAACCCCAGAGGATGCTGACAGTGATGGGGTCTACATGCTACCTAAAAGGATAACGTATGGGGCACTGGGTAGACAATGTGAGTGGCAGGGGCTGTCTTTCCTCTGTTTCCTTATTTTCCAGACTGCACAGTAGAGATGGGCTCCAGTTCTTCACAACCTTCCCCCTCCTGGGCAGAAATAGGATTCTCAAGTTCCTATCCCTTCCCAGAATACAGATGGATTGATTTACCTACTTATTTTCCCTGGAGGACAACTCTTCTTTCAAGAACAAGATAGGGCTTTGGGATTCAGAGTTTGTGATGGTATGATGTGTAGCACAATGTTGCTGAGCAAGGTGGCTCGGATCTGGCAGTGCTGAGGCTGAGCTGCTCTAGACATGTTACATGAGAGACTCAAAAAACCCCACTTTTTTTCCCCCCCCCATCCCCAGAACAAAATTAATTCACTCCTGCATTAAACAAATCTATCTTTACTGCTGAGCTTTTAAGGTTTTCTTTTCAAGTGCAAAGAAGCATTAGATAAAGCCTCAGGAAGGGATAGGGACAGGTTTTTTTTCCAAAAGACAGGCAGTTTAGATAATAACAGAGCTTAGCCCAGTAGCTGACTAGATCTTTGGAGAAAGCACAGCAGGGGACAGTCTCTGCTTTTGCAGTTCAGGAGAAGGAATTCTCCTAAGTTGAAATGCTGGATTTAAATTTTCTGTTCCAATTTAGGGCCTTCAGTACTGTGACTGAAGTCATTGCTGGTTCCTTTTCCTAAGCTCCTTTTATGTGAACAGCTGTATTCTCCAAGATAAAATCTTGTTAGAGGGTAAATTGACATGGACGTATCTAAGTGTGAAATAACGTTAATGTTTTTGTGATGTTAGAATTATATGTTATAAAAATAGTGGGAGCATAAGGCATTGATAATAGGAGTGAAGAATGTAAAAAGTTAATAGTGGAAAAACCAATTATGTCCTTGGCTGAAGAACTTGCAAGAAATGCCTATCAACCGACCATACTCTCTAGTCAGCAACATTACCTTTCAATGGCAGTGCATTTTCAAACACATCATTTAGCTTTTGAATGCCCTTCAGAATATTATTGGTGGGCTTTCTTCTCCTGAAGATTCAGTAAGTTATACATTTGTTATCTTACTATTTTTATACAGGGAAAACAGGTGGTGCCATAAGCAGACATTGCACTCTTCAGAGTTGCTTAGTCTGTTTTAATTAAAGGAAAGCTGCCTGGGAAGATGGACAGTGTTTTCTCTGCATGTTTGTTTTTTTTTTTTCCTGCATTTTAAATTCCATTTAAATTCCATTTGTTCTGTTAAAAGAAATTTACGTGTAAGATATGACATACGCTTCTTCATTAATATAAAATAGAACAATCTGTAATTCAGTGTAAAATGATTACTGTTTAATAAGGAACTCTGAAAGCAGAAACCTGAAGTGCTCAGATGAGTTTGGTCTGAAAATAAAATGACAACATTCTGAAAAGATTACTGATTTGTAGGGTTTGCTTTGTTCTGTTTCCAGGAACTTCTACAGACCTCTGCGTTGTAATCTCTGAATATTCATGCATTTAAAAATATTGTGGGTTTTTAATTTTCTTTTGAATAGTAAATATTTATTGACAACATTGTGTGCTTTATAGAAAAGCCATATACTACAGATATAGGATAGACTACATCCTTTATATTCTATAGATATAAAATAGCGTAGCATTTACCTTATTCAAAGATTTGTCTCATGTTAGAGAATAAAGGGAAAATTTTTTTTCTAAAACTGTTTGGCCAACATTTGATTTTTACATATTTTTTTTTTAAAGAATGTTTATTTGAAGAAAAGTTGGGAGGCATGGATTTGAGTGTGTTTGTATGTGTGTATTAGAAAGGGGAGGGGGTGGGGGAAAGGAACTCAAGAACATGCAAGGTCTGAAAGTGCTGTGTGGCTACGCTAAATTGTTACCATGACACTGAATAATAGTGAGGTGATGAGCTGAATGTCTAATAGCACTACTGGTGCCGAACAGTCCTTGTCTCCTGCTAGTACAACATGCAGAAGTATTCCACAACTAAATGTTGGGTTTCTGTTGTTGTTGTTCTTTTTTTTTTTTAATGTGGCATGGTTGTCCTGCAGCTGAGTAAGGTACAGATGAACTGTGTTGAGAAGGAAGCTGGGCAGGGAAATATACACTTCTGATTGGGCTCTGTCACTAATGCATATATGGCATGCTTGTTTTAAGCTCTAAGGATCTTCTGAAAAGTAAAGGTAGAATTCAGGCTGTATCAAACCCCATGTGTTCCCCTCAGCTTCTGGACTCCAGACAGAGTGTAGCAGGAATTCACCTCTAGTGAAGTACACTAGCTTGATTTAGCCTTTTTTCTCACCTGAAAAGTCAGGCACATGGAAAGCTTTAAATTAAGATTATGTGTAATATTTGGATAACCTGATAAGATTTCCGGTTCAAATCACAGCCTGCCATCTTTCTGTCATCTCATCTTCTACCTCTGTCATGCCATGGGTCTGCCGAGTAGCTTATATTGCTTATCTCCAATGGTGAGTATGGAAAAATTGATACAGAAGGTTGGGAAGGTGAGTGGACTGGATAACAGCGGAGCAGATCTCTTACTCCACCACTCACTCAGGTTGCACCTGAAGGGTGAGAGATGCCATCTTGTGTAATCCCTACCTGATAAAACTTTATAGTGACAGCAAGTATAAAAAAATAGTTTCTTCCTTTTTGTCATGTTTTCACTAGATGAGATAGTATGTGATTTCAAGAGTTAGTGAGACGATGGGAGTTTTCAGACTTTTGCTAACAGATGCTTTTAAAACACAGAGTATGGGACTAACAGAGTAACTTAATGTTTAAGTCTGATACCTCTTTGTGAGGTTTTGGCTTTGAAGTTCTTATAATAGGTATAAGTGCAGCTTCATCAGCTACATGATGCCTGTTCACTTAATGAACCAATTGAGCAATATTCATGGCACAGCCTAACGCAGCCTATAGTGGCAGTCTATAGCATAGAGAAACTCTTGCTTGAATGCTGGTATTGTGTAGCTGTATTAATCTTTGCAAAGTAAGGTTTAATCAGCCTTCTCCACAAAGGATTGATTTATTATGACAGAATTAATTTTTAAGAACTAGAATTGAAAAGGGCTGCTGCCCAAACAACCATATTTTCCCCAAGGTTGCATCTCCTTAGGAATTTATTGGCAGGGTTTGAACTAGATGGTAAATATGCAAGGTCTTTGTCCTCAGAACTAGAATTAGTGACTTTGTGTGGCCTGTCACAATGACTCAGACTTGAAAGACAGTTTCATACTGCCTTTGACATCCCTACTAGGCAACAACTGTGCTCATTTTGGATGGAAAGTTGCAGGCGAGACTGAAATTTGAGTGAGCCTTGTTTGACCTAAAGCTGATTTCAAGAGCATTTTAAGTTCAAGTAAAACATTTCATGAGGCTCATGGAAAAGATGTGCTTACAATATTTGTTTGCTTTTATCATTTACTGGATGTATTTCTTCATGTAGTTTCTCTGAGGTGAAATTAGCTCAGCCTAAGGCTGGGCTTCTGCTGCTGTTCACGGTGATCTCAGCTAGAGCCTTCAGTTCTTGTCCCCAGGAGCAAATAAAGTGGGATCTCATATCCGTCCTTAAAGAAAAGTGTGTATTTGTCTGAAAGGCATGGCTTTAGGTTTTCCTCTCTCTAAATTAAGTTCTGGAAGAAAAAAATTCAAGCTTTGCCTGTATTCGCAGACAACACAGTGTTTCACATGGCTCATTTACAAGCACCAGCAGACCATTGTCTAAACAGCTGCTGCTGCTGCCAGGGAATGGCCGGGAATGGCCAACAGGCACTGTGGGACCCTCTGCACACTGTAAGCAACCCATGGACATTTTGAGCACTTTCAGTATTCCTGAAAATCTATTTGACTGTGTTTCACTGAACTAAGAAAACTTAGAGGGGCTCTAGCTGCCAGTTGGACAATGCAAGAAATTACTTCTGTTATGCCCTTAAAAAGGTGTCATATAAGCATCCCAGCAGGCAGGTGAATATGAGGTGGTTGGATTTTGGGGAGTCACAGAGGGAGGGAGGGAAGGATGACTCTTGCTGGAGTTAAATAATGATGAAATACCTTTAAGATAAATGTCCATTTACAAAAGTGTAAAAGTTAAAGGTCACCATATTTCATCTGATATGGTGTTTAGAATGAAAGCATGTTAGAGAAATATTTAAAACAGGACACCTACCCACATCTCTGCCTTTCCTTAAGGAATATCGTTCACTGGAAATCCCTCAATGCTTTGGACATATTGAAATGGTTGACCTTTTCAGAACAGTTTTTCTCCAAGTCTTATTCCTTTTGTTCTTTACAGAGTTGGTAAGGCAGGGGGTAGGAAGGGGGTGGAATATTTTTTATTTGTCTCAGATGGAAACTTTTCCCATGCCCACTATACAGATGGAAGGAACAATTTCAGCCCCAGAAAAACTAGATGACTGACTGCTGGAGAGAAAAATAGACAATTATTTTTTTAATCAGGCAAAAAATAAGAATAATTTGTGTATCTTATTCACTAAAAACCAGCCCTGTTACAGAACTCCTTATGAATAATGAGTCCTTAGAGAGGCATAAGCTGCAATCCAGAATGATGTAACACAGCTTGGTGGTAGCTTCTAATAAAAAAAGACCATAAGTCCCTCCCTCACAAGCTTCTTCCAGTGATTCGTTGTTTAGATATTTCCTTATGTTAGACAACACATAGTTAGAAACTTCAGGAAGTTTTTTTTCATTAGTCTCCCAACAACACTACAATTTTCAGTTCAAGAGCTTTGGCTTGTGGCTATATTTGGGCAAAGAGATGGATTTCCAGTGGTGAGAGGAGTTTGCAGGACCTGTGTAAAACTACAGCACTCTGGAGGGGTGGTGCAAAGGCCAAACACAAATTGGCATCTTCCTCGGAATGGCACAGGAAGGCAGCCAAGGAGCGTGAGCTGGGGAAAACCTCCCCATCCCTTTCTGTTCTGCTCTTGGGGATTATTTGCCCCTGGATAAAAATGAAGACAGCTAATTCCTTTGGTTTCAACCTACTTACTGTCTTGAGGGGTTGCACCTGGGTAGGAGAGGCTTGACAGGCAGGGAGCAGTGTTCAGTATTAAATATGCAGCATTGTACCAACCCCTTCTGGATTCTACATATTAAGGACCCCCATCGTAAGCAGTATTGTAACATTAACTGGAGTGTATTAGCTGCATGTAAACTGGTACCTTGAGTCGCTGCAGAGAGGATGAAGACATCCACTGAAAGGAACTTATTAAGGGAGAGGGAGAGCTTTGGTGTGTATTAAAGCACCAGGAAAGAAGCACTGTAGCACACAAGGAATACAGGGAAGGTGCCAAGTACAGAAAATGCAAAGGGTTCCAAGAGGTAGTAATGAGAAGTACTGGGAAAGTGTAAAAGGGGGAGAAGGAGACTGCAGGAGAAGCGACAAATATGAAGTGAAATCTTTATAATATACAGAGCATGATATATCAAGAGAGGAATTTGAATTTAATGAGATGATGTAAAGTGAAAAATTTCTTCAACAGCTGAATGTATTAAACTGTGGTTAATCCCACTGTGGTGTAGGAAAGCCCCAAAAAGTTTGGAGGGCCTTTATCAGACTTGCACAAATAAAAAAATCCCCAAACAAGCCCACCCTTTCCATTCCCTGTGATGTGTGCCAGCCCTTCACAGACAAACACAGGCACAGCAGAACACAAGCACCTCTGGTGGGATATTTGTGTTTGTTGCTGATAATGATTAACTTTTGTAGGGAAGCAGTTGCAGCCTTCAGACAAAGGCAAGTCTGCCGTACAATGAGAACAGCTGAACATAAAACGATACTTCACACTAACAAGCAGTGTAAGGATTTTTAAAGCCCAAATAATAGACAGAGTTAAGACTTTTCTGACCAACTGGCAGCAACTGTCTCCTGAGAATGTTTACAGAGTTGCACAGGGATTAATTATAAACATGCAGCTTGATTTCCAACCATTGCAAAACATCTGCAAGGTATAAATTGCTATTTGTACGTATAGTATTGCTCGAGAGTGTCCTGGAGCTTACAAAAATACATGCTGGAGCCATGAATCAAACTCGGTCATGTGACAGAGGGGAGGTACCGGGCTGGCTCCCAGCCAGTGGTAGGAGCTGATGGGTGGAACAAACGGGGCAAAAAGAGACTAATATGACTAACGGATCCTGGATGCGTGGTACCCTTATTTGGATCTACAGGAATGTAGGCTCTAGCAGTTCTGCAGCTCTACCAGCCTTTTGCCTGACACTGGAATTGCTGCTCACAAAGTAGAATCCTGCTGCTCTGTGGTAGGAAGGATAGAGAAAGAACATGGCCTGCATTTTGAAGGTAAATCTATATCTGTTGCTTGAATGCATTGTTAGAGAGCCCCTTGCTGCTCAGAGGCATGGATTCGGCATGGTCCTATTGCATCTTTGTTGTCTTTTTGAATACTGGCTTTGTTTGGCAAATGAACATGGAGAGATTCTGCAACGTACAGCTGTGCTCTGCTTCCCTCTGCCATTCTTTTCCTCGTTCCCTGCATTGTCAGAACTGCGAGCTATCGGCTAGCGGGAAGGGAACTGTGTACCGAATAATAGGGGGGGGAGGTGAGGGGCTCTGGTTTGTCTCAGCTGACTTTGAGCTGAATTCCTTCAGGAGCAATACCATTCTGGCAACAGACTTCCAGCACAAAGGACAAAACGGGGGAAATAATTTTCTTTTTCTGACCGTGCAGCATTTACTGCTTTTAAAGCAAAGGTTGCAGATGTACACAGCTGTCCCAGTTGCTCTTTAAGCACACACTCCTCTGCTGAATTTACCCAAGATCCACATGCTCCATGCAATTATACTTCATATTTAATTACATTTGCTGATTAAGCAACCTATTTGATAGAGGGTTTTTCCCCTTCACACCAGCAAATATAAGTGTAAGCTTACCTTGTGATCATATGCTTTCTGCAGCCTGCTTTCCTCACTGAGATAAAAGTATTTGCAACCAGCATGCCATGGAGACGGAGGGAGCATCACTAGCACTAAGTATTGAATGAAAGGGGAGGAGGCGGAAGTGCAGTCAGTTGAGAACAAACAGCATTTGTTTCCTTACAGTGTTGTCACTTGCACGGAGCCGCTCTCCTGTGCCTGGCTTGAAAGTGGTTGGTTTCAGATTCATTTGCTATCTGCTTGTTCCTTTCTGTGTATAGTTTGAATATATTTGCACTCTGTTCCTTTTAGTAAATAAAAACTTACCTGTGAATGCTTTGTTATTTTCAGCCTCATCACCTAACAAGGGGTTGATTATCCCAAACGTTGGGATGGCCTCTCATAGCAGTTGCCTTCAATGTATCAGCAAAATGGATAAATTGCAAAGCTTCAAAACAGTCCCCAATTAATAAAGGTTCCTATATCTCCTTGAACCCAATTCTTACAGCTTTTTTTTTGGAGTTCAACTTTAAAAACAACTTCTTATTTTGCTGCGCTGTTTTCCCCTTCCATTCATTCCCTACTAGTGGGTCTGTGGTACATGGATGTTTTCTGAGTTTTTTTTAGTGAGCATGTAGGTTGTCGTAGCTTATATTAATAAGTATGGTGAAATCTGCCTCAAGCACAGAAACTTCCCTGAACTAGCAGCTGCTGCTTGGAGGTGGGTGGTAACAAACTCCTTTAAGCAGACAGCTCTGACACACCAAGAGTTAAATTGTGACTTGGGATGAGGAGACATGGGGTCTGTGAATGGAGCCTGGCTTCACAAAGATAAGCATGTGCACTCCTTTTTAAACACTCCCTGAATAACTTAGCTTGGATCTGCAAGTGACCCAGACCTCTCTACTTTTTTTTTTTTTTTTACTATATGGACAGATCACATGCAAGATCTTCCCTCTGGCCCTAACAGTTAAATAAGGATAACCTTTTACAGGAAAATTCTGGTGTTTCTTTCCCCCTCCCAATCATTTCCTCTGCACAGTCTGGTGACACAGTCTGCCACAAGCCTGACTTCTGCATGGACTTCCTTTTAGAGTCTGAATTATAACCCAATAAACACCTTCCCTTTGCCCAGGCCTGGAGGTCCATTTGGTTGTAATTCTGATGATTAAATCAATAGATAAATTGGTATTCCTTGACAGACAGCCCTCTGCCAGCTTAATTCTTAATCTTGTTAATACAGGCAGGTGCAAGGATAAAAAGTGAAACAGATATGTGAAGATTAGCTTTGCCATAAGGCAGGCTGGACTTTCTTAGACAGACATCCCGCAGGAGTAATTTAAACGTCTAGATCAAGATACTTAACAGTGTATAAGTTTTTAATGTAATGCCTACAGGTACTCCTCAAGCTTTTACCATAACAAGGAAATTCAGAATAATATATATATTTTGATGTGACATCAGGCTAATTCCTTCCCCCAAATCCAAACCTATTAGCTACACCCTCCTGCTTTCTCTCAGGTTTGTCCTGACTCTCGTTTATTCAGTCAGTAGCCTGTGTGGAAACATTAAAAAAATATCTGTGCTATAGGTCTATATTTTAATTAGATGGTGGCACAGTGGTTGGGAAGCCAGAACAACTGTGCGTCCTTGACGCTTCAGCCCCGAGTTCATCTGTGGCACTGCCATGTGGCTTGCCCTGCCTCTGGTCCTAGATTTTTAAACTTCCCCCCACTCCCCTTCTCACTCATTCCCCTCTCTTGCTTGTGTAGTTATTGAAACTTCTTGAATATTGGAGTTCTGTATGTGTGAGAGTTTAATATAAATGAGATTGGTTAGAGATGTCTGAAAAGGGCAAAGAACAGAGGTGGCTATTAATAATTAACTGAAGTTACTTGCTGTGATTAAGAGCAATTAGAAAAAGTGTATAACCTTTAGATACCAAGGCCTCCGTTTACTATGACTACAGCCTGAAATAATTGCTTTGTGTAGCGCTTGTAGAAATGCTTGGGCAGGAGATTCTTCCCAGGGTGTGTGCTGCCTCTGTGATGTCTGTTGTGCACTATCTTTAGGTAAGACTGGTGGGGCTCCACAAACTTTGTCTCCCAATCAGTAATGGACATTCCTGTTACAACCGGTGAAACTCTCTTCTGATGAATTCTCTCTTCTGTTGAGGAAATGCAGAAAAAGAGGCAAATTCTGAGATGCAGGATGTGTTATTTTTTCCATCGTCTTTAAAAATCATGGCAGAATAGCTGAGTGAAGCGTAGGCATTTCTTGGAAGCAAACAGTTGATCTTATGCTTGTTACTATGGTAGCTACAAGCCATCTTGCTGATTACTAGATTAACAGAGTGATTATATTTATGTAGTCACTCTTATCCCTAAAGATGTTGAACTTCCTAACTTCCACTATATCAGCCACTGACCCTTTAAAATGATGACAGATGTTGTTCAATAAATTGCTTCAAAGAAACACTGTTTTTGCAAAATTGAAAAATGATACCTCAATGTACCTGTCATCTTACAATAAATACAGCATGAATGATAATGATACTCTGTAAAATGTTGATATCCCCCACTGAGGACTGGACCGTGATATTTTAAAGCAAACAGAATAGGTAACTCAGTTCACGTGTGCTGCACTTTGCAGGGCATTATGTCTTCCCCGATTTACAAACTCTTCTTTTTAAATTGAGATTTTGAAGATGATGATGCAGGTGAATTATGTTGTTGTCATAGTACAATTTTAACTGTGTAGGCTTAATGTGGTAAAATTTAATTAAAAAGTCCGTGTGTGATGGCCCCATAAAATGAGGACTAAGTGTGAAATCTAGAAAGAAGTTTCATTGTGTTTTGTGTGCTGTGTATTTCCTGTGTGGTGAACAAAAGAGTTTTCATGTGCCGACAGGCTGGACATGACCTTGAACCAGCAGAAATCACAAATGAGTTGAAACCTTCAGTGAAATTCCATTGTCGAAATAGTATTTGTATAACATGAGGCAATACTCTTGTTACTGCAGCTGACTGAGTTCTGCTCTCAAAGCAAGCAGGTGGCCAACTAAAATCTGTAGCTTCTTTAATATTTTTTATCTAATCCAAAGATCAAAAGAACTGTTTTGCGAAATGTAACTTAGAGATTTCAACCAAACAAAACCCTTCAGCACATGCTTGTAACAGTTTTCTGCAAGATGCTGTCTAAGCTGGCCTTATCTGTGTGTTCACCTATGATCGTTTTGTATGTTTCCCCTCTGTGGCTATCTCAGCTGGTTTAATTGAATCCACAGGTTGCATTTTACGCTTAGTTCACATGGTAAGTTGTTTTTGGCAGGAATGTTCTTTAGAGTTTTCTCTGAGTGTTCAATGGCCTGTGTCTGATTGGGGTCTTCAGACATTGCAGTAATACAGATAACATTACTATCTGAGGCATATTCTTCATCTGCACTTTTAAGGCTAAAATAGCAAAGCTGATCTCATTCTATTAAATTTTCCACCATGGCAAGTAGCTGTTCAGAGGGAGATGCAGAAGGTCTAAAAGGACCTGGTCCTGGTGTTTGGACCCTTATAATTTTGGATATTTAGTTATTAATTTGATTTTTTTTTAAACTCCTATGGGCATGATGAAGATTGTAGATATTTCCTCCCAAGTTTCTATGTCCTCACAGGCACAATCCTTGTTTCACCTCTGCTCTGTTTCGCAGGGTAGGTTTTGTGTCTCACCATAATTCCCTTCACTGCTAGAGATTTGCAGGATGTGGGGCCTTCTGTGGTGGTGGCCTCTGTGTCCTGTTTGAATCAGCTCCAAGATAATTCACATACTCCCTTGACTGTTAAATTGACTGCAGTGATGTTTATGCATGGCATCCATCCCTTTTCCTATGCTGAGAATTGTACTTGGATCCTGTTTGATTCTCATGCTGTGCTTTTTCCTCTGAAATGACAAGAGATGGAGATGTCCTAGGGAAAGGAACAAAGGTGACCTTCCATCCTCATGGGAGGATGCCCATCAGATGGGTCATTTCCCAGCAATATCTAAATTTGATTCAGGTTCACTGTAACGTGAGCTCTTTTCTCAGCCTGTCTTAACCTGATGATCAACAGTTTTGTGGGCTGTGGTATGTCTATTGTGACTGGAATAATTCCTGGGAATATGTAGTTATATCTTTAGGGATGGAAAGTGTAAATGGGCAAAGGTGTCCCAAATGAAGTGTGCACAATGAGTTGGAAAGTAACAGGCAGATGTAACAAGGAGTTACAGAGAAGAATCATGATTTCTGAGGTGGTAACCAGGTATTTTGTGAATCACTCCATCCTTATTTGCTATGGCTGATTTTTTCCGCCCTCCCCACCCCCTCCCCACCCCCTCCCCACCCCCTCCCCCCCAACCAAAACTAGCAAAACTCCATAGTTAAATCTTTCTGATGTTCCTTCTACACTGGATATTTTTATTTTAAATACGGGTCTTAGAATTATTCTGTTTCTAACTAACAGACTCTTTTGTTGTTCTATATTGTTTACCTCTAAATTGCTCCAAAGCGAATGAAGCTGCATTCATGAATCCAGCAATGTGCAGGGCTAGGATTTTCTGTATCATGGCCCAGAGGTGCTTAATTACTATGTCAGATTTTATGGAGTGTAGTACATGGAATATAGTAATGTGTTTTTTATTACATTTGCTTCTTGAAAATTTAAGGAAAATTAAATTCGAAGATATATAGAAACACTTCTCATTTTTGCTTGCAATGATATTAAACTAATTATGCTTTAAAGATAATATATTAGCCCTTTCCCAAGCAGGAGACAGCAGGCTGGTCAGTCTAATCCTACAGGAGGACTTGCTTTGGTTGAATGAATTTGATTTTGATGCCTGTGTAGCCAAACCAAGAAAATATCTAGTGTAAGCATACTTCAGTTGGTTTAAAACTGGAGTTTCCTGTCTGAATTCATTAGAGGTATAAAAACTAAAACTGCAAAACCAGCATGAAATTAGAAGCTGTCTCACACTTAGAGTTTTACATTTAGGCAGTTACATGGTAAAGCAGTAATGGGGGAAAGGTTTTTGTTTTGCAGTTCATCTTTAAGGAATGAACCATGTGTCATCCAGATGATTTAGGCTTCTCCCCCACCCGGGATATGCAACTGTTGTGCTCATTATCACGGGTATGGAATCGCATATTAAAGGTAGAGTTGGCTTCTCAAAATTCAGCCTCTTTGTAGACTTGTGCATGAGCTTCAGTGGTTTATGTCTTGTTCTTTTTTAAATTTTCATTTTGACATGTCACAAATGACAGATAACTTGGCATGTCATTGAATGACAAAACATTATAGGAAACGGCAAATTCTTATACTTTGATGTAACATATCAAACTCCTTGAAATATAGGACAGATGTGCTCTTACTTATTTCTAGTGAGATGGTCATCAAAAGAAAAGGGGACCTTGTTTTGTGACAGTAGCTAAACATTCATGATTAATTTAAAGGGGTCTAAAATGTGGTTTAAAAGATCCCACTTTTAATTTTATTTTTTAGGCTTTAGTCACAGCTGTCACGACATCTGCTTAGTTAATTTGAAAAGGCAGAGCTTGCAGCATTTTTTCTGTTCCTTTGCCATGTTTCATTCCAGCAGTATCTGTGCACCTTCCAGGAGTGTAGTACTGGACACGGTGCTCTGTCTGGGCTTTGTTCTTTCATCTTCTCCCAAAGAAGCAATACCTATGCAGCAGTTTGACTTTTTTTAAGAGGGCCTTTTTGTGTGTGGCTTAAAGGAAGGGGGTGGGGGGGTGGGGGGGAAAGGTTTCTGTGTATTTGCTAGGAAAGGAAAGGTCAAGTGCTCACACATGAAATGGAAAGTGAATTTGTCTTCCTGGTGGTTACTGGATGCATACCATTTTTCGACCCATTCTCTCCCCAGCGTGGCTTTTACCATAAAATAAAAGAGCTACTTTGTGCAAGAAAAATGAAATTATTAGTTGTAAATTTATTTTAGATTTTTAGTTTGACTTTCAGATATTATGGGTCTGGGGCATGGAGCTGCTTACAGATAAATGGCTGACATTGTGAAATGGATTGAAAATTCTGTGGGAAGCCCATGGAAAGACTGGGAGGCCTTGGTTTGGCTACTGCTGTTCGGTCCCTTAATTGCTGCAGATAGGTGTTGCTGTGTGGCAAGGTGGTTGTCCCCAGAACAAAGCCAGCCTATGAACCAAACTGATAATTTATTTTGTGGTTGTTATCAGGACACTTTGCTAATACTTTCTTCTGCCTATCAGTTGCTTTCTATCCATGGTCAGATTTATAGCATAGGAGTTTAGAAATGTGCACATATATAACAAAGAAGAGGTGGAAATGTCTTCTATCTTGTTGGTATTTGAGACCACTCTGAGAGCTCTCTCCAGGAGTTAGGAAGAATTGTTCTTTGTGAGGATCTGTAAACAAGGTGGGTAAAGGCAACTCTATTGATCATATTCCCAAGAAACAAGGCAAAAACCTGCCTTGGGCCCTGTCACCTTTTAAAGCTGAAGGAGCAGTTGCCTCACTATTGTCAGCATCAAATACTCATGTGGGATGAGTTTGCTGTTCCTGTTGGAGGAAAAACTACATCTACTGCATTTTGTGTGGTGGTTCTTGCAAATAACCCCTGTGCTGCTGAGATAAAGACCAACCCTTTTCCAGTGGGTTCACTGGTTTCTGCAGAATGGGAACTTGGACTGAAAAACAGACAATGCATGATTGTAATGTATGTCATGTTCCCAAGTCTGAGGACAGAATAAAACATGGCTGGATGAGGTGTGAATTGGTGTTTGCCATTGCAGAAAATGTTGAATATTAAATTGAATATTGTCCCCACCCCCCTCAACACCACTAATATTTATGCAAATATTGCCTTTACACTGTTACAGATATGATGTTGGTAGTAGTGTCACAAGTTTTATTGAGTCAGATATACTGGTGCATTTACATGCTTTTCAGGAGCTGTACAAGTACAGTATTTTTCTTTATTTTTTAAAATCAGTCAACCAACTGAAACTATGTTATCAGTACAAAATTTATATAAATGGGGTTTGCATTTAAATTAATGACAGTTATTTTGCTTCTGATCATTTTAGCAGAAGCACCTGGAAAACAGGATAATTCCCAGTTTACATATTTGAAATTGGATACGATACCATGTTGGATACTCTTTTTCATCTTTACTATTGAGACGAACAAAGGTGAGGCAGGAACTGAAATGGGAGGGTTTGGGAGAGGAAATCTTGTAAGTGATGCTGTTCAAGAGTAATGGCTTGTGTTGTCTAAAGGCAGTCCTATTAAGTCGTTCTTGTATGTCCGTATAGCATATGTGACATTTTAAAATGTGACATGGGAGCACCACACGTGCTAATAATTAAATGAAGTGGTAGCTGCTTATGCAAGGTACATTTTGCAGCAATTTGCATTAACGACAGGCAGTGTAATGCTAGCCTCAGCAGGTAAGATTCAGGTGTGGAGCAGTTGGAAGTAATCAGAAAAATATGTTTATTTCATAGGGATAGCAATTTGTACAGAAGAAATGCAGAATGAATTATTTATAGATCCTGTCTTTTCTAATGATGCATTCCTTGCATGTTGGTTTGGTGTAAGATTAGGTATCTTCTGTCTCTTTCTAAATTTTTTCCTTAAAATTATAGATAATCTCACTACTAGCAAAAGTTTGTCAGGTCTTTGGCAAAGGGAATGTCCCCCCGAGCATGTAACAACATGAACAACATCATTCCATGAGGTTTGGTGTTTTAATTCTAAATAGGAAAAGCCAGAAACCAAACACCACTTTTCTTATCTTTTTGTAGCAAGTTTCAAGTTTCACAACCTTTTGTTAATCATCAGTATTTAGTTTCTTCCAAATCTATTGTTTACTCAGATTTGAACATAATTTTCTTCTTGGAATGATAGGATGATATTACATTTAAGAAATAACAATGTATAATTATTAGTTCTTTAATATACATATTGGTTTTATTACAAACCCATTGCGGCCAGTAGAACACCACCTGGTGTACTTTGAATAATTATTACTATATTATTTTACTCTAGCTTATGAAATTATGTGCTTGTGGTTTATGTATGTACGCCTCTAAATTCCTAAGATCTGGCCTTTCTTCATGACTGGAAGTCACTTTATTTCTTTAATTAATCCAAAAAGGCTAGTAGATTTTCATGTTTTAATGTGTTGTGTTCTGTTGTGGGAGGCAGTTACAGTAGAAAAAATTTCCTATACATTTTTGTTTTGTTCTGATCTGGCAGAGGAATAAAGGTTTGAATTCCAATTTACAAGTGTCCACACTGGGTCTTATGTGATTATTAAAATTCATTATAGCTTTACTAAACTTTTCTAGCCTAGGCCTCTCACACGTGAATAAGTTATTTACAAGTTGCTGTGTGTCAGCTGATCTATGTAATTTTCCTGTGTTTTCTTTTGTCTGTGGTAAGCTAGTCAGGTTGACTGTTAACAGAGAAGAGCTTTCTATTAGCACTTCTTATGTGGAGACAAAAAAAATACCCTTTGCATTTTAAAAAATGGAATGGAGAATGAGGCTGACTCATTCTCCTGTGGGATCCTCAGGAGCTGTGGAATGTGTAACGTGGGGAATAAAACTGGTTGAAGACACATCTCTTGTAATTGGGATATGGAAGTTTTGCCAAAAGAAAATGTTTTGTAATTTTTTTTTTCCGTATGATTACTGAGAGAATTTCAGACAGCTGTCTCTGCATGTCTCTAACCCTCTTCTATCTTTTCTTCATTTCCGTCCACAGGGCATAAAAATGTTTTTACAGAAAAATTAGTTTTACCCTGCTAAATGTTTTTCTTGAGCAGGGAAATGGGAAGAGAAAAGAGCCATTGAACATTCCAAATGAGAAAAAAAATGGCATCTTTAGGGATACTTCTAGAACAGTATCCTTAATATAAAACAGTATCCTTAAATACAGTGTGCATATTCTCTCAGCCAGCACTCACTGCTCTGTACCTGTTGTCGAGACCTGCCAGTCTGTCTCTGTAGCTCACAGCTGTTATTATGAAATGCTATTCATACTATGTGTTTCCTTCGTGTTCACTGCCACTGGCCCACTCATATTTCATTTAGCCGGTTAAGGTATCTTAGTGGTTTTACTAGGTCACTTCAAATGGAACAGGAGAACCAAGGACCTTGAAATGCCATAGAAGCTTCCCCCACCTAACCACACTTCCTCTTGAGAAATCTAAATATAGAGACTTGGTCTCCTTGTCTGTAACTGCTGCCTTAACCACAAGAACAGACCTGGATCCCAGAGCCAAATGCATAATCCAAGAGCCAGATCGTCAATGTGCGGTCGCTGTCCCAGGGAGCAGCGCCTCTCACCCCTTCCTCAGCGAAGTTCTGGCTTCAGAGACTGGCATCTCTCATGAGTCACCTATAGCTACTCAATTCCCCCTCTGTTGTGCCAGCAGAGTTGTATGGGGGGCTGTGGTAACATAAGCAGAAAATAGAACTGGATTAGAATCTTAAGATTAATTAGCTTCCTGAGTATTGCAGAGATTGCATTGGCCCCAGCTGAGGAGGTGGTACAAGCATGAGAGAGTAGTCTACAAAGGGTCAGGAAATCTTTATGTGGGTACTGCCACCGAAAAACTTCCTGCAATAGTAGTAGCCCATTCTGTTAATTGCCTGCCCTTAGGTAGGAGACTGCTTGCCGGTAGCCCTCTGTGACAGACAACCCTTTGACAACCAACCATTGCTTGTGTAGCCAATAACCCTAGTCTGGCTCTAGCCACCGTTTAAATGGGAAGAGAAGCCATATCGGAAGTTCTGTAGCAGAAATTCAGCCCTATTATGTGCATGTCCCACTTCCCTGAGTTAGAGAGGCGGCAAGTCCCCTTGCCCAGTCTGATAAATTGGTGTCTTCTGAGCACTGGAATAGTTTTTAGTGTGCCTAGAATGGAAAAAGGCAGTTGTTCCCTAATTCATCTAGTCCTGATGGAGATCATTGTTTCTCCTGGACTTGTAGATGCCTCTCTAATTTTTTCCAGCTATTATCAGCTGAGCTGGTTGCATGCTATCTAGCTTTGCTAGCGTTGAGCAATACTCCTGGGCCACCTCCCTGCCTGTATATGCCACCACCTCCTAACCTGCACTCCTGCACAAACTCCAGGTATCATATAATATTTACGTTGCTTATCTACAGTCAAGTGTAGAAGTTAAGTCTGAACTATTTAGGAAGCAGTACGGTATTCTGATAGCAGTACTGCTGTATTTTTAGATAGTAATGGTACTCAAACAGCCTAATAGACAGTTAGTGACCTTATCTCTTGGATTTATGCTTGGATTTTTGCTTTATGTTGGATGTTGGATTTTTGCTTTATGGATTTAGGCCCTTTATTTCTTCAGATGTGGTCTCTTATTCAGCATATGAATGCATATATGGCTATATCCCTAAAATATTTTTGATTCTTTCCACTTCCTATTTGTGCAGGTCATAGTTTTTATTTCCAACACTGTGTGGAAATTCTGAGAAACTGGAAAAATTCACCAAATTTTTAAAATTAAAATATTATGCATAATGGCATCAGTCAGAGACCTTGAAGAACCCATTTGAAGTCCTCTTTAGTTTGTTGCATAATGTGGCCAAATAAGACTAGACAGAATTTTCCCGTGTTGGATCCTACGAGAGCTAGAGACAACAGTGACTGCACCGTAGTGGGCCTTTATTGAAAGGGATACTGAATATCTGTCAAATAAAGAAAATTCCTTGTGGTCTTGCATCTTGCTGACTTCTGAAGATATTTTGTTTCATACTATCATTTAGGTTGGAAAAGACCTTTAAGATCATCAAGTCCAACTGTCAACCCAATGCCACCATGCCTCCTAAACCATGTCCCGAAGTGCCACGTCTACATGTTTTTCCTGTTGTTTTACTTAATGCCATTGGTATTCCAGGTTTGACCACGTGTCTAGAAGGCAGTGTGTTAGTTTGTCTGCTGTCTCCCAGGGGTGCTTGTGTGTTTGAGGTATGTGAGATGAAGCTCAGCTGGAATTTTGTTAAAGCTTTGCTTGCATAGATTTCTTTGCCTCTTGGTGTGTCTGATATCTCAGGTGAGGGTTGGAAAATGAATGTTTCTGAAAATTCAGCTTTCAGTATTTGCTAAAACTAATGTTACGCTTGATGGCACTTACGAATTACCCAGAAGACTGACTGTGCTTTTTTCCCCACTGAGGTCTTGCATGAGACCTTATTACTACTCACTGATCATTGATTCTGGTGGGAGAAGCTGACTTTGGAGTACTTGTTCTGAATGCAAACTGCAAGAGCTGTTAGAGCTACAGACTCCTATTTTACCTTTTACCTCTGATCATCAGTTTGAAATCTGCCTGCGGCCATTGCAGTGAGGAACAATTGTACAGTGAAAAGTGCATCCCCCAAATGGCAGATATCGTGCAGGTCACAGACATGTGGAAATGGATTGTATCTGCTTTTTAGCTTCAAAATCTGCAGGAAAACATTATCAGTGACACTGAAAGGAAAATTGAACTTGATGGTCTTGCTCCTTTTTAGTTTATTCTGGTGGTTTGCCAAATCTTGCTCTCGAAGGGGAGTTCTCAGGCCCTTGTGAATAAGGCCAGAGAGCTGAATTTCCTTCTGGGCCTCAAGGCAAGGTACCATAGCTTGTCGTGATTTGCTAATGGCACCATTAAGCCACTGTTGTTGTATTTGTAAAGTGTCTTGTGAAGCATTGCATGCAAGTGCTCTAAAGCATTTATGGGAAAAAGTATATCCACTTACAGAAATAAACATCCTTTTAAGAAGTAAAATGGAAAGATCATCAGTAGTTTAGATAAAACTGCAGGAACTCTACTTGGGGAGGGGTGTGGAAATAAAATATAATAAAAACCTGAGCATCCAATTGATTTAAAATTATTTACTGGGAGGAAACACACTTACTGTACCAAATGAAAATGTGTTTTCAAATTGTTGTTCAGTCTTCAAGGTCTATGACTCTAGCAGCCCGAGATGTGTGATGACTATTCATGTTTCTTCACTCAGTAAAGAATTCCATAAACAGTTTTGCAATTTATTAATATTTAGTTATATTGTTTATCGGTATTTTATTACTAACAACAAAAAAATTGCTCTCTTTGTAGAATTATAGAATGGTTTGTGTTGGAAGGGACCTTTAAAGCTTATCTCATTGCTTGGACCAGAAACGGTATGATAACACTGACCTAGTATTTCCCTTTAGTGGACGTAGGACTGTTTTAACCTTGGTTCAAAGTAGTAATTAACAGTTTTATATAAAAGAGTTATGCTTTGTTTTTCAAGTCAGTACTTGAGACCTTCTCATCCAAATGAAATGGGAAGAATTGCTTTACTTACATAGCACTATCATTGCTTTACCTCATCTTTCCTACCATCTGTAGCTGGGGAAAAAATTGAGATTATAGGATCTGTATTGAATCATGAGTATGGTATTCCAGGCGACTGGAAAGGATAGAGCTATTTGGCATGCCTCTGTAACTACTAGACAAGCAGGGTACAGAGGAATGTAATTGGTAACTGACTTGCTGCCTAGATGATGTTCTTTAATATGCTCCTGAGTAAAAAGTATAAACTATTTTTGTGCTTCAATAGGCTTGTTTCCTTTCAGGAATTTAAAACTATTTATAAATTAGGTAAGAAAGGTATTAAAAACTTCAGAGAATGAACCAGGTTTTGCTGATCTTGTGCGAAAAGTTCTCTCTTAATATTCCATTTACGTGATTGCAGACTATGATAAAAACTTAATTAGTGTGATACATGTACAGTATTGTTACATATATGTAATGTACTTGCTTAATAGCTTCTTTATTTTTACCTTTATTAGTCATCTATTTGACATGCAGTCCATGAGGAAAGGTAATGAAATACAATAAGAGTTGTATCCAAAGCTGTGGAAGGAAGTAATTAAACTTAATTGAAGTCATTCCTTTGAAGTATAATAGCAGATGCAAAGGACTAATTCAAAGCAGATTAGGCAATGCATACTTTGAAATGCTAACCTGCAAACAGAGAAGTATTACCGTTATTTAAATAAAGTTATATGACACTGTCTTCTGAAACCTGAGTCTGGAGATCAGGTCTAATAATAGACACTTGGGTGAAGTTTTGATAAACAATGTCACTTCTGTTTCCTAATTTATTACATTCTGCCAGTCAGAAATGCAACCCCAGAAGTGCTGTTCACATCTTATCAAACTGCAACAGAACTGTGAATTAGCCAGGGCTATCCCTAAAGGTATTCTGTGATGGCAACGTCCTCATCAGCTGCGATAAGCCCTCAACTGGAAATTATAGGAAAAACTACATTAATAATTGTGAAATCAAATTACATTGTATTTAGAAATGTTACTTCTGAAGGTATAAGATTTCTTGTGTCTTTGTACTGTAATATTGTTAGGGATTTTAAAGGTCCAGTCAGTTTTACATCAGGAGCTTAAATCAGGCTTATTTCTGCAATAAACAGGAAAACATACGGGTTGCTGTTGTGTAGGGGACTGAATAAGAAATTTGCATAAAAACCCAGGTAAGATAAAATTACTTTTTACAGCACGCATGCTTTATTTCTTTGCAGAACTGATGCAAATAGGAGAACCTTAACATAAATCCGAAAATTTGTTTTCTTACTCTTTAGTGCTTCAGAATTGTTAATTTCTTTCCACCCGCACAGTGATTCTAAATAAAAAGAGATGTCAAATATCTCAACTGACTAACTGCTCTGTCAAACTCCAAAGTAGCTAGGTGTGAGTACATCCTTCCTGCCCAGACCCACAGTAGGGGAAAAATATAGGAGTAAGAGCTGTGAAAGACAACTGACCCTCTCTGAATTTGGCTGATGGTTGAAGTGCTGATGGGCTGAGTGTGGTGGTAGGAACTGAGGAGAAAGCAGGGGCTGTCCCTGGCTGCATATGGATGCGGAGGGTATAGACTTCTCCAGCACTGAAGTGGTAAAATGGGATTAGCAATATGCAGACTGGGAGATTTCTACCATTAGGAAGTAATAACAGAATGATAGCCTGGGCTTTTTTTCTCTTTTAATTTCATTGTTGCTACTGAAGCACTAAACAAGTGTGGGTAAGTAGGGTAAGGTTTACTGCAGAACTGCTAGAGGGACTGCACTTCAAATGCTTTCTTGGGGTTAATTTGTATCTTAGACTGTTGGTAATTCTTGCCACAAGTGGGAATTTTATGGCAATGTATGCATAATGCAATAGGCTGTATCGCCAGGTGTCTCTGATCTCTTTTCCTTGTGAGAGGGAGGAAAAGTTGACTTCTCCTTTCTATGTTATAACACTAAACTTTTTTAATGTGTTGGTTGACAAAAAAAAAAAAAAAAAAGGATCCAAACAATTGTTTTGTTTGTTTGTTTCTTCTTCTGCTGAGAGAAACATTGTTCCATGAAAGCCAGCCGTGGGAGGGCTGGTTGGGTCACATACTATGCTCTTGGAAAGGGATCTGCCAGCAGTGGTGCTCCTTTGCCATGGGAGCAGAACCACAGAGGGTATTGCTGCCTCTCTGAAAGCCAGAAATGGATTGCACCTGAGCTGTCTGAATAAGCGAGGTGCCTGAAGGTGTGTCTTGTGATGACAGCCTGTCATCTGCCTTAATTAAAGCCTCTCTTCAAAAGAGAGGTCTTTAACTAGTGTATGGATTTTTAAAGTTTGTCTCTTCCCTGGTAAATGTAGGCACCCAGTTGTGATCTGGGCTTGTTCCTGTTCTTTTCCTGCCACAAGTCAAGAGTAATTCTGAACTGTGACAAAGCAGATGGAAAGGATTTGTTAGATCAATTGCTAGGAATGTGTGTCCCCTGTCCTCATCCCCTAAAGCAAATAGCAAGTATGTCTTTGTGTGTATGGGAAGTTGGTCTGTGCATGCTTTCTTTCTATAGGAACTAAAATTAAAAATGAAAAATCCCAAAGGCTGAGGTTTCTCCTTCGCAAAGAATAGTGGGAGGCAGATAACCACCCACTAATGCCCTAGTTGTTAGGAAAGAAAAATCTTATGAGGAGAATCTGAGGGAGCTGGGCTTGCTTAGCCTGGAAAAGGGTATACCTAGGGAGTAGCTACTAGCAGTCTTCTACCTCCAGAAGGGTTAGAGAAGATGGAGACAGGCTTTTCTCAGAGGATAACAGTGGAAAAAAACAGCAGCCACAAGTTGCAATGAGGGAAGTTCCAACTAAATATAAGGAGAAAAAATTTACACTAAAACTGGAGTAATACTGGCACAGGGGTTTGGCATATACAGCCTTGGAAATACTCAAAACTCAACAAGACAAGGCCCTGAGGACCTGATGTGACTTTGAAATGAGGCCTACTTTAGGCAGGAGGTTTTACTAGGTGATCTCTAGAGGTCTCCCAGTCTTAATTATTCTGTGATTTTATGATTTCTACAATGCTGCTATTCATAAAGATAATTGTAGTACACCATATGTAGCAGGTTCATTGAAACGTGTCTAATAGCTGTGTTAACAGAATCATCCTCACCTATGGGCAGGTCAAGCATTTTGGGTTCTCTCTTTAATCTTACTGAGGTGGTGTAGTGTTACCTCCAGAACGTAAAAACATTGGAAGTTTAATTATTTTACATGTAGAAGGCTAGATTGAAGTGCTGGAAATGGTGGCCCCTCAGTCATGAAGTAGAGGAACCCTTTACCAATTGTCTTAGGGCATGAATTACTGACTGGTTATTCTGAATGTAGCATTCTTGATCCTTTGTTAAGGTCTCTGCAATTAAGTGCAGGCTTCTCTTGAAAGGAAGTGCAGTTTGCAATACTCTTAAGAAAGCTTGAAGGATTGTATTTGGCAGAAAACTTTATTGTGCATGAGGGATTTTGTCCTAGAGCCTAAATTTAATTTTTTCATGCATAATGCACTCAGTTGAGAATTTTCTGAAGTGGTGGAGAGTAACTCTTCTTTTTCTGCCTATGTTCAACCAGAGAGGAAAATCTATCTAAACTAATAAGCCTCTAGTAATTCAATAGTTTGTGAGAGGGTGAGTGCAGACTCAGTCCACCTCTTTTCAGCTCTTCTTTCTGCAGTTCACTGACTCATCTTGCCCTGTTTTTCCCAAAAGCCATATTTAAAACCTATATTCAGGGTTATTAACTTTTTTGCTTTATGTAATTGTACAAGAGAGACTACCTGGAGTGAGGTTTATAGCTTACTACTGATGTGAAAATTCCATGGTTTTTTTTCACTATTAAGGATGAATGAGGGAATGTTTGATACATATGCCTTTAATAGAGCTAAGTATGGTGAACAGGAGTGATTTATTCCAGCTGGCTGTTTCTGCCAGAATCCACACCTTTCTTTGTTTCTCAAGGGTTGTAGTGCAGGCACAGTAAACTTTGAGTTCCGCCCTTCCAAACTGTGCATGGTAAGACTGTGCCATTTGCATTTCTCAACATTGTATGTTCTGCCATTCCATTAAAAATAATGTTGTACTTAGACAACATCCGCTATGTATGCCCGAACCTAGTCTTACAGGTTTCAGAGCGGTTGGAGAAGTGATTTTCTTTGTTCTTATCTTACATTTTTCTTGAGGATTATGATACAAATGTATTGTCAAACTATTTTTTTTCTTTTTTTCTGTTTGTCACTTGTTCACCATAGCTTAAAATCAACTGTTTGCTAAAACGCTTACCGATAAAGTTATTCTGGAATGTCTGTAGGAAACAAAGGTCAATCCACTGTAAAGTGAATCCACTCTAACATTATGGTCACAATTCTTTACTTTAGTGTGGTTTTGGTCCTCCTGGTAGCAGTACTTATTTGTCATCTGGAAAGGTTCAGATGACCATCCTACATCTAATACGCTGCCATGTTTCATCATTTTGGGTTCAAGGCTAAATGGTAGATGTCGAAGGCTTTGGATCCTCTGACTCCTGAAGTAAACGACGCGTTTTTGCTTTGGTACAACCGTGGAAAACAAACACACAAGTTCTAGAGTTTATTGCAAGCATCCCACAACCTAGAATCGATTTTATTACTGGGAATATTATTGCAGGCCCACTCCCAGTGGCAAATATGCACAATTTTAAATCGATTGCTGTTTGCAAGTCTGGCCTAGAATGTGTGCATTTGAATGCATGTCTATGTTCTGGTGGACAGAGGGCAAATGTAACTACTGACTTTGTATCTCATATCCTCTGTCTTTCTGGATTTAGTTTCTGGCTTTTCAATACTTCCCCAGTTCCTAAATTTTCTTTCTTAGACTTTGATATGGACACAATATTATTGACACTTTCTGAGTTTGATAGACTGGAGGCCATAAGTGGATTACTAAACATAACTAGAATAAAGCTGCATTTTCAGCAGTTCAGACCACCATATTCAAAAGCAACAAAATATTCCAGCTTTTTCAACTGAAAGGTCTGTGTTCCAACTTACAAAAGCTGTAAATAAACAGTCCTTTCTGTCAGTTTGTTGGTTTACTTGCTGTCACTATGCTTAGTGGATCAGAATTTTTTCTGCTCTGGCTTAAGGCAAAACTTCCTGTTGGGTTCTCTCCTCTGGAGCTATAGCCAGAGATTTTGATACTGCTTTTTGTCCTCTCTCCAGAATCTTTAATATGTCCTTTTAATAAAGGATATAAACTAAAGGACAGCTGAAACAGCTCTGTTGCCTTTATTAACTTACACCTGGATTGAACAATACTGTTGTCTTTTTCAGCACCCTCGGGTATTTTAAGGGATAGTTACTAAAAGAAAAAATTCTGACACAGTAATAAGCAGAGACTGGACATAAATCAGAATAATCTCCTGTCTTAAATCCAGTTTATTCTCTCTTGTTTGGTTTTTATCTAAGCAAAACAACAGTTTGGTGTAATTTGCCAAGTGGTTATATTAAGCACAAGTCTAACTTGGCTGTCAAGGACAGTATCTCAGAGTGGTCTTTTTGAACAATCTGTTGCTTTCTGAGCTATCAGGTTAAATTTAGAATCCAGGAAAATAGGAGACTGCAGATATTTTATTTACATTTTTTTTCTAATGGAATAAGATATTTTTTTTCACTGCAGATCATTTCACAGCAACAGAAACTTCTGATCAGCCACAAGAATTTGAAGTCTCAGTCTCTTCTGTTAATTTGAATTTTTCTTGTTTAGGCTTTTGCATATTTCTATGAAACTTGTGCGAGGTCAGCTCTGACTGCACTCAAATGGGATTAATTAGTCTGCTTTCTGTGAGGCTTGACCTATACTGCCCAGAAGAAAGGATCTTACTTCTTTTTTAAGCACTGCTTTTTACAGGAGTATCAAAACAGAGCAGTGTTAAAAGTTTAAAAAAATAAAAGTTTAAAAAACTGCTGCTCTGATAACTCTTATTCAAAACTGTTGAATCATCAGGATTGTCTTACTGTAGCAACGACTTCCCAGGGCAGATATGTGAAGGATTCTTTAGTTTCAGTAACGAGACTACTGGTGATCCTGGTGTAGGGAATTTGGTTTGCTTTAACCATTTTACTAGCCATACAGGAGTCTGGAGCCATATTGTGTTGCTTTTGAAGTAAACTGCATTCTCCAGAAGACAGAGTGATTTTAATATGATTTTTTTTTTTTGTTGAAATAGGAAAAGAATAGGGAGAGAATGGTGCTGGGACAGAGAAATAAATATGACAGGTATTTTGAGCGGTACTGAGTCACCCTGCAGAGGTGTTGCGAACAGGCTTGGGTGCTTCTATAAGCCAGAATACATTTCCATGGTATAAATGATGCAGCACAGAGCTCCTTAAAAATGTAGCAGATAAACTTTGTTGCTTTACATATTTTATCTGCTACCAAAAACCAGGTTGCAGGGTAAAGTGGCACAAATTAATTAACATCTGCAAGTGTTTACTGGAGTAAGAACGAATGGAATTGAATTCCACAGAGCTTCTGCCATTGTTGAAGCTGCAAAGTAACAAGCTAATGCCCTGCGCAGCATTTGCAAGAAAAAGCATAGCTTAATTGAAACCAGGTGTAGTGACAAAGCTATGTCCCAAGGCCAAGGTGGGCGGGAGTCAGTAGTCAGAAAGTGTAGCAGTGGTTGCACCTGCATCTTTTCTTTTAGGACATTAATGACATTTGAAGAATCAAATTATTACCTGCAAATCATAATTTTACAAAACAGGAAAAAAGGTATTTTATTCTGCCTTACTTGATGGAGAAAAGTGGTTGTCCTGGTTAACTTTTTAAGCTGCTTGAAAGTGTTGAGATCTTGATTTTTTAACTGTAAAGTAAATGTCCTATTTAAAGGTACTGCACCAAGTCCCGTTCTCACACTGAGTCCAAAACACTGCTCACAGTGAAGACATAAATACTTGTAGAACAGAAGGTAAGCTTTGAAAATCTGCAAGTGAAACTAGCAAGTCTTAAGGTAGTTGCAAAACTTCAAAGACATGTTAAGAACCAGTCCCATGTTTTAGAGGATCCTTCCGGGACTAAAGAAAGCAGGGGTTTTACTCCACAAGTCCCCAGGGGCATAGTGCTCATGTAGTGTTTCTCTGTCCTGGCTGTTCAATTTTGCTAGATATCCAAATGCATGTCCTCTCTGATGTTTTCTGTCTTAACTCAGAATAGCCTATAAATTGTTAATACATTCATCCTAATCTATGAAGTAGTTACTGAATAGAAGACTGGTGCTATTTCAACAGCTGTGAAAATGTATTTGTTTTGAGGGATGCATAACTCGGAATAAATGTTTCATTAAATGTGTTATGAATGATTTATTTAACAACCAGAGCAGGTCAATAATCTTTAAAATTAAATTTAGTGGGCTTTTTATTAAAGGTTGCCTGTTTCAGTGGTGAATAGTTTAGTAAGCATGTGGTGCTATAGACAGATGCTTCATATAGACTGTTATGAGTACTTTATTAAATAGCTAGTCAATAGCTGCATTTAGCAAATGAACTTAATTTATTGTATTTATTTTTTCCAAGAGTTGCACAGTTCATTATAAATGATTTATTGAACATATGTAAACCAGTTTAGTAAGCTATGTTCTGTCTCTTAAAATGAATGCATTGCTAGTAGGGCTTGGTATTGCTAACGCTTTGTAAATTGTTTGAGCAGTGTTTATAAGTTACTGAAACTTAATAAAAAAACGTTTATTTATGCACAGCCCCTTAGAAGTCATCATGGATGACTTTTAAAACATTACATTCAGTCTGTAGCATATGGTGCTTTCTGTGGTTCACACTTACTGGTAAAAGCAGTTTGTGGCGATTTGCCCCATATACTATAGTATTGTTTTCTCATGTAGCAACCATGAATTCAATGTTGCATGCGGAAAAGATGACTGTAAAACCTACTTCGTAGGAACCATCCATCTAGGAAAACAACGTATGTGGCACTGTGACATTCTGAAAGTTATCCTGCCTCATATTCCAGCCTAAGATGGTTTTTGAGTCTCCACCCTTGGAGGTATTTAAAAGAAGGGTAGATGTGGTGCTTGAGGATATGGTTTAGTGGTGGACTTGGCAGTGATAGGTTAGTGGTTGGACTCAATGATCTTAAGGGTCTTTTCCAACCTTAACGATTCTATGATTCTATGAAGACAGGTGCTTGGTAAGTTTTAAGACTGATTTGGAGGTGGGTTGTTACCTTTTTCTGAGGATTGTTTACTTTTCTTTTTTTATGTAACATGCCTGTCAGCGAAGAAGAGTTTTTCTGCTTTACTGGCTGGAGCAATCTTTAGTTAGAGAAAGAATAAATAGGGCATATTCCTCCATTAAAGCTAATCTTCATGGTTGTTGCTAACATTAGTGGTAGCTGGGCTGTGAATATCTGAAAGTGCTAGTTTGTCTGGCAGAGTTACACTGGTGGAGGAAACAAGAACCTAGAGCAGAGAAACTACTTATAGAGAAAAACACAAGCAGAAAATGGGACTGGGAACTGCCTGGTGACTGCTTTGGGCCATGGTCCTTATTCCTTTCTAGCACTCGTGGTTTTCCATTTCCTTTTCCAGCAGTGTCATGAATTAACATGTCCAATTTTTACTTTCCTTGGCTGACCCTCAAACTATTTTGTTTCTCAGCCAGTTGGTCTCATCACCGTGCCATTGTGCCCTTATCTCACTGTGGAGGCTAACTAGGTCTGATTAAAGCTCTGTGAATAGGATTTTGTATGTGGGGCTGGCATCTGAAATAGAGCTTTTAAGCATATTGTGGATGCAAAAAGCGTTTTTGTGGACATCATAAAACTCACTGAAAGGCTTTGACTGAGGCAAGGATAAAGGACTACGGAGCCAAGTACAGGTATTTTAAAGCAGCCTATAAAACAGAAGTGTGATTTTTTTTTTCTATTTTGATTGTTGTTCTGCAAAATGGTGGTATATCACACGTATAAATAATTAATATAATTGGAAAGCTTAGCTGAAAGTACCTTCAGAATGTACAGCTGAATGTGGATTGTCCCCTGGATGTTTTTGGTTTTGGTTTTTGTTTTTAAACAAACCAAAATATGATGACAATTCATTCAGAGTTGTAGTATGGAAATGTAAACAAGTTCCAAAATATTTTCTCAAGGACTATATCTGGAGAGCGCACTAAAAAACTGGAAGTATAAGATGTTATACTCTGTGCGTGACAGAAGAAATAAGAGTAAACCTGAAAAATATTTTTCTCTTTAACTGTGCCTTGGAAGAACAGGAAGGCAGCCGGCAGTGGTAGCATTGGAAGCATCCTGTGTTGCACTGTTATCATTACTGGCGAGGAGTATGCAAGAGCAGGAGGTTGCTCACTCTTTCACAGTCAACCAGATAAAAGTGAAGATGCTTGTATTGGTAGGTTATGTTAGAATACAAAGCACAGGTGGGCAAGACGAATCCAGTTCTGAACACCATTTGGTGCTCAACAAGTGGTTTACAATCTATAAATTTAAGCCGAATAATGAGGTATTAGAGATTTTTGCCTCCGTCCTGTGGTTTCTCAAAAAGCTCCAAAAATGACAAACCAGTGCCATCATAATTGCATCAACTAATCACTGTGTGTTTGTAGAAGCTTCTTCAGTAGCTTTTGCTCTCCTTTTAGTTTTCCCTCTTTTTTGCATTTCCCATAAGTAAGCAGTTGCTGTACAGTGTTGCTAGTACAGATTTCCTGCGCCCTTTGTTAAACTAATGACTCTAGACTGTGGTGTCCTGAAATCTACCTACAGGAAAGTGCTTTAAGTACAATAACATTGTAAAAGACTGGATTGCTCTTCCAAGTTAATGAGTTAGCTCAAGCAAGGAGGGGAAATACTCTCTCGCATACCTCTGAATTCTAGTTTAGCTGCACTATGATGCCTGCACGTGGGAAATAATTAGAGCTGTTGTTGTTTGTATTAGTCATAATTTGAATTAATCCATGACATCCTGTTCCACGCCTGGTATGCTAAAGCAAAATGTCCAGACTTAGAAAGTCTGATACCAAGTCTGGTTATGCATGTGCAAGGCTCTCTTGCTCTATCCTGACTCCCTTCCCCCTGCCCCTCCTGCTGGAATGTAAAGGCTGTGTTAGGTGACTTGGGTGCATTCAGAGTCTTTAGGACCCCTTATTATATTCCAACATGTTAATTACTGACTGAATAGCCTAGTAATTTGGCTTGTTAAGGTTCAAAATTAATTCTGCCACTTCTCCTCCCAGCTATTTTCTACTGCTGTCAGAAAAATCTGCTTTCTCTCTGATTCAGCAAATTGATATGCAAAACACTGAAATAATTTTCTCTTTGGACAGTGACAAGACAAATACTGTAAATGTGCACTGGCCATGACAAGTATGGGCTTGAGCCAGAGCTCACAAAAGTCAATGGAAAGAAGCTCATTGACTGGACTGTGTCTTAACTTAATCCTTTCGCTAGCAGAAAAAGGAATGGAATCAATGCGATAAGAAGCCATGTGTGTCTGATATTGCATGAAAAAATATTTGTGTCTAATATATTAGGAGATTTGTCAGCTTGTGTTATCAGCATTGTCAACACTACTGTGTGTGCACCGTTCTTTTCAATGCTTCACATTATTTGGGATGCTTTGGGTTAGATTTAGCCTTGTGGGTTAGATTCATTTCTCTGCATCTATCTCAGAAGCCTCTGATCCTTGTTTTATGCTCCTGCCTTGCTTTCTCCCTTTTTTTTTTTGACTGTGTGATATTGACAGATGTTACAATAAGATTCTTGTTTGATACAGGCCTGTCTGCCTAGCAGCTGTTCTCACTTTCAATTTGATTTTTCAGCCACTTTGCTCTTTTCCCTGGATCTGGTTTTTCTATTGCTCACCATGTTTCTATCAAAAACAGACAAAAAGCAAACCCACCCCCACCCTCCTGAATCCTGCTTTTTTACAATGTGGTAATTAACTAGGTTGGTGATGTCTTGGAGAAAAGGCTCCTTGATTTCTGATGGTAGAGACCACACAGGAGCATGGTAACTTCCATCAGGTGAAAGCTCTTGGGTCCCATTCCATACAGTATAATGGTAAAATCTGTATTGTTCCCATTTGTCCAATTTCTAGTAGATGTGTGTCTGTGTCACAACAGCTTCCTTTCTGCTATGGCACAGCCCGGAAGATTGCTGGGCTAATATAACTAACAAGAAGACCTACTGGCTAAACTAAGAGAGTCAGTCTTTTTGGGTTATGTAGGACACATCTCACAGTAACTGCAATCTCTGTTTTCTGTTGGTTGTTTTTTGTGGTTTTTTTGTTTGGGTTTTTTTTTTTTTTCTTTTTTCTCCAGTCATCTGTCACCCACTTTTGCCAGAGACTCTTGATGGAAGCAGTTGCAGGGAGAGCAGGGGGAACTGATCTGGTTTTTTCCTTTGCTAACCTGCTTCTGCCAGTCATGCATCTGACACGTTGCTGTCAGAAGAACTGGAATCCAGGCCCTGAATCTTACAAATGAAGAATATTGACTGAAAAGACTAATCAGTTCCAGAGACTGCTCTATGGATATGTTTTTTGTGGTTTGCTACTGTCCTCCCCCAGGGAGTCTGGTTAGAGGCGTGAGGAGGTGTCTAAGATAGTGGCTCTCCAAACCCAGTCTGCACTGTTAATCAGGCAGCTGAAGAGGAGCCACATCCAGATTGCTGCCAGATGTTTCTCTCTGCACAGATTTTCAAGCTGTGAAGCCAGGTCCCTGCCAGGACTGATAAGGCTAAGCATTAAATATTGGAGATGGCATCATGTTGGCCCAGAGGGTAACATTTCAAAAGCTTGTCATGCTCAGGATTTTAAAAATTCTTGCAGGATTGCTGGGACTCGGTCTCATTTTTGAAAAGCAGTTTAAGCATTTGGGCACAGGATAAGAAGCATACTTGGTGCCCGATTTCTGTTTCTTTGATATCAGTGAGAATTCAGGTCATAGGAGTCTGCGTGCTATTTTGTAAGGATCCCAAGGCCTCTGAGTTGCTTTTCAAGTATCTTTACTGAAGTGGTGTTTATTTTGAAGGAGATAGTTTAAACAGGTTCTTGTAGATACGACAAAACATTTTACAGCTGCTGTAAGGGGTGCTCTGAGTAGTGAAACCTGGAGATCTGAGCCTTCCCTTTCCCACTTCTTCGTAGGTGTGTTTTAGGGCTACCAGCAAGTTATTGATCCCTTTCATGTTGTAAGCAGTTCTAGTCCTGTGCTCGCGCAGCATGATGCTCCGATTCTCATGAGGACTTTTGAATATTGTTCTAAAAATAAGGATGAAAATTATACTAATGCATGTATAAGAGTGGCTGTGAAAAGTGAGACCAAATGCCTACTTGTCAGAAGTAAAAAAACAGAGAAAGCGTCAGACAGTGCTTCCCCTGCTCTCTCCCAGCTCTAGCAATTTAGAAGGAGAGGCCCCCTGAGCCAGCCGTTGTTTCCGTTTACTCCATAACAAAATTCTTTTGTGAACTTGTGCTGTCTTCTCGTGAACACATGTAGTTTTATTGTGTACTACAGCAGGGATAAGCCACACACAGAAAACACCTCTAACTTCACTTGATGCCCCCTATTTCTTTTCTTGAAAGGGACAATGAAAAATTACTCCTCCTTATCCTCTCCATACCACTCCAAATACTGTTCCCCTGGCTACTTGGGGAAGGAAGATAGATATTCAGCATAGCCTCCCAGCGCAGCCTAACATTACATGAAGTGAAGCTCCTCTTTCACTAAATAACTTAGTTTGGAAACTCTGAATGTGGAAAACTACAGTGTTCTGTGTGACTAAACATGGCACTCATCTGGTTAACATCTCTAGATGTTCTGTAGATCTGTTGGTGTGCTTTAAAGTCACAAACATGGCCATTAGAGAGGTGAAGTAATTGTTGCTGTGTTAGTAACCTGTATTCTGATTACCCGAGCAACAGCCTGGGAGACAGGAATTCTTGCATTGTAATCCTTCTTCAGGTTAGTTTCCCAAATGTGAGCCAATGTGCTTGTATTCACTTTTCTTGCTTTTTAAAAAATTAAATTCATTTTAAAAATTAAAATACTGTTTAAAGAAACTCTTACCATAAGAATCAATGAGCCAGCATTCTGTAAACATGTAAGAGCATTCCTTAAGGAATTTTGCTACTGCTATTTTTTTGTTTATTTTTAAATGTTAGTATTTTTGATAATGCTGATGTTTAACTCTTCACATGCATGCCTGCATTAAGAAAACCTAGTAAGTAGTATAGAACTACAAAGGCAGTGTATTACCTTTAAATATTAGTGAATACTTTAAAAGGTACAATTCTGTTGAACGCTTTTGCAAGTACTGTCTGCAACCTTCAAGATGTCTCTTCAATTCCCATTTTGGTTGGGAAGATGGAATTGTGGCATTTAATAGTTTAGATACCTCAGTGCTGGACATAATAAAGAGATAAACATAAATATCTGTTGCCTGTGAGCAGTTGTTCATAGTCTCCTGTTGTCTAGAAAAAGATATTTATATTTTCTCATCCCTTAATGTCTTAAGGGATTTTAAAGGATGTCTTAAGGGATTTTAGTTTCTAAGTGTTCCAAAACCTTAAGCTTTCCAGACAGCACATAGACATTATCAGGCATATAAGGAAAATTAAAAACTTCTGCTGTGAAATCAATCCTTAGTACTATACCCACTAGTATTGGATCACATCCCTGGAAGAAGAGTTTTGTTGATGAGAAATACAGTCCAGAAACAAGGATGTTGCAAGGATCTCTGAAATAATGCAGAAGGACTGTAGTTAACTGACCAGATCTGTCTATATACTTTTTGAAGCTCCCCTGACCACAATAAATATTCTCCATTCCAATTGAATAACATGGTATAGCTGTGCATTTATTTTAATACCATGGCAAGTTTAGGTTTATTAAAATATAGCTCTAGACCAAGGAGAGGCATCTTCCAATCCCATCTCTATGGATGGGGTCAAGTGACTTGACTATTATTGGTCTCAAAATTTTTATCTCCTGTCCCTAACAGAGGACAATGCAAAGCTGGGAAAAAAAAATCCCTCCAAAATCCACAGAAACAACATAAAAAAACCCCAGAAAAACTCAAACCCCAAACAAATGTCTGGGAAGTTTTGAGAGAATAGCACAAGGTCAGTGCAAAGTAATAGCATCTTTCCATCTTGCTTGTGAGCAGGCTAAAGATCTTTTTCACAGGAGTCCATACAGAGCAGCATGGTTTAAAATAGTATGGAACATATCAAAATCTTTCTATTACTTAAATGTCTAAACTTTTCATTGCAAGGTGTGACCTAGATTTCTCACTTCTTGCCTACTCCGAAGCTTTTCTCCATGCCACATAAAATGAAGGTTCAAGAAAATCTGCCCTTTAACCTGTCCTTGCAATCCAGATTGCTTTTGGAGGAGTTCTGGAGCTGTCACAGGTCTTCAGATGAGGAACAGTCAGCAGGACTCGGCTTTGCACAACAGGCTTTATTGTTTTGCTTTCACGTGGTAAGCAGAACGAGCTCCATGCTGACAAATGCAGGAGCCTTTGTACATACTGTGCTTAGGGTTCAGAGCTTTTCTTTGGTGGTGTTGTGGGGGCTGCTCTTTGAGCTACCATTTTTCCACCAGAAAATCTTAAAGATAGCTGTAGGTGGGCATCCCCCACCAAAAGCACACATAAGCAATTAACTGTAACTTGTAGGTTTAGCTGGGAGGGTGGGAGAGCAGTGGGTGTGGTATTGTTTCCATGTCGTGCTTAAGAATCGTTAAAAGGCTGTAGGGGCCAGTTAGGACATAAGTATATAATTGGGATTTTCAGTTATCTCACTCAGTTCACCTTCCAGGACAGGGAATCCTTGAAGGTACTCAGAGCACTAACAAAATTCCAGTAGCTGATGTTCTGTCAACAGCCCTATTAACAGCTCTGATTTCTGAAGTTGTGATCAGTGTGAGATCTGCAATATTCATGCGGATTTGTACGTCAGTTGGAGCTTTGTGCCCAGAGAAGTTGAGCAGAGACTGTTCAGAGCAGTTCCACAGGGCGGTCTGTAATCCTTTATATGAAACAGAATTGAAAGGTTTTATGTTCCTGCTGCAGCAGGAAGGAAAACGAACTAATGCATATTATTTCTATTTACTGTGTGTCTTAACTTGTAAGTCTTGCATTGTTTCTAGCCAAGGGAGACCTGTCTGCCCTAGTAGAAATGTCATAACTCTGTAAAATACTGGACCTAATTCTATTAATCTTGAGATCATGTCAGAGAAGGTCTTGGTAAATATTTACTTATAGCTCCAAGATGGCCGCATTTATTTATTTATTTATTTTCCTCTGCAAAGTCTTATTTGTGCTGTTTCAAGATAAACTCTCTAAGTAGTTTGTTGCATGTAGGATTTGGAAGGAGGCTATTTTCCAGATAACTTCTGTATTTCCACTTGGCAGCTTTAATAACGACCTTTGTCCTAACCGGATCTTAAGCTTTTTCTGTAATTCTTAACAATTGAATGTTTCAGTCTTTGGGGCATTCTGACTTCCATTCAGTTTCACTGACCTAGATTTTGCTGGTTGGGATTGATTGCTGGGATGATCTAAGCTGCTGTCTACTAAAGCCTTAAATTCCCTCCTTTTTATAAAGGGAACATTATTTCTTAACTCCTTGTTTAGAGTATTGTCAGGAGAGACAAATTCAGGTGGTTTTTAACATCAATATTCCTTCCTGGGGAAGTGATCCAGCTTGGATTTAGCTTAGAAAATAAATAAAAGTGTAAATTGAATTTGCTGAGGCAGCAAACCTACAAGAGATGTGACAGCTCTGTGCCTTGTGCTGCAAGAGACCTGAGGCCAGGGAAATTGTTCTTCAGGCAATTGGGATGTTAACGGGTGACAGTGGTGCTGCTGGGCTTTAAAAATGTTAGAAGAAAAAGCAGTGGGTGCTGCTTGCAGTGTGCTGTCAATCCCCGAAGTCCTGGAGGAATGTTATTGTGGATTTGGAGATATGCCAGAAGTGCTGTGTGATGAAGGACACCTTTTCTCTTTTCTCTTTTCTTTCTCTTTTCTTTCTCTTTTCTTTCTCTTTTCTTTCTCTTTTCTTTCTCTTTTCTTTCTCTTTTCTTTCTCTTTTCTTTCTCTTTTTCTTTTTCTCTTCTCTTCTCCTCGTCTGCCCTGCCCGAGCCCCTCCTTTTTCTACTGCTGAAGCTGTAAGGGGAATGGGAGCACTCAGCAGCTGAAACCAAGTCACAAATTATCATGTGGGAAACCATTGCATTTCTTATTTTTTTGCCTTTTTTTTAGTGTGCTTTTCCTTCTTTTTTTTTTTTTTTAGTTGTCTCAAACTGTAAGCAAAAGCAGGGACCCATTTTCAAAGGTATATTAAAATATTGCTATAACTCTCAGGTGACTAAATACCTCTGCAAATAAAATGTGAAAGTTCTGAGGACATGATTTACAGTTTGCTAAATGGATTGAATTTCTGGCTTATGGAAAAAAGCAAGATGATAAATTCACTAATAAAAAATGAAGTTGTACTCTTTCTGTCAGACATAATTTGCATATGCTGTTATCTGCCTCTCGGTGTTCACATAGGGATCACTAAATGTAACTATTACCATGGTCTGGAAGAGAAGCAGGTAGTAAAGGACAAAGGATATGTGTGTGAGAGAAAGGTAGGTAAATACTTTGGCTGATCTCAGCCCACTTCTGGCTTACTTAAAACACTGAAGATCTGAGTACAGAGAAAAGACTGTTGATGGGTTAACAATTGCACTCACGCTCCGTTAGGATTCCTTCCTTTTGCAGGATGAGAGGAATGTCTCAGTGCCTTGGCTTATGGCCAGCAGTGCTAGTAGTTATCGGAAGATTTAATGAAATCTCCTGTTATTGAAGTAGGACTCTGGGAAGGCACGGAGTGGGTCTGGCATATGGAGACACTTGTAAAATGGATAACACCTTTTGTTATAAATAGCTCTTAACACACCTTGGTGTTTATGCATTGTACTTTCTCTCTGGGAATCGCACTGGTGACAGACATGCCCATATCACAACATATTCTAGGGAAGCTCTGTGTGTGTTGTTTTTCACTAGATCCAGTCTGTGTACACTGATGGCTAAAGCTGATCATGTTCATTCTGATCTAGAAGAGCCCATACTCAGTCGCAGTGGTCTTCCATCTGATTTTCGTGGTTAGCCTCTTGCATGAAAGGGTGTCTGTGCAGTAATTTTGGGTTTTGGTCTGGTTTCATTGCCTTTTTATAAAGGTGAATGTCAACAATCACAGAACTTGCATTTTGTGTAGCCTTTCTTAACCCTTTACCAGTGTTCTGCAGCATGACAGTCTATTTAACTCTGTTGAGGATCGTTAAAGCAGAGTTAGAAGTACTGATGTTTCATATTTGGTTTTAGCTACAGTTTTGTCTTTTTAAAAACTTTCTTCTATAGAAGCCTCTTGAAGCACGAGGAATAAATACAGGTAGTTGCCCTTCAGTAGGACAGCTTAACATTCTAGTTCATGTGTGTTAAGAATTTTCTTTACAATAGAAGAAATGATTGCTTGTCATTTCTCTTTCACTTTTAATGGATCGTAATGTTTCTAATAACAGTACATTCTCAATGATATCAAGGTCTTTTTAGTGTTTTGTCAACAGCAGAGCTAATCACATGAAGATTTACTTTCTGATATCTGAGAAGAGACAAAAAAAAGAGCTGAAAGACAAAAAGCATAATTTTTTAAATAAATAATAATAAATACAGCTGCTGGAAGCATACAAACCTGACTTCAGGTCTCCTTATTACATGTCTACATAGGGAAAGAAGTCATCAGTGCTATGAAGTCTTTTCAGTCAAACCTGAAGTCTTGCAGTGCAATTTAGAGCCTATTGTTAATAGTATTTAATGTAATGGTGTGGTGGCAGGTAAAATTTTGAACGACATCTGTTGCTAAAAGATTCTATCATTTTGAAGACTTAGATGTTTGCTGGGTCCTAATTCTGCTGCATTTTCAATTGTTTCTCCATTCATATGATAATCAGGCAGCTCACAGTTGTTAATTATTACCACCGTTGTTTAAAGAATACGGAGAGCAAAAGCATGTCTGTGGCCAGAGCTTTTAGAGATGTAAGCAGTAAGATGATAAAACTCATAAAATTCACAGCCCATCATGTGCTGTGGATAATGATTAGAAAGCAGCTAAGCCTTTCTTGTCAACCTTCTAGCTAAAAGGAGAAGTCTGTGTTTGTAAGCAACATGCTAGAATCTTAACTGAGAGATGAATGTCAGCATTTCCATAAATCTCCAGTTTAGAAAATTAAAATACTATGGGGACCATAAAGGGCTGAAGCTGATGTCTAGTTTCAGTTCTGTGCTGCTACAAAAGACAGACTGTCAAGGACATTCAGTTTAATTGCTAGGGGAAGGCAAGTACAAAATTAAAAGAATGAATAATGGAAGTGATGAGGGTTTCATGTTCTATGTGGATTCAACTTGTAAACTCCTTTCCTGTCCCTTTCTTCCTTCATCTTTCTACCTTTGCTTTAGGTTTTTCCATCTGCCTTTCTCCCTAATTGTTTTTACCCACTCTTCCTCAGTAGCTCTGAGTCTGCTCTATTTTTGCTAATTATGGCAGCTTTAACAGGCAATATGTGCATTTTCCCTAGTAAATCTGGCTTCACTCTGGCTGCTTGAATTTGTGGCTTTTAATGAGCACCTGTCAATTTGAAATCTGTGGCATTAGCCAATATGTTACCTCCGGGCAAGTGTCTGTGATTCCTTTCAGTTTTCATCTTCCTCTGTGCCAAACGATGATTTTCTACTGACATTCTGGTGTAAATAGGCCATTATTTTCTGGAAATTTCCCATTGCAAACTGTCTGATTTGAAGATGGACAACAAAAGGCAAGCTGAGCCCCCTGCTCGCTCACCTCTTGCGGTTCTAGTCACATTTTTTTTAGTTTTCTCCTATCAGCTTGAAAGTGTTGGCTGGCATTTTCTTATTCTTTTTATTAGGGTCTGGTATGTGTCAGTGTTGCAGCCCGGAGGAAGTATCACTCCCGCAGAGCTGAGTAGGAAAACACTGGAGGAAACTCTATTTATGAGACAAGATATGGAATAGATTATTTTGCACTGATTTGGCTTTGACTTTGCCTGCTCATGTGTTCATGAGTATAAAAAATCCAGTGAAACAGGTTGGAAGAAAAAAATTACATGTCAGAAATAGGCGAAGTTACGAGCTGATAAGAGGGAATGTAATTATGTTGCAGGCTTCAAAACATCCTTTTACGTGCCTCACCATTGCATGCAGCGCGATGCCTATCAGTTTTCACACAAGAGGGCGCTCTTGGAATTTTAAAAGAAATATTAGGCTCTATTAGGCCCTTTTTTGTATGCACGTATATTTTAATATGGCATTTTCAAAGCTACCGTGATTTACTCAGGTTCTGCCTCAGAACTCTAGAAAGTGGTGTCTCCCATCTATATTTACCTTCACAATGATTAATACATCTAACTATTCATATTGCAACTTTTAACCACCAAATCCACTCAGTGAGAAGGGATGAACAGCATAACCATGCAGATTTTGGTAACAGCTATGTAAATAGTGCGTGATCACTCTTTTGTAAGATGTAATATTTGAATAGCGTCAGTCAGAAATATGACCTAGTTTTAGATTAGTAACAAAGCAAATCCTTGTATTGAGAAAGTATTATTACATTTCTAGTGTCTGGAAAAAAGCATGTGCTTTTAGGCTAATGTAGGAAAAAAATCCTAATGAAAAACTAGACTCTCTGCTGAATATCACAGTGAGAGGGTTGTTCTGTAAGGGATTCCACATCCCCCCCCAAAGAAGTGTGTTCAGCCAAGAACGCTGTCTTAGGTACAGTTAAAACAGGGTAAGACATCTGGCCTGTAGTTGAAGAACTTGCAGTGCACTAACAAAGTATGTGATACTTTTGCGTAAGGTGGAAATTCCATTTCTTACTGAGTACATCTCATCTGTTGTCACTTAGGTATGATGATTTTTGAATGCTCGTTAGCCTGGTTACGATTAGAACTGGATGGTGTGAAGCTGAAAGGCAGTGTGGGTCATTAGGATTGCCCTCTGCTATCCAGTTTCTGTGGTAAGAAATGTTAAATGTTGGTGAGAGAACGCTGATTTTCTGGGAAGATGAATGTGTTAAATCTGGTTCTGTCATTTTGGACCTTATGGGAGCAGGTCTTTCACTTCTCCAGAAATGCAAACACTTTCCCTTGTGTTTCTTGCCTCCCACCTACACTGTTATTAAAGGGAGAACACTTGCTAAGTAGAGTACAAACCATAGTAAACCAGATGTTAATGCATTTGTTTTGGAATGCAGTATTATGCTGGGACTCTTGTGAGTATTGAGACAAGCAATATTTTTCTCTTAATGTCTGGGCATGCAGATTGGTGCTCTGTCTTTTAGGACCGGAAGTTGTGGAGGGAATCAGTCTCAACCTCCCTTACCTTCCACATGGACTGTTCTTTGTATTGCAAAATTGCCATGTAAACAGCCATAAATAATCACATTGCTAGTGCTGGAGCTGCACAGTCCGGGTAAATTTGAGGATATTTTTCAGTGTCTATAAAAATGAATGATTGCTTTTAGTAAGGTGTTTAACATTCAACCTCTATTTTTCCCTGGTAATGAGTTCTGTGGCCTAGTAAGCTAATGTGTTAAAGACTATTTGCTGTTAATTCACTTGTTTTGCTTCTTATCTTCTGTCTTTCAGATTCAATGACTGCTCTTGTTCTTCCCCTGTTCATAGACTTACAGGTCTGGAAATGGCCTCCGTGATCACCTCTGTGATCTTGCCTTAGGGCAAGATCAGCTGTATTGGTCCTTTTGGAAGGATGGTTGTCTGACTAGTTCTTAACACCTTCAGTAAGACAGACTTTGCAGGCTAAACTACTGTATTTCATTACTGTTTGAAAATGTCCTTATCAGTCTTGCCGAAACTTAATCCCCTTACTACTTGTACTGTCCAACAAGCACGAAGAACAGTAGACTTTTATGTATTTGAAGCATATCACCTTGTCTTCTCTCCTTTGAATTAATCGAAGTATTTCTCCTTGCCTTTCCTCAGGTTTTTTAAAAATCTCTGATCATCATCATTGCTGAACATTCTCTGGTTTCCCATTTCATTTCATTTCCTTTTTTTTTTTGTTTATTTTAATGTGTGATGGTCAGAAGTGAGAATGACATTTGAATCAGTATTTTTCCATCTTGAAGAACAAAAATTTTGTATATACTTCTGTATAGAGATGCTATATGATGTTTACTTTTTTTTTCCCCAAGGTAAACAGAGACATTTTAAATTCCAAAATAATATTTGGATTTTTAATAGAAGTATATTTCAGTTTTGCTATTTTCATGCTCTTAACCAAACTGCCAGTTTGATGAGTCCAGTCTTAGGTTTCCTTTATAAACCAACTAATCTGAAATTTCTCAATTTGTTATATGTGCTCCACCCATAGAAATCCAATTCTTCCATTTGTTCTAAAATGGGGATATCAGAACTGACTTTACAACATTTGCTGTCAGTTTAATAGCATCTTAATACTTTCAGTGGTTGCCGCTCCTTGCACAGTGTAAATGGATGATTTTATTTATCTTTAATCATGAATCCATTGTGAACGGAAGTGTAAAATCCAGGATTTTGTTTTGGGTTTTTCCTGTCAGTACTTGTAGTTAACCTGGAAGCAATAATAGTTTGAATTACTCTTTTCTTTTTAATTTTTTTTTCCTGCGTGTATTACACTCCTCAAAATTTTCCTTCATCTTGATGGGGTTTATTGAGGTTGGGACTGAATTTTCTGTAGTACCTATCCATCTTCTTTGATTAACCTAAATAATTAGTTGCTATATTTGTGTGTTGCTGCTCTACACTTTACTTAGACTAGTGTTCTTCCCTTTTCAATGGAGTTTTAAACATAGCAATAAACACAGATTTTTATGTTTTTAGGGAGGAGGAGACAGAAGGTTTTTCATCTTCTTGATCTGTCAGATCGAAGTGGATTTTGTTAAAAAGCAGCTCACCTTTTCCTATTTGTTTTACGTTACCTGCTTTTTGCCATGAATTGCACCAGTTCTCTCGTTTCATGTTTCGTAAGTCTTTATTTTATATTTCTGATCTGAGGCTTAGGCAAGCACAACACATGAGAAACAATCAAAATGTTAATGAAATTTTAAATTACTTTAAGTCCAGCCCTAGTGCTCCCAGTTCCTAGAGAATGACCTTCATTTTTGTCCCTGCTGGGAAGAAATCTTCCTTAGGCAACTATAGGCCATAATATGCCATCGGTTTTTAAGCAGAACTTGCCATTGATTTCTTCAGGGAGTTCCACTTAAAATGCAACATCACGGCAGAACTCAGTCTGGTTACATATATCAAATGAAAGGATGCAGTTCACATACATTCTCGAATCCAGTGTCTAAGCTCCAGTGGCCACTAGAGGGAATGAGAGATCCCAGACTGTTTCCATTTCAAAAGAAAAAATTGTTTTTTCTCATTAGTTTTAGATTCATCTCTAAGAAATAACTGCTAATCTATCTTAGCTCACTTTTTTATAAGAGCATTAAGCATGTGCATAAATGTTTGTAATTCTCGACACCACTGTGTGTTTTCTAGCTCTTCATCAGAAATCAGGTTGGTCCCACAAAAAGACTTGCAAACCATCAGTACAGGAATAAAAAAAACCCGATTCTGATTAAAGAGGTGTGTTTTTTTCCCTCCTCTCAGAGAGCACTAGAGCTACTGGCAAAATATTAGATTAGTGTTGCAAACTGTCGGGGCCTTCATTTATAATACTGTCAGAATGTTTATGCCAGCCACTAATGACTACAGAAGAGTAGGCATTTTATGTTACTGAAAAATCTAAATTACATTCCAGACAGGTTGACACTGATGCTCCAAAGTGCAGGTTTGCAAGATGATAATTCCTAATCTCAATAGAAAAGAGGTGTCAAATTCAGTTTTACTGAGGGACTGATTGTAATTTGCCTTTTAATTCCTGGTACAGAAACAATCCACTTGATTTGGCTCTTAAAATGTTTTCTTTTCACTTTTTGTTCTGCCTGTACATAATCATAGTTTACATAAGCTCATGTGTTCCTTTCAGTTTCTAGTTACCCATTCTCTGTAAGCATGACTTAATCTTACACAAACTCAATAATTTCTGTCTCTTAGCTATCATTAATCCTGAAGCTGCATCAGGAATTGAGCATGGGGATGTCTGAAATAGATCAGTGCTCCAAGAAATGGGGACTTCCTTTTGGGAAAAAAACAAATGCATGATTTAGGCTTGCAAAAGGGTTAACAGGACAAGAAAAAAAAAAACCACTTTCTGGATTGAAATATATGTCATAAGACTCAATGAAGTGTTTGTGTTTCTTTGTTTGAAGACACTGGGGGGAAAAACTAGGTTTTGAAGATTAGAGTAACTTAGGGGTCTTCTGTGTATTTCCATAGAAGTTAACAGAAGCACATATGTGAATAGGATTTGTGAGATAGACTGTTCATCAGTGTGAAGTTTGTCCTTCATGTATCCAGAATGATATGCTAAGTGATTTAGGATCCTAAAAAAACCCCACACACAAAAAAAAACCCCACCAACAAACCAAACTGACATTATGTCCTACAACAACTTTTGTAGACATCCTTCGTGTATAATACAGTGAATAAAATAAACCAAAAGCTTGTTTTAATGCCCCATTTGAAGGGGTAGGAGGAGTGATACTGGGGAGAAAGTCCCAACAAGAAATCCCAGTAATGAGAGATTTTTGGGTGCTTTTGATAGCAGCTAGTGTAATAATGAAAAGTGGTGAGCATGCTGTTACAGCATTTTCAAGATAAATAATGTTACACTTAAAAAGAGGCTTAGGATGAGTTTACTGATAAAATAAGCTTTTATAAGGTCTTTGGTATACACAGTACTTAAGTGCTGGACCAAATGATCTAAAAGAAATATGTGCATGCCCTAAAATAAATAACTTTGGGCTGTCTTATGACTTTCAAAATACATATTAATTTAAGAAGAATAGATCTAGGTATCTTTTGTCATGAAATAACTCACCTAACCTCAGTATTTGTACAGTGTATATTTGGATCACTCCTGAATATTAACATGATCCAAATTGTTACCCTATGCAAACATTTACTAAGGCAGCGTGAGGTATAGTCTGTAGTTTGATGGAACTTAAAATGCCAATTAAAAATTATGACTTATTTAATGCCAACAGGCCATACCCTGCAGTGCTTACTCAAGCAAAATTCTAATTGACTCCAGTGGGAGGTTCGCTGAAGTAAGAAGAGTGGAGAAAGGAAGAGGCATAAGCAGAGGCATGACCTCAAATATTACTCCAGGCATCGTAAGGGGAAGCATTTTGTATTCCCTGGCACCAGTGAGGAACCTGCCTCACCTATGGACAAAGATTGGAAGAGCATGGATTTCTCTGCATATCCAGAATTCCCTGCAATTGTAGCGCCCTTTAGGGAATGTTTTTGCCAAAAGCTGACTTTTCATTGAAAACTACAGATTTAATGATAGTGAAATAACTTGTGAGCTTGTATGTGTTTTCCCAAATGGATGTGGGATGGTAAAATGAGGGGTAGGAGGGGAGATGGTATTAAAGACTAGCCAGAAAAAGTCAAATTTTACAAGACTGTGTTCATTTTTTAAACGTCCTCATTTAGAAATTTTCTTCCAGTTTTATAAAGTGAAAGCCCATAAATATTTGAACTAGAGACAAGGTATCTAAAGAAAACAGGAAGTTGCAAACAGACAAACAAAAATTATAATTTCCATTAGGCTTTATTTAGGGGCCTTCTGGTTCTCCATGTCCTGCTCCCAGCAGCCAGGAAAACCTGTTCTTTTCATCATGAGCTAGTAAGGTATAAGGAACATCATCTGAATTATTGTTGTTCTGTCTGTTCTCCTTCTCTGTCCATTGTTTGATTATTACTTTATGTGCATTTTGAACTAAAAATAAACTGCCTGTGCAAGGTTTTAGTTGTTACTACTTGAGATATGTTCACTAGACAGGCAAGTTGGAAGGGTTTCCTCTGGCTCCGTCACTGGATTTATTCCTAAGTACTTTTGACATTACCAAAAACCCTAGAGAGCAAACCTGATTGATTACTATTGACTGATAGATTAGTTGCTTTGCTTGGTTTTTTGTGGGTAGTAAGTTACTCTCTATTCAGTGTGTACCTATAAATTATAGTGGTTTACTTACCTTTATTTTTAATAATTGCTTTGTTTAAGTAGACTTCTTGCATAATTTTACTACTACTACTACTACTACATTTGAATCAGCAGAATGACTTTATGACAGACTGATACACAATGAGAGGCCTGATAAGGTGCTAAACTAAACTAGAAGGAAATGCTTGAAGAAGTTTTGAAACCTGAGACAGAACAATTTCATAGGCTTGACTTTTTATAGCTACGTATATGTAAATGATAAAAACTTAGATGTGGCTGACAAATCCATTTGTAAGGGGTTGTATACCTTCCTAGTAACTTCTGTTCTACCTTCTCCACTTTGTTCTCAGAAAACAGAAAAGTTTTAAGAATGAGGAGGAAATGAAAGTTGACCATATACGGTCCTTTCAAAGAGCTTTGCCATTTATTACCAGGCATACTGTCTTTTCTACTAATTTACTCTATCATTGTGAGCAAGTGGTGTCTTGCTCAGATTTACTGTCTTTGTGACTTTATTTTTAAAAATCTTTCTTTATTTTTGCTAATTATCCTGAAGGATATTTAAATGATCTATATGTGGAATAAACAAATTGCTGTTTAAGTGCAGCTATTGCTCTAGCAACGATGTTAGCTCCTGTTTTGGTGGTAGAGGATTTAACCAGTGGGCATGGGCATGTCGAAGGAACAGGATCGTTTAAAAGCACATGTTCAGTGCAGCTCATTTTTTTTATCCTTTCAGGTCTCCATACAAGAGGAAAAATGGCAACTCTGCATCAGAAGGCTGAGCATTGCACTTAGAGAAGGAGCAACTATAAATAACAACTCTGTTTTTATATATGACATATCCAGCTTGGTGGTATCTTTCTAGCACAAAGAGTATTGAAGCTACCTGAAGCCCATTTACCTTTGATAGATCTTGGTTTTTTTCCTCCTCTTTGTGGTCTTGTTTTTAAATGATAGCTATTTAAGAGGAGCGTTCAGTTGATTTACAGCTCTTTACTCAATGCCATCTGAGACTAAGTTTAAATCACCGGAAATTTTTGCATTAGATTTTGACATCAACAGTGCTGTATTTTTCAAAAGTTATACCCTAGTAAGACTTTGTCCTAGATCACTGCTAAAAATAAGAAATGTGTAGTTACTATAAATCATGTTTTTCTTTAGTAGTATGACACAACACCATTGTGACTAGGACCATCGTCATGCTACCATGTATCATGGTAACAGTAATAAATAAACTGGACAATAACCCTACATAGATTGTGTTTAAAATATAGTTTTCCTACTGATGTCCCCCTGCGCCAGGACAGCGGCTTTAAACGCTGCCAAAGTTTTCCTTAATATTATGCAAGTCTGTAACATTTACCTGGCTACAATTAGATTTTAGTATATAACATGCTTAAAAGCTAGCAATTTTTAAAAGTACATCTAAATGTTTACTGATGAATCCTGTGATTATAGAGACCTAATTTAAAATTAATAATTTATTTTTCTGTCAACACACTTTTTAAATAAAGGTTGTAGTTAGTTTTTTTCTTTCTTTACTTGTGATAGGAAACTTCAAATTTTTGTGGACTGTTGAGGATATTTTCCAAATCATGAGATATACTGCTTATGTTTTTTCATGGAGTCTCTTGCATAAGGAGAGGTGCCCTTTGAATTTCACAGTCTAATGAAATTTGGCGCCATTAATACAGTGCACTAAAACGCAGTACTTTGGTCATGAAACAAAAAACCTGTTTGTTTTGAAAACAAAAAGCTCACACCACACTGAAATATAAATTCTTCTTGTATGGAGACCTGCAAGGATAAAAAACCTACCTTCTGCTAAATAACTCTGTGTCTCGAAAAAAGAAGGGGAATGGCAAGCCACTATCTGCATATAGGCCTATAACTTGGATTTAACTTGATGGTGGTGGTTTTGTTCTGTTCCAAGCATGTGTCTTTTAGCATGGAGTTGTTAGGTGAGCTGACAGCTATTTAGGTGCCTAGAAATCAGGGAATGTTTCATGTAACAGATCTGGTTTTGTAGATCAATTTTTCTATTGAATTTTTGCATTCTGTATCTGAAAATGTAATTTATTGTATCAAGAACCGATTTAAATAGACTTTCAGTCCAGGGCTGACTCTGATCGTATCTGACTTAAAACCTAAACAGCTTTATCCTTCTATCATTTTCTTTCACGGAGGTGTAATAGTTTCAAGTGCTTAAAAACCACAGTGATTTAAATACTCTCTTTCTCCTAACCTTTTTGTTGGTTCCTGTAATTCAACAGTACAGGTGAAATGATGAAAACTGTGCAAACTCTTTCTTTTTCCTGTGGTTGACTTCAGGGTAAACTGTATGAGATTTTTTTGCCTTTAGCTATAGCCTTTAGTTTCAGCTGATTTCCACTAGTGCTCTTTGTGGAGATTGTGCTTGAGTGCATATTCAAAGACTTAACCATGTGCATGGATGTCTGCAGGGCAAGTGACTGCTGCAGTACTTCTGCTGACATTAGAGACCCCTAGTGAACATAAAATCAAGGGCATTCATAAGTGTGTTCCAGGTCAGAACTAGATGTTTCTGAGGGTTAAAATATATCCAGTTAAAACATACACCTTCTGTAACTGTATCTTATGGAAGGTCTTATGGCCACTCAGTTAGGAAATTCTGCCTAAAAACCACTTGAATGTTACCCCATGAGCAGTCCTGCCTAGCTGATCACTCAAGTGCAGAGGGCTTTGGGCTTCCTGAACACATGTAAAATATTAGCTAAGCTACAACCAAAGCTGATTGGCCAATATTTTATATATACTTTCTTTTTTCTCCCTGAAAGTTTGCTTCTTGGTAAATATCTTGTGTGTGGCCCTAATAAAAGATGTATTTGTTAACAAAAATGCCTTTAAATGAGTTTGCTCTCCTGAAATGCAGCCTGCTTCCGAGACCTATGCCAAGTGAAACGTATCCTACCAATAATGACTGTAGGGAGAACAAACAAATAGAAGATTGAACTGTGCTTTTGGCAGTCATTCATCACAAAGGAGGACACACATGGAATTTATTCTCATTATTACTTTACAGCCCAGACACTGGTGACTGTGCTCTTCTGCTCTGGTTGCGCACTCTGGCTGTTTGATCCTTCCTATTCAGCACCCTTTTATGTTTCTTAGAGATTGGAAATTTTTGTATTCTAGATTCGTTCAGTTTAAAGAAGAATAATTATATTTGCTTCGTAGTAACTATGTCATCTATTCCATACTAAACACTGCGACTATACATGTAGACTAGTTACCAAGGAAACGGCATCCCCTCCCCTGCCCTGAACCCCTCCTGGAAATTTTGAAAGTGAAGTGTCTCACTTTAATCACACCCTGTTGTTGCCACCTTCATCCTGAACTCAGATTCCCAACAAAATTATAGCTTTTTAAATGTTTGCAATGCCGTTGTGAAGTTTATAATGCATTCCGAATGATTTAAGATACTTAAATGGTATTGGAACAAATTACTGCCTTCATTATGACAGACAACAGATGAGTACATTATACTACTTAGTCTCAGCTTCTTTAACTAAAATACTGTGATTGTTTTCCATCCAGTAGTTCTGTAATTACTCTTTCTTTATGTTCACTGTAAGAATTAAGATGGCTTTTTTTTGTCTCTTTAAATGGCACAATCAGTATAATTCTTGGGCATTGTTAGGAAGATGATAAATTATTTAATTCATTTATATATCAATGTGAGTAGCGTGGTAGTTTAAGCTGAGTAAAATTTGGCAAATGTAGTTTGTTACCTTCTATAACCACCTCCTTGGCACCCCTCTCTTTTTTATTTTTTTTTATTCTATTGAAGGATTTCTTGCAGTAAATTTCAAGAAGTTGAGCATATTGACTAGATTGCTGATAGGATCTAAGCTTGTAATTCTGAGGAATATCAAAGACCTAACACTTTCATCACCAGATATCCACTTTGGCCTACTGGTTAAGAAAATGCAAATTTGATGCCTCTGTTAAAGAAAGGATCAGCTAAGGTTTTAATTAGTATGCATTGGTACGGGATTCGTCCTCTGGAGTTTTCAGAGATCAGAAACAGTGTTGCTGTAGTTTCATGCCATCCAGAAGGGTGTCTCCAAGAATCCACTGCTCCTGTGCTCTTCAGCTTGCTTCCTGATTCCAGTCTTTCCAACTATGCTCTTGTTGGAAATATATCCAACTATGCACATGCTGGATAGATGTTTCAGTGATCAGATCTGAAGTGTGGGAGGTTGTCCGCTCCAAACAGCTCTACTTTCATTGGTATGCTGACCAAAATCACATTAATTTCAGATCAACTGCCAATAAACCAGAAAATTTTGTCTACTGTTGTGTCTTCTGTGAGAGCCAGTGAAGACACAGTGTCTAGAGGGCTTCCATATTTTGTTGGGTAAAAAAAGGCATAAAGTTAGTGTACTGATAAAAGATGATGTTTAAGAGAATTGCAATCTGAATTGGCCACTGTGTGATTTGTAAATGAAATTGTTTAAAATATCTTCATATTTCTAATGAAGTGGTTGGAGTAGCCAGTACATGCTGGGGCAAAATGTCAGCATTTTATATATGTAGGATCAGATACCTTAGTGAAGCCAGGTATTTAATGACATACTGCCAGTATTTTATCAGTGCTTTGCTTTTGAAGGAGCTCTTAATGAGGTAATGCATCGGCATACAGAGGCGGGCACAGTGGCTGGCTGAAGTAGTGGAATCTGGGACCGACTGTTCCTACCGCTCGATGCATGGGCTGCGCTGGGGCTCTTTCTGCTGGACCAAGCTTCTGAGGACATAATCAGGGGGAAGGATGTGGGGGGAGAAGGGGATGCTGTTCTCCTGGGATGCTGAAATGATCCCATGTTATCAAAAGAAAAGCAATTTCATAGAAGAATTGCTGAGAAAAGAAACTGGCACTTAATGTAAGCATGTGCTATACAGACTACAGAATATATTGATAAATAACAGATCTTAGCTCATAGAAGTCTCAAGAAGTCTGATAAAAACGTGCTTTTCCAAGGACTTTTTGCCATTGCTTTGAATTACTCCTAAGGAAATTACTTAAAGGGCTTGGAGAACTGAGATGGTAAAGAATATAGTGCAGAAATAATTGATCCTTCTGGTTTATTAGGTTGTGTCCCCATTGCCGAAGGTTTGTCAATAACAATAACACTGTGGAGATGTCTGTCTGCAGTTAGTCTGTAGCTAGATCAAACATTTCATGGAGTTCTAGCTACATGATTTCTCCTTGAAGAAGGTGATGTATTATTTAATTTGTAACTAAGTCCTGAGACATCTTGAAGCACTGCATTGCTATCTATCTTTGCTATTCCAGGCAAAAGTCCACTGGTTACATACAGCACTAGCCTGAGTTTGTGAAAATCTGGCTTGTATAAGGTTGATAATGATTTTGGAATCTTTTCAGAGCAGAATTAGACACATAACTTTTAAATTTGATTTGGAACTGTAGGGTGTTTGAAGGAAACTTTTCAATATAGTCCTTACTGAGCCCATGCTTGTAGTTTGTATAGTCATCTTGTTTGTATTTTATAATTTTTTAAAATCCATTTGTTTTAAAAGACTTGTCTAGCACAAGGAAAATATTTTCTCAGTAGGTACCAATATCACAACCCTCTCTCTTGTTTCTCTAGTGATAAAAAGGTCCATTTGTCTGGATCCAGTGCTGAGGTTCTGTGTTAGCTCACAATTAGCAAGCAGGTTTGCTCAGGGTTACTCTTTATAATTGTTTGGATGCTGGACAGTTTAATTGGTCCTGTGTTGACATTCTAAAAGTTTCAGCAACCCTATATAAAAATCTGTTGCTGCAACTGGTATGCGAGCCTTTCTGCATTAGTAACACTGTGCAAAGTAGTCTCTGATGGTTTCCTTTACTAACCTTCATATGGTGAATTAAACCTTGAGTCCTAAGTATCTGATTGTGCTGACCTTCATTTCAAGGAGGTTTTTTATTTAAGCATTTAGCCTTCCATCAGACAGAAACATTATCGTCAATAAAAATAAAATAAACACCTAGTCTTGCATTCTCTGCTTACTTGAACAGAAGTATTCATAAATATATAGCTCATAGTTTGGCAAATATAAGCAGTCTGTCGACTACATTTACACTTAAAGATTTACTGCAGTGAGGGTCATTCCAATTCAAAAGGAAATATTTGGTAGATGAGTTGGCAAGCAGAATGACTTTGTAGTGTTTAAAGGAGCTCTGCCAAGAATTGGCTGGGCTGGAAAATGCTTGTTGTCTGTTCACACCTTTTGAAATGAGGAAGTAGAGAAGAGATTTGACTTTAGCAGAATAAAATATGGGAGACTGCCTTAGTCGGTGAAGAAACTGCCCTTTGCCTTGAAAATGTAAATGAAGGGGGAAGAAATTTATTGACCAATGACAGTGCTAAGTTGTCTAATGTGGGATGCAGCCATAAAATAAAGGTACTTTTTGAGTTTATGGAAGTTTCAAAACTCTTGTCCTGAAATACCAGTATAGAGTGGGTCATATAGCATATTCAAAATATGCTGTGCATAGTCCAGGACAATACTAAAGAAAGTCATCCTGGAAGTTTGGACATCTGAGTATGGTGATGGACCCGGAATTTAATTTCTCCCACTATCAATCATGCAATCATGGGCTGCCAGTATTTTTACCAAAGTGCTTCTCTTTTTGTTTTGGGTTCTTACAAGTGGGTGCCAGTGAGCTGTGCTCAGTGCATCACATTCTCAATGTAGTTGATGCTTCATTAGTGCAGTGGAGGAATGGGGCCTCTGGCCCAATATTTGTATGACACTAGTGACAGTAAAGCAAAGACACCCTTTGAACTGTATGCAATTTAGATCTTACTTGTAGGAACTGGAGACCAGAGGTAATTATTTACATTCGTTTCAGGTTAACTGTTTTCTGTCCTTCCTAAAGGGAATAATCTTTTCCTGCTTTTTCCTTTGTACAGCCATCTATTTTATTTGTTCTTTCACTTTGTAAAAGGACAAGAACAGTAGGAAGGAAAAAGAAACCACCTTTGTTTTGCAAATGCTTGCAGTGAATGGGCATCTGCATGATGTGGCTAAGGAGCAGACTGTCTTGTTACAACTCATGGTCTGCATCCGGAGTAATCAAAGGAACCCAGGAAGTAAAAATTCAAGGCTGTTCTGAACTAGAGAAAATGGTATGGTCCAGAGGTGAAAAACCTTCCCAGAAATTTCCCTGTCAAAGTCCTCTGCCGCTTACTGTAGAGGAGATTTTGTTCTAATCTGCCACTGTGTGAGGTTTATTTTGGTTTTGTTCTTAAGGAGAACTTAGCCTCACAGTTGAGTCTGGTTCAGAGGTATTTCTGTGGTCACACTGGCAAAATACTTAAGGCAAGATTAAATTTTTAGTCAATAGGATTGCTTTTTTATTAATTAAAACCAGGTAGGACATCTCTGTGAAAAAAGTTGATAAAAAACATGTTTTCTTGGATGTATTGTCCAATAACGATGATTTTTATGCTTGAAACAGTTGAGAATTAATACTTAGCAGTAAATACTAAATCTGTGTGTGGTGACTGACAGATTAAGCACTAGGGATTCCAACGGATATTAGACCACACATTCCGAGAGTGCAGATGTCAGTACTATTTTACGTCACAATGCTGAGTTTAGCTGCCTTATGTTTCACATAGAAACAGGGGCTGTTATATCACCCTTTTTTTCTTTTTTTCTGTTTTTTTGTGGTCTTTTCTTCCCTATTTTCTCACTTTAGTTGCTTCACAGTGGTGCTTTTGGCACTGTTCATCCTTGCAGAGATCGAGTGATAACTGATGCAGCAGAAATATGAAAAGGCTGTGAGCCCAGTACGCAAGTTAGGTAGGTGGCCTTTTGGTTGAGTCTGAGAGAGGAGGAGAAAGAGCTAAAGGATGTGAGAGTGGGAGCTGAAGTGAGGCAATTTAGTGACAGAATAAAAGTAGGAAAGCAAAGATGGAAAACTAAATGAAACATGACTCTGGGAAAGTTGTCTTGTATGTATCTGATACTTGTCAGAGCTGCCACCCTTCAGTTGGGTTGCTCATAGTTTGCTAGCACTCACACAGTTTACTAGATAATGTGTTTATATATTCATCTCAGATACACTTTACAACTATGCATATGAATTCATGTAGAACAAGTAAAAGTCATAAAAGAAATATGTTCTGCCCTTAGGCCTTAAAATCAATGTGGGGAGAAGTGAGCTACGTGCATAAACCCAGCAAAGTGAGAGAATGAATTTGCTTTCACCAACTGAAAGCAAGACTGCAGCCAATTCTGAACAGAACTCTCCGTATGTAACTGATCACTGCCAGTCAGCGATGCAGCAGGATCTACTGAACAGTAACAAATGCTGCTAATAAGTCTAGTAATATTATCAAGAACAGACCTAGTCTTTGTAGCAAACAGCATTAGTGACTCTTGTTAGTTTTCACTGCACTCAAGGGATGGAGCATTGGAACAGTGCCCTAGGGAGACAATGGACTTGCATCACCATGAGTATTTGAGGAGAAAATGGCCACTTTTCTTGAAATATCTGCTTTTCTCCAGTTTCAGGAGATGCTTTTTAATCTGTATGTGTTGGAGGTGTTGAATTAAAGGTTCCTTGGCCTGTTTCCTTCAGTGAACCCTGAAAGAAATTAGGGGCAGCTTTTATTACATAGAACTCTGAATTAATATGATGATTACATTATATTTCATGCATCAGGGTTTCTGCTAATTGCCTGCCAGGAATGACTTCCTCTTCTGCACTCTGCCTGTTCCCCTTACATATTTTGATTTTGGTGAAAACAGGGTTCCCTGTGAGCATCAAATCAGGTCATAGCTGGCATCTGGGTAATAAGTAGGTCAGGTCAGCGTAATCTCCAGGAAGCTGGTGCAGAGAATTCCCTTGTGTGTCTCGGCAGTGATTTGCTTGCAGGCCTGTGATCATTCAGGTTTTTCCTCTGGCTTAGCCTGGCAGGAGCTCTGGGAGCTTTTCAACTTTGTGCTGCAGAGGTGTGGTTTGGCTTTTGGAACTATCTAGACTTCCTTCTGCTCATTAGTTTCTGGCCACTGCAAAGGCTTTGTGTAACACCGGTGCTTTGGCTTTTCTGTAGTTACAGTAGGCTAAGTATTCCAGCCCTAAATTAAAACACATAACTCAAGTCTTTAGCTTGATATGGGTTATTTGGGTGAAACATAGTTTTGTATGTCATAGAGGTCAGACTGGATCAAGGGTCAGAAAGGATTTGCTTTGTTCTGGCCAACTAAGGTGTGTGCCTCACTATGCAACAAGAATTGAATGTTTTACCAGTCTGACTCTCAGTGTTCAAGTAGCTGAAATTAGAATTAGTCTCTCTCAAGTAGCCCCCTATGTGCAACCCTTATCATGATTCCAAGGACAAAGTTAGTGTCTTGCCTGTGTTTTCTCCAGACTGAGATGTCTTCAAAGAATTATTGTTCTCCACCTGACTGTAAAGCAGAACAACTCTTCCAGCAACTTAGCCAAAAATATCCGCCAACAGAGGGATTAAATTAGCAACCAAAGAGGCTGAGAAAGCCATTTAACTTTTTCAAATAGAAAACTGTGTCTTACTCATATGAAAGCATTCATATTGCTTCTGAAGTTGGACTTTTCTTTCTTCCAGCACTGCAGAAGCAATTTTGAATGGATGAGAACCAAATTGCTTCAAAAGGAGGAGGATCCTCTAGCACTGTAATAATATTAAAGGGATAGGAAACACGATAGTTGCAGGTTCTGCTAGGTTAAAACTCTCAAACCTAGTCCTTTCTTGCAGCTGTGCCACATGCAGAAGCTGGAGGACTTATTGGAAGCTACTTCTGCTTCAATTCATTCTTCTGCCTAAACTGTTTTATTTGGGTACTTCGGGGAGTATGGCAAGTTGATTTTTTTTTTTCTTTACTTGTCCTTCCTTCCAGAGACTCAAGGTTTCTTGAATAACAAATGACATTTTAATATTATAAAAAGCTTTGGAAAAGACTTTAAATTTCTGCACTTGTGGGCTGCAGTATTTATTTAATCTAGTACTTAGAAAATGAGATTTTAAACTAGATAGCTCTACTGCTATAAGCACATTCTTGGGACACAGCCAGACTTCTTGGTTTCCCCACAACATTTACAAATGCACAGAGCAGATCTTTGTATGATTAATACTGTTTTTATCCAAGGCAGTGAAGTCCATTTTCTTGTAAATCTTCATATTAGCATGCTTTAATGAGTAGTCAGGGATGTGAGCGGAGAACCCTGCAGACTGTTGACTAATGAACCATAGCTGCTCAAAGAAAAGACACGATGTGAGTCAGCAGGGACTGAAGTGGCACCTCTAGCACCCAAAGCACCATCTCTATAATTCAAGCAAAAGAGGAGTTCCTCTAGAAGTAGTCAGCCGTTATCACCAACTCCTGCCAATGGCAGAGGACGGAACTGCACTTGAGACCTGTGCTGCAGAGAGAGGTGTGGTGGCATCTGTTATCCACCACGTCCAGTGGTGATACACCGATTGGCAAGACCACGTACCAGCCAGGTGTTAGGCTTTCCCGCCATTGAGCCCTGACTGGACACAGATCCCTGTGCCCCTCCATGAATGCAGACATACTATACTACAACAACACCCTCCCTTGGGAACCTGTCCTACTGTTCTGCTTCATCTGAAATGACAGTTTCATCTGAAAAAAATCCATCATTCATTTTGTCTTAATTACGCTTTTAAAAGTTGTCTGTGTATTTATACAATAAATGCAAGTCAAGGAAAGGCAAAACAAATCGGTGGCTAGAACGGCTAGAAACCTATCTGATTTTAAATGTGTTAGTCTTTCAAAGTTTAATTTGTGTTGTGAACCTCTAGTGACACAAATTTTTTTAAAACTTTTTTTTTTAGCTAGTCTCAATCTGTCCTTTCAGACAAGAAGAAATTCTTGGCAGAATAGGATTCTCGAAAACTTTGCCATTTTGTTTTGTGGTCTGCTGATCAAGTCTCGAGAGCATATTTTATCCTCTTCAGTATTCCCTGTTATACCTTGGTTTGTCATTAATAAATTTACTTGCTTTTTTGTAAAGTATATTCCAGTCCTCTGCCATTTGTTTATGAATAAATTAGTGCCTGTTAAACAGATGTAGCTTTGCTGCTGTTTAATTCGCCTTGAATGACTGACTCTGTCTTCAAAGGTAGTTGAATTTAGGCCTTCTCCTTTAAGGGCTGACATTCAACATAATGCCTTTAAACAAAGGAAATAATTTTTTTGTTCTAATTTTCAACTTCTGGTTTTGGTTTTGCTCCTTGCCCAGTATGGAGTGATTTTACAATGTCTAACCATTTAGACAGGAATCTGTGGGGCTCTTCCTACGTTGTGGTCATGTCTTTCCTTCTGCTTAGGCTGGGCACCGTTGTAGGAGTTGTTGCTCTTCACTAGGCTCAGGTGTATTTTGTCGTGCCTGAGGTCTGTGCAGCAACTATTGTTCGTATCACAAAAGATGTGTGAATTAATATTTAGATTATTTCTTTTCTCAGTGATAACTTCTTACTGAGATTCTGCTACAACCACATCTAATTGTGCCTTGTACCCTTACCTCATAGCTCGGGTATGCAGGGAAGGAAGTTCTTTCTATTCTTGGGAAATTGTAGTATTGGGAAGGAGCATCATCCTGAAAAGATGCTGGATGTAAGACTGAGTAAACTTTTATTCTTCATGATTTCTTTAATTCATTCTATCATCTTCCTTGATAGGGGCATAAAACTCTCAGCTGAGCCTGTCAAACTAAAGAGTTACTATTACTGTTGAGCTGCCATATTTTGATGCTACAAGGTTGTACTGGATGGGAAGTCAGTTATGTATATCTCAGTCTTTTTTTCTTGTCATTACTTTTTTTTTTTTTTTTTTTTTTTAAAAGCAGGCCTTTGGTGATTTATGATCTCTTTCCAATAGAATGGTTTCCTGTCCTTGAACCAAACTTTTCACATGCAAACACTACTGCAAGACATTTCTTTTCAGTCAGGTGTATATTTTTCCTCTGGTGATAGTGACCTTCACACACAAGGTACTGACTGACCCTTTTATGGGAATGATCCTTCAAGTCTCATCTCACTGGCATCACGTTGTGTGATTGCCTTTTCATTCATGTAGTGCTTCAAGGTGGGATGATTGGTAATAAGCTTCATGCTACATCTGATGGCTGTATCAAGTTAAAAGAGACATATTCAGGCTGCATCTTTACTTTGCATCTGCTGCATCTCTCATAGGAATACTTTACTTGTTTTAGCATTGCTAGAATCACCCATTCACTTGTTTTAACTGAAGGCAGTGAATGTGTATCTTCTGAACCTTCAGTGTGTATCTTTATTCTTTGGTGGTTTTGTATATAATTATAACTTGTGTACTTCCTTTGGTTTCATGATTATTTAATTCAGTTTGTCTGGCTGTAGCTTTGCATTATGTTCTCGAGTAATTCTTAGGAAGTTTGCGTGGTATAGTACATGGACTGCTGTTCATATTGCATTTAATTGTTTGGACTTTGTGTATGTGTGTCTCTTTCTCTATACCTAGTCCTGTCTTTGCTTTGCAAACAGGGCACTGCATTAATGTTATACATGTCAGATGTTATCTTCCAAGCAACTGATCCCTGTTGTTCCTTACTTCAATATGGTCCATTATTTTCTTGTCTGGAAGCTGTGACATAATTATTCCCTTTAGCGCAGTTAGTGCACATGACCCGTTATAGAAAACACTGCTTTACTATCTTGGGTATTTTTCTTCCCGATTCCCACATGTCTTTGTATTAAGTTCATCTGTGTTTTGTACTTGTGCATTTGCTTTTTGCTTGCTTTGTTGCCTTCTGAGATACTGGATGAATGGACTCTAAGCCTGTACCACACATCATCTCTGTTTGGATGTGGTCTTGCACCCTAGCTTTGCATGTATCTGAAGGTCTTAATAAAGTTCCTGAGTATTCTTATTTGTTTCCTATATTTTTATTTCCTCCTATTAATCTATTGCACATTAGTTCATCTTTTTAAGATTTCATAGTAGCATGACTTGGCCGTTTCATGCAGATTGGCAACATACCAACCTGCTTTTTCTCCAAATTCATGATTATGCTTTGTTGGCATATGATGGACATTGTGGATTGAAAATGCTTCTAAAATTTTATATAGATCCTCCCGGTTTGTGCTGAAAAATCCAAATGCTGTTTGTAGCCTGTGGCAGCCGTTGCCCATTACAGATGATAATGTGGCTGCTCTTATTCTAGTTCTCTCTGTCTAGCTTCACTGCAATTTTTCATTGTGATCGGAAGGATTTCCAATTTCTAACTAGACTCTTTTCATGTTTATCTGCTCAGGGACAGGACTCTGGTACATTGCCATAATCATCGTTTGCTCTTTGTGTGCGTGTGCAGGAGGGTGATTCAGTATTACTTAGCTTCTGATATCAGGTAGCTGTAGGAGCTAACTCCTTTCTGTCACCAAGTTCACTGCAGGAGAATAAAAGGAGATGGAGCCAAGGAGTCTAGCATTTGAGCTTTTTTGCTTTCTGTTTGTGTATTATCCCATCTCATCAAACACTTTTTAAATGCAGAGCTCTCTAGATGTTGCCTTGTATGTGAATATGCCATAAAATCTCCCATTGGGTAGCAGTATAATCGTAAAACAGCAAGCTTGGGAAACTAGCTTTTATTATCTTTTTTTTTTTTTAATTTTAGTTAACTCATCTGAAAATGAGTTGGAAAGAGATTGGTTACCTCATTAATGAACATTTGTATAATCCTTGGAGGCTTGTGAATGAAAAACTTGATTGAACTGCGAAATTGGTGGTAGTGATGGCTGTCTTTGTTCACACTCAGCTTTATTATTGCAGCTGCACACTGAGCCATTTCCCTTCCTTGCCTGTACTTTAGCCTTTTCTTCTCTGAACACAACAGTCTCAACAGCTTGTATTTTTTTAAAGAACATATATACATTGCATGGTTAGACCAATGGTCCATGGAGCCCGTTGCTCTGTTCCAATAGCAGCAGCACTCCCTTTTAATCCCCAGCATCCACCATCACTGGCTTAGGGATGTTAGAGGTACATTCCTGCCTCTTTCCTTTATCATCTGTTTATGGACATATTTTTGCAAGAACTTCTCCTTATTTTGCTCTAAGATATATTTGTTGAAGCTTATCAGTATTGAACTGCTTTGCTCTCTGTTAGCCTGTGCACCTGCTCTTAAATGATCTGCCTTCTTCTGCGTTTGATATAATTTGCCGTGCTCACTTATTTATGACCACTGAGTATTTTAAAAGTCAAATCATCTTCTACTTCTACTTGTTATCTATCTAACACTGATATCCCACTTGACAGTATTGATCCTGATTCCACAGAACTGCTGGGTCATGTTGTGCATAGGTTAATCTCCAGAAAGGTCCAAGGTTTCCCCAGTGATTCACCTGAGCATAAGGTTGGAGCCTGTTCCAGTGCCTGTGTCCACTTCTCTTGACTGGGCCCCAGGATCCCTAGCAGGGTCCTGCCTGTAGGCTGTTCCCTGTCATAGTTTCCAGGCTCTATGCCTTCTCTGTGCTCCACCAGAGCTCTCACCGATTTCAGCTTCAGCTCTTCCTTGGATTAAAGGCCAAGGTGACCCTATGGTTTACAGAAGCAGTTCTCCAAGGATCCCTGTGCCCTGGTGAATGAGGACAAGACATCGTCCATAACAACTGCAACATACAAGGAAAGATAGACAGCTTTTGCTGGAGGATATGGTCCAAAGCCTGTGTTCCACATGCAGAGGCCCTGATCATAGTGCGGCAGGTGGGGAGAGGACACAGTATTTCTGCCTTCCTACACTAAACCTTACTTGGCTGCCTAATCCCCATTGTTTCCCATTGAGCAGGGCTGAGTCTGTATAGGTCTTCCTCCACTTGTGGTCATGAGCAGAAAAGGGAAAGAAGGAGATGCTGTTTTTACTAAAAGTTTACTTACTTTGTAACCTTTGGCCATCCTTCAAATTTTAATGTTAGTTATTCCTAAAGATATTTCCCTATCTTTGTAATTAAGCTCTCACCTTAGAGCTCATCTCAGAGATGTGTCTCCGTTTCCTTTTTTCGTTAAAAACTAATAGGTTGAGTTACGCTGTGATTTTCATCTTGGCAGTATCCTCAAAGAATCTCAATTGATCAGAGATGAGCTTTTTTTTCCTTCTGGAAATAGATCAAATTTGTTTTAATGAAGCAAATTCAATTTTGTTGTTCCTCTTTTTGATCTTAAGAGAGCACTTTCCCTTAATTCAAGTTTGTCTAAACTCTCTGGCTCCCTAGGGCATATACATAAGCTTGTGTGATAGAATTATACTTGTTACTAACTCTAGGAGTCTTCCTTGGCCTGATCCAGTTTATAAAAATCTCTCTTCTCAATTGTATGCATTACCTGGGTATCATGACTTAGTGCCCTTCTAGACAGGTATCCCCCTAATTTTAAATAATATCTTCAATAGTGTGTTAGAAATAAACTGGGATAGTCTTCTTTCTCACTGAAGACAATTGCTTTAACCTTACTTGTTAAGTAAGTACCTGTGTTTTGTAAAGATGTCTTAGTTAAAAAGCCTAACTAATTGTGGCCGAAAATTTGCACATAGTTGCAAGCATGTAAATGTCATTCATAATTTTCTGGATTTCTCCCACTACGTGTACTACGTGAAGTATTATATGTTGAAGATATTATCTTTATATTCTGGATTGTAGGGTGAAGTTCTCTACCAATTTAATTATGCTAAGGCTTTATCCATCTAAACTGAGGTGGTACGAAAAATTATGTTTTACTTTTAAGCAGCTTAATTAAGGACAAGAACCTCTTGTTCAAGTTGGTCTTCAAGTAAAAAGCAAGGAATGCAGTGCTTGTTCCAGGGAGTTTAACAGCAAACTTTATAAACATATGTCCATTAAAAATGGATGTATATTCACAGTACGAATTTTTTAGCAAAGTTCTCTTTACAGGTATACAAATGTTGGACTTCTTATGAAAAATATTTTCCAGAGAGGAAGACCTCTGTAATAGATTTAATCTGTTTATTCCATTTTTTTCCCCCTTTTTTTTTGGCTTGATAGAGGGAAAAAACCTGTTCATGCTACTAAAGAATGTTCCCCAGACTGGATCACTTAGTTCTGTGCCGGCACTTAATATTGAAGACATTATTTTCAGGTTTGACCTATAGATTGCTTATGATGACATAGGAGTTACAGGCTGTCACTTTTGTTCTCTGTCCCTATGACAATTTGAGCATTGCAGTGCATGCATACAAAGACAGACTTGGGTTTGTACAAATGCTGTTGTATGCAACCTTGAAAACTGCAGTTTTGGGTGGTTTTTTGTTAAAATTTCTGCAAATGAAGATAATCTCTGAAATTCTGACAGAAAGCAGAACAACCAAAGGAGGCCAAGTGTGACTGAAATTATCTTATTACAATGGAAAACTGCGAAGAACTGGCCAACTGGATTACCTAGTGGGGGGTTAGAGGATGATTTTTTTCAGTACTTGACCTCTGTGTAAAGGCAGGGCAAGGAACAGCAGATTGGGAGTATTGGAAAGAGAAGGAAGATGTTATACTTAATTTCTATCAGACAAGGCTTTGTAGACCTCAATGCTGCGGAGTTCTGAAGAGAATGAAGCAATGGTCAGATGAACTGCAAGTGGTAACAGGCAGAGTTAGCTGCCAGCAGGGTTTCTGAAAGAAAAGCTGGGGTGAACATTGCAAGGAATGGATGAAGTTGAGCTCTGCAGGGTGTAACAATAGCTTCTTTTTTTATTTGGTTGGAAGGGGATCCAATGGAAATAATCAAAGCAATAGAAGCCTTGGGGAAACTAGAAAAATTTGGCAGCAGCTTTTTGGGGGCATTTGAAATGAATACGTTTTTAACAGCTGTGGGAAGGAAAAATCATCAAACCCAAAATAATAGGGATGCAAATTAGTTTGTATTGATGTGCACACAACACAAGAATGTGCTTTGGGAATGTTATATAGGAAGTAGCTTTGTGACACTGAAAGGGTTTATTGAAAGGGAAGAGTCAAAGATGTCCCCCTGACTATGGGACCAAGTAGTACAACTGCAGTGATTATTTGCTGAAATATTCTGCAGTATTAACTGAGATCTGTTGATTATTTCTCACACATGTACTGTGGATTCAGAGAGCAAGATGAGCAAATCCTTGTTTTTCTTCTCAGCAGAAATGTCAGGGAACAAACATTGGCTACTTTTACCAGAATTTCTGCTAGCTAGAATAGCAAGCAATGTTTTAAGGGAAGTGGAAATCTCTGCAAACTAACTAAAAGGAAATTGATTTTTTTAAAAATAAGGCTTGTTTTATATTTATTATATATGCCTATGTAGCAGTATAATTTTTTCCGAAATTGCAAATAACAAAACCTCAAAATTAGAAAATGTGTTCAAACCTACATTATTCTGGTTATACATTTTATTAGCTTTCCATTTTCCTCCACTAATATTCACATTGCAAAGAAAGAGAATATATTAATTGGTTGATGGGATGTAACAGAGGTATTCCGGGTATGGAGGTTAAAGGTAATCTAGAACTGGATTGTAGATAATCATAACATTATTATTTCAAGCAATTTGTGTACAATAAAGGTCAGTAACGGACTAGAAAATGATGTTTAATTTTTCTTTAAAGTTTTAAAAAAATACGTAGTGCTTTGTCATCAATTAGCAGCAGGAGGGCAAATTATAGTTACATTAAACTGCACTTGCTATATAAATCACAAATCTTGTTAGCAAAGAATTAACATCATAACTGGTAATTTAAAAACTGCCTTTAGCTCTGAATAAGGATTGGCTGTAGACATATTTTAATGGTATTGAAGAAGTAAAAATAGATCTCTTTCTAGAAAGAGCATTTCTGGTGATAGGAAATTAATTATTTTCTCTTTTATGAAATGGTAGGGTCTGTCTTAGCTTCAGTTGTGAAATGGTAATGGGCTATACAAAAGACTTGTTCTCTTTTTCTTGATCCATGGGCCTCATTCTAGATTTTTAAAAAATTTTTATTTTATTTTATTTTATCTTATTTTAATAATGGAAATACTTGGTTATATTGTGAAAGGACATAGGCATCTAGTTTTCTCACGGATTGGCTGTTTGGGTGCAGATGCATGAAAACTGCATGAATTCCCAGATGTGGATTAACAATAAGGAAGTAAAGGAGAGAGGTTTGGTGTGTGTGAGACAACAGACAAATTGCTCAGTTGCACGCTCCAAGACTTTATTCCTTCTGGCTAATGAAGTAGAACAAGACATAGAAGAAAAATACACCTTTCTCATTGGTTTGCTGTATCACATTAATTTTCTTGAGGATTCTTTTAGTGTATTGACAACCTCAAAACAGGACCTATGCAAGCAGTAAAATGTGCTTTGCAGTGTATGTTGGGTTTTGGTTTTGGTTCTTGTTGGTTGGGGCTGGTTTTTTGGGGGCAGGGAGGGGGGAGCATGGAAGAGTACTGTTAGGTATGTCATTAATGCAAATTAAAGGCATCTCACTCATGCTGAAGACATTTCCCTCTTCCTATATTCTTTTTGTGGTTACACTCAGTCAATTTCCTTTTCTTGTTGACCTCTTGCCTGTCCCTCTTTCCTCCTCACAATAGATTGGGAAACGCTACACAAAGAACACCTTAATCATCAAAAATGGTTTAGTTTGGTGTGAGACTTAGCATTTTGTATTCTCTCTTATCCTGGTACCTACCTAACTCAATTCATGTTCTTACATACTGTGAGGTCTTCAAAGGCTGTTTAAGATTACCCTCCCTTACTACTATTGGTAGCTTTGGTTGGAGAGAAACACGTTATGCAAGTATTTTGTCGCTCTTTTGTAATAATGCTAGTGATTACTACTTAAAGACTCTTCCTAATTTGTTGCAGTTTGGCTTGATCAAAGACTGATATAAGCAGACATTATGGCTGGACACTTGCATTTATTTAAAATCTTATAGCGTAGAGGACTCAATTAGAAGAGAAGAACACATAATGACTGTGTGCAATGCGAAAGAATAAAACAAATAATTTCCACAACCTCTTTAATTTTTTAGATACTTTCCATTGGGTTAACAGATGTGTTGTTCTGTGGTTCTTCAAGCTTTTAAAAATTCTGTTTATACATTTTTAATGTTTCTGTAAGCCACAGTGTGTAGGCATTAGATACAAAATTCAAATTCATGTTCTTGTTCTTGATGTCCATCTTTTTTTGTTGTTTTTGCTTTACCTCTTTGTTTCGTCAGTTGGAAGGTGTTTAATACAGCCTTTGTAGGGATGAGAGATATAGCCGTGAAGAAAAATTAACCTTACAGTGACTTGGGCCTGTTTTCTTTGTCAGCAATGAAGAGGTACATAACACAGGCTGTTCCTGTAGCATTTGTTGGGTTTAGTTTGAGACAATGAAAGAAAAAATATCTCCCCAATATTGCATCAACCCCAGACAGCCAGCCATAATGGGTTGCACTGGATGTATGGTATTCCAGAGTAGAAACTATATTCTGAGTAGATCATTGGATTTAAAAACTTAGGTATTTAAAATATCTTTTAATGTTATGCTTTGCATTTTCTTGTATATGTGGCCGTGATGTATCAAGTCAGCTTTTTGGTATGATCTTGTGGGATGCAATAAGAGCTTTCCTGAAGCTGCATACCAGAAAGAACTGGTAGTGCTGAAAAAGACACTAGTTCTTAAACTGTTACAATATATGGATTTTGAATACTAAATTAGGTTGGAACATGATTAGACTAACTGAACTTTGACATATTTGGTAAAACTGTTTAAAAATCTATTTGCACTTGTGGAAAAATATTTAAACTTACTGTTTTTTTTATACTGAGTGTCCCAGACAGGGGTGGCTTTTACCTTGGAGTTAGTGGGGTCTTATCCCCACCAAAACTTTACAAAAGCGGCAAAAAATATTTCCTGGGCATTCTGCATCTATAGTAAGGTGCCAGGGGGCATACTGGAGTGAAAATTAAAGAGAACAGTATCATAGCATCAAATAAATTCCATGTAACAACTTGTTGCAATTTTTATTGTTCATACTACAAAACTCTGATGCCTTTGTCCTCCTTCTCCCTAGCCTGCAGTAGGATCTTCATGTTCTATTCCTAGGCTTCCTAGGCTGGACATACAGCCTCTTGATCTCAGCACCAAAGATGTGTGGGAGACCTAAAACTAAACATAGGACGAAATCCTATGGACCCTCCTCAGGGGGTTCTGCCAAGGGCCTGCATTCAGCCTGTGGTATCACTTAGCGGTCTACATGTGTGCAGTCTGGTAACAAGAGTGGGTGGATGGAGTCTTTCCAGAATGACATGAACAACATGAACTTCCATTGCTCTCAGATGCTTTTCAATCACATCACTCTCAGAAGTGGTCAGATGGTCCTGTTTTCTTTTCCACGTTTTCTACCTTTCAGCAGGTGGCTGTTACTGGAATGCCTAATGATGTGGAGCGTGGTTGATGAGACCCTGGTAGAGCCACATTCTTGTGACGTAGTTGATGAAGGTGGATTTCTTTATTGCTTTTATTGCTTTCTAACTTCATCTATCAACTCATCAGACAGAGCTACTCTATTTGAGGAATGTTCTTTTTACTTTTTCTTTTTTTTCTTTCTTACTTCGTTTTTTGCTTTTCAAGACACAAAGACCTTGAGCAGAGACTTTGTATGGTGCTTTGGGTTTTTTTGGTTGCCTGTTTTAATCTAGTCAAACTAGCTAAAGGGAAAATGAATTGGAGGTAGTTGAACAAGTTAAAGTGATTTGGGAGCAGCTAGAAAGTGAGGACGTGAGTGACTTGTGCTTGTTTGTGGATCATCTGTTCTCTCAAGGTATGCGTATGTGTGTCTTCACACAAGTAATTCCTCTCAAACTACTTCATAGCTAAATTTACTGATAATATTAGCCATGGGAATAAGTTGACCTCATAGCTTATCAGCACCATGATATTGTCATTTATGATTCCATGTTGAGAAACTGAGGCAAGGGAGTTTAAATGATACTGTCAAGGCCAGAAAATACATTGGCAGTTTCTGGTTACTGGGCTGCAGCTTAGACTCATTGTCCCCTCTGAAGGACTCCTGGGTGGAAGTCACCCAGTGATCTTTTGTTTTTAAAATCCATGTTTAATTCCAGTGAAAGTTAATAAAGTATTTTCATCTTTTCTGGGTTAAAAAAAAAAAAAAGCATAACAGATGACTTTATTGGTGCACATATATTGTAGCTGCTTTGACATTTATGTTTTCCATGCTGACAGATGAATGATTTTTGTAGAAGTAAATCAATTGCACCAAAACTAGTAGTACAAAGCACCAGGGTCTCCCTAGTCTAAGAGAACAGAGGTTTTGAAATATTTTGAAATATGATTTAACATATTTCTCTTCCAGAAGAATTTGCTGGAGTTTTTTTGGTCTTAAAGTACACACAACAAATTACAACTTGGTGTTTATTGTAAACATACATTCAAATTTCAAGGAGCTGCTGAGCTTCCTTCTGAACAGGAGGCTAAGAAAGTCCCTGACTTCTTCCCAGACATTTTGTGTTCCCCTCTTTTCTGATTCACCCAGCCTTCTTCTGCCTAACTCTGAATATTGTCATCCAAACTTCCCCTCAGCTTTCAGTCAAACTATTGTAACTTTTTGCAGTGTTTTCCTGCAGCAGAAAATGATCATTTGTTATTCTTACCAAAGATGTTTTCTTAAGTAACACATATTTTTAAGTATTTCCTTGCAATCACTTGCTTATAAAATGCAAAGGCAAATCAGGTGTAGGAAGGATGTGCTAAACATCATAAAGATTTCTGAGAAATCATTAGGTATTTCAGTGATTAAATTCATGATCGGGAGTCAGGAGAAAACACTATTATGTGTTATGACAGAGTTTGTATGAAAGGTATTTAAAGAGCTTTTGAAAAATCTATACCAACACTTTTGATGAAAAATTTTGCTTTCATGCCACTATTTGAATACCAAAACATTTACTTGGTTTCAGTGGCCCCCTGTGGATTCCCAAATGATTATTCTATCTTCCCTAACTGTGAAACAACATGAAACTATTATTATAACCATCTACTGTTACAAAATAGCAGTGACTAATATGTAAACCCAAGTGTACAGTGAATTTATAGGCTACACCACTCTTAAATCTGTAAGATCAATAAGGTCTTTTGGGAATCTGTCCTTTAAGACAACAGTGGAATTAAACTGTGTACAAAAGTACCCAAAGCTCTGAGGTTCCTCTTCATCTGTCCCGACACAAGTGCTGAATTTGGCATAGGTCTTATCAGACTGATATCATATTTCCTGCTTTGGGAAAGTCTGTACTGAACAATGGGATTCAGTTGCTTCAACATAGGTGTCTAATGCCATTTCGTGTGTTCAGGGAGAACAAAAGCACGCACATTCATCTGGTAGGTATGGCACAGCCTTCCCAGAGAGTCAGCTGAGTCTCTACTAAGGTTTGCAAAATGGTGGTAGACACGTGTGTTTAGGTAGCTGATGTCCAGCTAATTTGTCTAGAGTATTTGTCAGAACAAAGATCATAGACTCTTGATGGAAAACAGCTGACCGAAAAATCAAAGCAAATCCATCAGTTTTGGAGCAGCTGTAACAACAGGCGATGCTGAGAAGATGAAAAACAGATTTTGATTTCTTCTGTGGAGGGAGAAGGAAAATGGTATAAGGACAAAGAAGGGCCTTTAATAATTATTTTCAAAAGAGGCATTTGCCTCTTAGAAACAGTTTTTTATTCACCCTTCCTTAAGGTCTCCCTTGTTGAAGCATAGCTATGGGAGGGAAAATGCAGCCCATATGGAAATCAACAGGAGTTCTGCTGATTTCAAGGAAGAAACCTTTGACCACTATATAGGTAAAAACTACCTACACAGAATTAAGCAGCCTGTCCCTTGCTCTAACATTTGTGCCCTCGTGGTGTATTTTCATTGCATCTGTTCCCCTAAAACTGGAGGCTTTCAGATGAGACCTTTATAGCTTTTTCTTTGTAGAGTTGACATCCCTATGACACCTTTTTTCAGATAATGTTTGTTCTGCCACCTTTTCTGCCTGCTTTCTCCCAAAATGTACTGGTTTTTGGTGCTGGATGGCTGGATTTCAACATGCTTTAAGAATATAGTCTCTAAAGCAGTTGGGGTAAAGATAAATAAATCATTAATTCATATATAAAATTTATGTTGTTTTCTTGGAAGACTGCTCAGTGATGCAAAGCTCTACTTTGCAAGTAAGAATCTTCAGTGTTGAGGATTATGAAAATTTCTGAATATCTGTCTTACGCATTTAAGTATGGGTTTTTAAACAGCTATTTTTCACACTAGCTAAATATTACCAATCGGGGAAGTGACATAAAAGAATGATTTTTTTTAAGGTAATGCACTTTGTAGATTCTCTGTGTATTCTCTCTCACACAGATTTCTCCAAAATACGTTCTGCAGCTTTGAGAAATCTTGTTTACAACCCTATTTTCAGAAGTAACTTTCTGCAAAATCTATTGCCTCCTTAAAAGTGATGGTAACGCAGCTTTCTTCTGTAGCCCATTGTTGTGAGTGTGGCCTCACTGGTAGCAATAAGGTATTTTCTGAAGGGAGCTGACACCAAAAGCAATGAGCTGCCTTGTGTTGTTACTGTTATTCACAACCTTTGATTCAAAGGTTGATTCAATGAGAATGAGATTCAATTGTTGATTCAATGAGAAAGTGATACCATCAGCTCAAATAGCATTTTGCTTATTCTTTCCTTAGAAGTGTCGTTGACCTGTGGGGAAACTATGGGATGACCAAGTAGTCGCAATACAACCTACTCAAAGGCCAGAGTAGTAAAACATATTACTAAATGTCAATGAATACATTTAGGCATTGGGATTCAGAAAACGTACCTTGTTTTCAAGACTCAGATTGAAGAGAACAGAAAACAGCACGCAGATCTATGGCAGAGACATGGATCAATGGAGGACACTTTTTAAAAATGTATAGGTCTAAAAATCTTTTAAAATGTCTTTTAGAGGACTGGGAGAGTTAGTAATTAATTTTGCATTGACTGGTTGTAAAATATACACAACTAAGGGAGTGTCTTCAGCCCCCAGGTGATTAAGATTCAGGAAACGGAACAGGTACAAATACAGGGCCATTACTCTATCTCCGATGGTGTAAGCAGAACAGCTGTTCCTGTGCGCGGTGTCCTTGCATCAGCACAGAGCTTGTGGAAGGCAATTACCAGTTAGAGAACTGGAGCCCAGTTCCGTCTTTACTGAAACCTCCCAGAGGATTATATTCTGCCTCCAAAGGGATAAATCAGGGATTATGGATATAAGACAGTTTTATTCATTAAACAGTAGCAAAAATACTCTTCCAATCTTCTTTTGGATTCAATAAAAGGGCTTATTTTGTGTATTATTTGATGCCCAAATCATGCTAGGTGCAATGGTAAAAATAAATAGCAGTCAAAGAGTTTATACGATGATAGATCTTGACACAGTTGGCAAGAATAACTCCAGCAGGAAAAGAGACAATAAGGTTTTCAAAGTACTAATTCTTCTATTAATCTTTTTTTCAGGGTAGTAGGATGAACAGCTTCTTTGTTAGGTGGTGAACTAAGCTTTGGTATTTAAATGAGGTCCAAACTTTCTCAGAGTTTGACAGAGGAAGAGCCAAAGTTCTGGTTTTGGTGTTATTTCTGGATCAATATCAATAGTACAACATCCTAGTTAAGGGCAAGACTTTCCGCATTGCTGCTTCTTCATTAATAAAAGAGAGTTTGCATTTTCACAGAAGTGAATGACAGCCAGATTTTGTTGGTCAAGGTCTTAAATGTTATCTTCTCAACTTCTAACACTACTTCTTTCTTAGATTCATAAATGTCATGCCAGTGTCTGTCTTAAACTCAAAAATTTTCTTCTTGTTTTTTTTTAAGGAGGACACTTGAATAAGAACAGATGGCACCTGATACTTTCAAACATGAATGTCTTTTCTATAAGTGATTTTTACCTGTGGCTCTTTCTGTATTTTGAGCATGTAGCTTTGCATTTTAAATATTATATAGATTATGTCCATTACCTCAGGACCCGCTGCATGACCACACCATCCTAACCTAATCACTGTGTGAGTTTGTGCAAAGATATGGGCACTCCTTTGAAGTTACAAAGTTTATTGCCATACATTGCTACTCATTTCAGCAGAATGGAAAATCGTGTGTCATGTAACACATAGGTGAATATTTAATTTGTTTTGATTTATGCTGTTTTCTCAGCTTTTGTAATCTTTTCCCAATTTGATTTTACCTTCACTGTCTAAAGTCATGCAGCTCAGTAACAGTTGTGCCTGTACTAAATGGCTGAGTTAAAAGGCAGTATTAATGCTTGGGCAACTCACAGGGGTATATGCACATGTTCTTCTATTTGGATTGCATTAAATGAGTTTTCAGAACCATATGGCAGCGTACCTTAACTATTCTTTCTGAAATAGTCTAACTGTTGCAGCCTTCTGTTCTAATTAGTTACATCTTCTGAGCTTTATCAATTCACTGGAAAAACTGCACACTTAATATTGCTTAAATTTTACACAAATGCCTTCTGTTCTTATGGGTGTGTTTTAATACTGTGCATGTGACATGCAGATACCTTCTTAGTTACTTGCTTTACTTTTAATATCTCCCCAGACAATGCATCACTATTTTCAAATCATTTCCATTGTTTATTACAGTCAAAACTATTTCTCCTAAATTTTTGGGATTTGATGGGTTGTAGAAATCATACAAATATCCTTCCTTTGAAACTGAAGAAGATTTCATTGCAGAACTACAGTGAAATATATTTGCTATGTCCATTCTACCCCCTTGCAGGCAGGGGGAAGTGGAACACAGCACTTCAAATGGGAGTGTGCTAGCCCATCATGTCCAGATGTTTGAATGTTCTCCTGGAATACATTCTTCTTAAAGGACTTGGTGTTACATAAAGGAATTGGCCATTTTTAAAAGCTGCTTTTCAAAGGTAGTTAAATCATTCTAACAATATGAGTAATTAATTACAGTGTTCTGCAAACTTTTCTTTTGCTCTTACACCTTTTCTCTTGCAATGGCAAACACAGCAGCATGTCCTAGACCACTTAGCTGTACTGCTTTATGCACATTTTAGTAGGAACTGTGATAAGAATGATATGGCTTGTACTATTCAGCCTATTAAAGGTGGAGCTGTGACTGCATCACGTGTATATTTTAACTTGCCTCTTAAATGGGAGTATGAAATTTATTGGGTTTATTATGTAAAACAGTTCAGAAAATGGAAGAAGCACTAAAAGTTGGTTGGCATGAGCCTATGAACGCTGCTAACTTCTTTTAGAAGTTAGTAGGCGCTTTGTGTTTGTGTGTAGAACAGAGGAAAATACCTACCATAGGATCTTTTCATCAGTAAAAAGAGAAACTCCATTCCCTTGTTCCCAAAGGCACTGTGCAAGTAGAATAATATAAGCTGTAATATCAAATCAATCACATTTACATTTCAAAAGCATCCTTCATAAAAGTGCCCTAGAGGGCTGTATTCAGCTAATAAAAACACAAATAAAATAAAATATTTAACAAGCTATATCAAGCACAGGTAGGGTGTGCATGTTTTGTAAGCCTGACCTTAAAAATGGACAGCAAATCAGAATTTTTCAAAGAAAATTTTAAAAAGAAAAAATCCAATGTCTTTAGCGAGGGACCAAAGAACACAACCACACAGTGCCTGGAATCCATAATATCTGCTCATAGATCAGAGAGGAAAACCACTGAGGCTGAACAGAGATACCAGTCTGAACAAGAGAGAAAAATGGTCATATGGGTGTGAAACACCACAACAGTGCACTGAAGGGCAGTTGTTTTGCAGGAAAAAAAAAAAAAGGGCTGACTTAATTGGCTGTTTGATACAGGACTAAAGTTGTAGAATCAGACACTCTACATTTAAACACTTTCTTAAAAATAAATTTATTCTCAGATTACTACAACTGAGTTGTACTTCCAGTTATGCTTTGAAAAGAAATGAACAAAGTGTGGAGATTTATGTTTAAAAAAGGTGAAGACAGGTGGCCTTGGATGGCCTTTGAGCCAAGGACATTTTAAGCTGGCCTTTTACCATAAACACTTTCATGCTATCGCTTTTCTTTAACATCAAAAAGGTTCCTTTTAAAGGGTTTAAAACAGGGCAGACCTACATGCTTGAGTGTAATGTTACTGTCTCTCCTTAGCTTCTTCAGAGCCTTTTGAGCTGCTCTCCAGGCAAGTTTATTTAAACTATTTTTTTTGTCTTTTTAAGTCATAATGCAGTGTTTCTGTCCTGTTTTTTTGCTACTAGATATTGATCTCAATTGGACTAAAACTATATTGCTACCAATGGGGAAACAATAGTTGCCCTTCATCTGGGAAAACCATATGAAACAGAGATGGTCTTTTACAGAACAGATGGCAGAGTGATAGCAGCTTCCACTTCAAACACGAGCAAGCACAGGGTGCATGTGGGCAGAAGGTTTCATTGCATGTGATTTTTATGAAGGCTTGGATATATGGGCTAGAGAAGGTAGAAAGAGTACAAGAGCAGTGAGAGGGGCTGTATTTAAAGCACTGGTTGGAGTCACAAAATCATTGGCAATCTAGTCCGGAGGAAAAGCCAAAAAATCCTTCTGGACTGAATGTCAGCTAGAAAGTTTGGCATTGTGTGAGTAAAGAAAATACCTCCTTTTACCTTAATCTCTGTTGCATTCAAGGCAAGTCTGGGGGGGTTGTTTTGCTTGGCTGGTTTTGATTTTTTGTTTTATTGGTTAGCAGGCGGATTGCATGAGATACCTGGATCCGTCATGAATTTTTTATCCTGATCAAAATAAACTGCAGGAATCCCAAGTTGGCTAATGAATTCTGTCAAAATGGATTATCAGAAATAGGAGTTCTGTGAATTTGCTCTCATTTCTTAGGGTTGCTGTAAGCAAAACTCTTACACTTTCTCCATGGAAACAGTTGGTTTCCTGATAATAGGTAAGAATATATTTATGTACAAGCCCTATTAGTCTCTCCTGACTTGTGCTTGGCCATGATAAGCCCTGAACCTGGCTGCTGTATGCACATGGTGCCACTGGAACTTGCTTTATGGTGGCCTATGTTGAGCAGCTATTGCACCGCTAATAGAAGAGCGTTTTACCTGTGACCTTATGCAGACATTGAAACACCTTTACATTGACTCATTTGTCTTATGGACATATCAATCTCTCTGTCCTCTGCCCTGGAAACAATCAAAACGGACACCAACAGACTATCTGAAGGGAGTTTCTTAATGAGTAAAAAGTCATTCCATCAGTAGTGGAATTCATACAACCTGGTTGCCTCAGGGTGGGGTTCTTATGTCATTGTATGCTTCCCTCCCTCCACCTCACAATATCTTTTGCTTTTCTGGCTGCTTTCCCTCAGCCTTTATGAAATGGCATCTCCTTGCAGTACCTCTGATTTCTTCCCTGTCCCCCTGTCTAGCTCTTTTCCTTAGTAGCAGGGCTCTCTCAAATCAATGTTATGACAGATCCTGAGCTACAAAAGCTCTGGGTAGCTGGCTGGTTTGTGTGTATTAGTATGGACCAGAAGTGCAGTGAGTGAGGATAACTTTTGAGTATACCCCATGAAGCAGATTTTGAGAAAACTTGTAAGGAAATGCGGTTCTTGAACGTGGTGAACGGACAGGGAGGACACAGTAGTCTGTGACTTCTTTTCTTACAACAGCAAGCTAAAAATAACAAATGACAGGGAAGATGCTAGAAAAACAATAGGATGTTGCTCATGACTTGTAATGGCTCATCAGCTGAATCTCGTGTTGGTGCAGACTCAGTCAGTTGTTATTTCTTTCATGCAGGTATGTAGTGCTTTCTGTATTAGTCAAGGTTGTAGTGACAGACCTGTTTTTGTAAATGATGGCTCTATAGAAAAGGCAGGACTAGGTAGGACTGAGAAGTTTTCTTTATATTTAGGCAACCAGATGTGAATATGACACATCCACCAATTGACCAAGTGATGGTTGTCCTTCTCTCTGAGCATCCCTTCCTTCTCCCCTCTGCATGCATGCATTTCCTTCTCTGTTTTCTGATGGTATCCTAAATTCATACTTTTTCATCTTTATTCCTCAAGCTAACCTTCAGCCTAGTTTGGTTTTTAGCCTTTTTAAATTTGCATGTATGTGTGCAAATTCACAATAGACATTACCAGTGCATCTGTGCCTCCCCCTTCTGAAGACAGTGTTTCATTTATATCATGACTTTGCCCCCAGGAATTCTCACCCTGTATATGTATGTCACTGCTGTCAGCTCAAACACAGACCATTAGCAGCAGGGAGCTTTTTACCCTGGAGTGCTCTTTTGGTGTCCTACAGTATTCTAAATAACATCAACCTGTAGTTTGTCTGTCTGTGTTTGGCTCTGTGGTATATGAAATGTTAAGGCCCATTAAGTTTTTGCAGCAATTGAAATTTTCTCTGGAAGTGGTCTTGGGTATTTTAAGCAATATAGGGATGGGTATAAATGGGGTGGCATTCTGAAGTTTTGTTTCACTTAAACTCTCATCTCAATTGAATTACAGTGAAACTGTACCAAAACATTTCATCTAATTGTTAAATAGTTCAGAGGCAGAGCTCGGTTCTGGATGAGATTTGCTGAATATGACAGCTCATAAAACAGCCTTACCGGGTGAGGCATAGACTTCACTGGCAATCTTCTTGTGGTCTGTACAAAATTCAGTCACTGGTTTTGAAACAATTGATTAGAACCGATTGATCAGAAATTATCTTCCACAAAAGACTGAGGTTTTTGTTTGAAAACAGTAAGAACATTAAAAAAAAGCCAGAGCATAGTTTTTTCATCAGTTCATCTTGTCCTATAACAATAGTATAACCCTCCCCATTTCTTTTGCAATTTCTGTCTCTCTGTATGTATTTTCAAACCAGTGAAGCTTTGGAATAACTTTTAAAACAACAATGATAAAAAGCAGTGTTCTAATGTTGGAAGGGACACCTACCAGAGTCAGTTCATTTAAGGGTGACATCTTCACAGTCAGCCTCCTGTGCTCACCTCATGTATGTGTAGATGAAGTGCTTCTACAGTAGAAAAATACAATTAACAAAAAAAAAAAATACAATTAACAAAATATTTCAGTCATGAGAGTTCCTGGTAGGGAGTTACAAGGTTTTGAAATTGCCAGTGTGTTGGTCTTTGGCTTTTGAAATAGTTGAGTTTGCTTACTTGCTGCATGCCTTTTTAAACTGACAAACTCAAGCCTTTAAGAGGGAGAGCTTTCCTGAAGTATGGTCTGAAATACATAGATGGCTTAATACTGTGTTTTCCCCATAGGTTGCTTTCCTTCTTGCTTGAAGTATTCTGTTTATGTGCATTAACTGGACATTTGCATCTAAATACTTCTGAACTCTGGGTAAACTGTCAAGTGGATGGTAAAATATTAAGTTACATACATTTGGGTCAAACCTTGTCCTTGTTTGACACTTGCTTTCTGTACACCATAGGCTTTTTTTGAGGATGGGATACAGAAGGAAAATACTGGTACTATGTGCATCTTTGACAAAAGTTGAGGGGAAATAATGGAAACTGAAAATATGAATGTTTTAAAGGTATGGAGATGTATCCTTGGGTTGTTTTGTTTTGTTTTGTTTTTGATAAGGGATGCATTTGAGGTAATTTACTCTTATCTCAAGTAATGTGAAGTAAGTGAAAGGGAATTGAAAGGATATTCGTTTCACAACTTGTTATCTTTTATCTGCTAACAATATCCAAGGGTTTATCTGAACAGCTGAAGTGTTAAGTAGTTAAGAAGCCTTGCTTGCTCTCTATTTGCTAGGTAGATAAAATGTGGGTATTTATGAGAGGAACAGTATCCTGCATGATAGATTTTACCCTCCTTTTTACTGTTTATTTACAAGTCAATAGTATTAGTATAGAGCCAACAAATCTTGGCCTTGGAAAATATAAACTGTATTTTAAATTTTGTCTTCCTGCTGATAAACAACTGGGGGATAGTTCCCAGCAAATTTATAACAAGATGCTGTTTGAATTAAGTAATTTGAGACTCTGGGCCAAATTAAGTTCCAGTGAAGTGGATAGAATTTTGGCAGAAGTGTGCAGGGTCCATGATGGTTCTGGCATGTGCAGTTACTCTTAACGTAGTATAGATAGGCTCCAGGCAGGAACTTAAGAGCAGTTCATGACTCCAGAGAAGCATTCATATTCAAAACAGTCACTGCTTTGGCCTGAATTCAAGCCACAAAGGTTGAGAAACTGAAGACCCAGGATCCCTTATGCAGCTTCCATCTGGGATTGTTTGGATTCTGCTGAGAACTGCCATGCAGAGGCAAATTTTGGTGTTTCTTGCCTGCCTCAGTTTGGAGTACAAGACTAACAGGTACAGTAGAGTTATGGGCTGGCCTACAGAGTTTGCCTTGCATTTAAATGCAGATCAGTCTCTGATTTCTGCGGGGTGCAGGTTTGACTTCAGGAAATGTATTATTTGTCTTTTGACTGCTCCATTTCTAGAGATGCTGGAAAACAGGGAAGCTCTGCCACATAGTTTTAGTTTAAAACCAGCATGTGTCTACAAATACCTGATTCTGGCTGTCCAGGGAAAGGTGCATGGGGTCCTTACTGTGATTAAATCCAGCACAGACAGTGGAGAGTGCTGAAACAGGGCTTATGGTAGCTATAACTAGGCTGCAGGAGAGCCTGTGGGAGTCGGAGTACATTGCTAACATACTAGCTTTTGCTATGAAGGCAGATCATTCCCAAAGGCAGATTATGACAGTGCATCTTTAAGGCATCTAAATGGCTTTGAAATTTCAAATCCCAGTCTGCTTGCTGCAGTTCACTGCTATGTCAGGTTCAGCAGCACTCAAAGACCACTAATAGGAGCTTTTATGCATAGTGGTGAACAGTTAGTGAAATGTTAGTGGGAATTCTGTATCAAGGGTGTGCAACCTAGTCCCAATTCTATTTAAATCATGAGATAGGAAACTAAGTGATGTGGAGAAGAGTGGGGTTTGCAGGAACAGAGATGGCCTTCCTTATCACTAGATCAGATGAATTATCTGTGCTGTGGGACTTGCTGTGGTAGTGTGATTAATACCATTTAGTCAGAGAAATTGGTGCAGATGTGTCTGTTTAAAGAAAAGGAAAAAAAAGCCTATCCCACCAACAGTGTGTGTCTGAGCATTTTCTTTGTATTCTTTCTTTTTCTCATCATGGATTCAGTTTGATGAATCTGATACGGGTCCAAGAATACAGAATTTGTGCATAGCAAGGAAGTGTTGGTGTCTGGTTCACACAGCTGCCGTTTTTAGTATTGCCACGGGATTTAAATAGAGCAAATAATGCTGCATGCCTTTATATTTTATATTGCACTGCCCCATATCACTGTATGCGATATATCCTTTTGATTTCTTAGCTTTTATTAGCAAATGGAACAGGGTGCTAGTGATACCTTTTAGGGTATCACTAGAATGCCTAGCCCACAGTGCATGACACATGATATGTTTTTTCTTTAATTTTCAGAAACTTGAGCAGCAATCACTGTCTTGATAGTCTGCACTGCTGTTTGTATGCAGTACTGCTTTTGATATTTATGTCCAGAGAACGGGAAACTGTGAGAAAGTCCTGTGACCTGCCAACAAAAAAATGACCTGAAAATTTCTTTGGTGGCAATAGTGAGGCTGTGTTCTGAAAATAACTGAAAGGAAGCATGATCCTTGCACTTGGGCAGTAATGACCTTTAAAGTAATGCTGAGTCACTTTATAGAGATCCTCTTTATAGGCTATGAAAATGACATGGCATTTCATCCTCCTATTGAATCACCAAATTTTAATTTACCGAAGACAATTTACTACTTTGTTCACCCCCAGTGTAAACATGTACAGGAGACACTGCACAGGAGCCACTGCCCCACTGAGGAACAAAGAGCCCCAGCAAGTAATACCCCTGACATCACACCTTCTTTCCAAATATAAGATGCTTCTACTGTGCTATCTCTAATGTAAGTGCTGTGGCATTAAAAGAAATTCTAATGCTTGTAGCTCGTCTTTCAGACAGCTGATGACAGCAAAAAAGGCCAAGTTTATTTAATGTGTCTCTTGACAAATAATACGTCAGTGTGAGCTCTCACCCAGAAATCTAGTGAAGCTCCTGTCCTTGGTGCCTCTGAGTTGGGGTTTAACCCCAGCCAGCAGCTAAGCCCTACCCAGCCACTCACTCACTCGCCTTCCGGTGAGATGGGGGAGAAAATCAGAAAAGTAAAAGTGAGAAAACTCATGGGTTGAGATAAAGACGGTTTAAGTAAAGCAAAAGCCATGCACACAAGCAAAGCAAACCAAGGAATTAATTCACTACTTCCCATGGGCAGGCAGGTGTTCAGCCATCTCTAGGAATGTAGGGCTCCATCACATATAACAGTTACTTGGGAAGACAAACACCATCACTACGAAAGTCCCCCCTTCTTCCCCCCACCCCTTTATATGTTGAACATGACATCACATGGTGTAGGATACTCCTTTGGTCAGTTGGGGTCAGCTGTCCTGGCTGTGTCCCCTCCCAACTCCTTGTGCACCCCCAGCACCTCACAGGTGGGGTGAGGTGAAAAGCAGAAAAGGCCTTGATTCTGTGTAAGCCCTGCTCATCAGTAATGAAAACATCCCTTTGTTATCAACACTGTTTCCAGCAGAAATCCAATACACAGCCCCACACTAGCTACTGTGAAGAAAATTAACTCTATCCCAGCCAAAACCAACACACTTTGGAAGCAGAAGTTCTCCATCCATAAGCACGGAGGAGAAAATTTGTGACTGCAATACTTCCCTTTTAATTTGAAAAACACCAGAACAACAATATGAGGGGGCAGTGAGACAATATTCTCCTCCTCCTTGCAGTCAATGGCAGCAAATTCACCCAACTGTGTTTTCTACTCCCATAAAAATAAATATCTCATTGGTAAGTGGATCCCCAAGTATCAGTACAGGCCAAGCATCTCCTTTCAGATCAGCTCCCTGTCCCAGCAGTGCTTTCTTGGTCTTGCCTTAAGTTCTGCCACCTGAAGCAAATCAGTGATGCGGGTGGCAAATAAGTGAGGTCTCCCTGGCTTTCACTCAGGGCCCTGACTGCTTGCAAATGGTCACTCTGCTCCAGCAGGCGCTTGTTAACTCCTAGGATGCATGCAATCCTGATGGTACAGTGAGTTCTTTAAAGGATTAGGAGACCAGCTGGATGAAGCTCACTAATAGCAGCATTTCCACCTTTTCCCCAATGAATCACACAAAAGCTCTCATTTTCTCTCTGAAATGTCTTACAGCAAGACTGTGTGGTGTGTGCACACAACCATTTACCTGGGGAGGAGCTGGGACACAAGGAACTGCAGGTGACATTGGTGCCTGTTAATGCACTTCAGGAGACCATTCATTTACTGTAGCAATCATGTTAGGAGAACCTGCAGGGAGCAGAGTGAAGGTGTGGCTTGTGTGTCGCCTTTTCTCTGTACTAACTGGAGGAAACCTAATAGCTTATGCAGAATGCTGGGAGAAAGTAATGAATTTAAAAGCAGTGTCCTTGCTCTTAACCCAGTAAGTTTAGATCTAGGGCATGTTGTAGTAGCTGAGGAGCAGAGCTAATGGCTGTGTAAATAGGTTGGTACTTAGATTAGTGAACAGCTGAAGGCACTAAGATTTAAACCTGGTTCCTTCTGCATGGCAATATCTAATGATAAACCAACTCCACAACATGCTGAAATCCCTTAACCTTAAACAAAAGCTAAGTATATATCTTTTGACAGAGTAGGCAGAAAGAAAAGGAGGCCTTGACAAGAGAAAAATAAGTAAAAAAGCAAAAATAAGACACAAGAGAATAAAACCAGAAAGCATGAAACAAAAGGAAAACCAAATCCACTAATAAGAGAATTGTCAGACAGGAAAAGAAAAAGAGAACAAACAGAGAGCAAGACAGAAGTAATGAGACAGGGGGGAAATCGGATTCAAAATGAAATCTGGTAATAAAAGAACTGTCAGACACAAAACGAGCCAATGTGTGACAGAAAAAAAGCTCCAAGAAGACAGAGGAAGGCAATCTTTGAAGAATTAAACTAACCAGATGTGGCCTCCAAAGGTAGTTTGAAGAGAAGTTGATACTACTCCTGGTTTCTAATGAAAAGCAAATTCTAAGAAGCATGTTTCTTTTATGCTCGAAGGGAAAAGGTTTTGTGTTTTTTTTTTTTAATAAGAAAGTACGCAAGAGAAATCGGTGGTGTTTGCGTTGCTTTTACAAGACAGTTTTGTAGCTAAGGCCATTCTGAAAGCAATTAAACTAATAAACTGTAATGGATCTTGTGGTTTGTGTGCTGAATGTGGCGTGCTCAGATGTCCGCCCTTATCTGGGTTACTTAATCTATCTGCATTAGTTTCCCTCATTTCAAAATACAGATGGTAATATATATATATTATATATATATCAGTAATACTGGAATGGAACAAAATTAAAAATGTTCAAAAAGGCTTTGATTGCGGAAAGCATTTTTACCTAGCCAGACATTATAAATACTTCTAATTGTAATAAAGATCTTGACAATGGAAGCTACTGAGAGAACCTGAGCTTTTCTCGGAAGACAAAGGTGAAAAGAAATGGGTGGAGGAGATGGACCATTTTACTCAGGCAGAATGAACTCATTGACTTCAATGGATCTAGGATTTGAAAGGCAGACAACCGTTTTAATAGGCTAGCGCAAGAGACACAGAAGTCCACTTAAAATGCTTGTAATGTTGGGATTCTCAAAATTCCTTATGTCCAAGGGGACAATAAAAAATACAATAAAAAATTAAAAGCACCTATTGGCAGTGCAGTTTCTGGATGTGTACTGCCTGCTTCACAACCACTCCCTTCCTATTAGCAGCAATGTTACTAGTGATTGCCTATGGAAACCACAGCTTAATGCCCTATGGCAGCTCACCATGTCTTTACTTATTCAGTTTTGGATCAGGTCCTAAAATGGGTTCAGCTGAGATGTTGTCAACATTGTTATTCTGGAACCTTAGAATGCTTTCTGTCTTTCTGCTTAAAAGGATATTTACAGAAGATACTTAGACACTGTAGTTGCTTTATTTCACTCCTTCAAAACACAAAGATTTTTTCCTCCCATTTTGGGCAGTGAATTCTGATCTGTGCTGATTTATCAGTGGTATTAACCAGCAGTTTAACCAAACTGTCCCTTGCTTGATGTATAACATTCCACTGGACAACTGCTTGTTTTATCTTGTTTCTTTTTCTTAGATAGATGGCTGAAACTTCTCAAGTGGAAATAAAAACTAATCTTAGCAAAGAATATACATATTTCCTCATGTTTAAGAATATAGATATTTGCACAATGTGTTGCTATTTCTCAGATGAATTTTGGATGGAAATAATGGAAATAACAACTGAATCATTAATATAGGCAAACTGAGCAGGCAGTCATGGACTGAATGCAAGGTCAGGACCGCTGCAGAAAGAAGCCAGCACATGCCTTTCTGTGTACTTCAGAGACCCTTGGAGGAAGCTCTTTGGAGTTGTAGTGATGTTAAAAATAACTTTATTCATTCTATCTACTTTTAGTTTTGAGGATAACATAGAAGGATATACTGGCTCTGTGGACACAGTGTGGTTTGGTTTTTTGGCTTTTTTTTTTTTTTTCTTCTTTTCCCTATTTTTTTTCTTTAGAAGAAACTAATGCATTTTCTGTGTATGTGGTAACCGAACATTTACACTGGGATATACTTGAAACAGTATTTCTAACCACAAGTATATAGCTATGTGAAAGTTAGTGGGAAGGTGACATTTGGAGAACTCTTCTGAGAACACTCAGGGTGACAGTAGGGAATGAATAATAGAAGTGGTGCATGCAGAGAGTTTTCTCTTGTGAGATCTGTCACGTCTTAAGTAATCAAGTTTGATGCTCTCAAAGTAGTAGGTTACCTCAAGGTACCTTACAATTAGCCACAATTGTAGGTTAATCTGCCTGGAGTTTTTAGTAGGGTGGGGAAGAAGCGTTGAGAATGTTTGTCTGGTAAGCTGGAGAGAAAAATTCAGAAATTTAGATTGAAAATAAGATTCCATTAGGTAAATACGTGTGTTTGGAGGTGTTTTCTTGGTCCTACTTGCCGCTTACAAAATGGCGCTTGTTTGCAGTATAATCTTCAAGTGAAAGATCAGTTAACAGAGCTCTTGAAAATGAGCTTGAATATGAGAAATTTGGTCTCCACACTAAAGTTCTATATCCCAGACAGTTCCTCAGATGAAATGCACATCATATTTGGAGATGAGGTTAATAATTTATATAACTGTATCAGAATTAAGCTACCTAGGATTTCATGTGCTTATAAGGCGACTGCGTGCGGAATGATGCCTTAAGGATTAAACTTTTGATGGTGGCAATAAATAATGTAAAAAATTCAAATGTTGAATGCAGAAGAGACTTCAGTCAGGCACAGCCTTGCTGAGATTTCTTTTCACACTGCTCTGTTTGTATTCTTTCCACCGTTGTTCCTAAAACTAGTGGGCCTCCTCTTGAGAATATTATTGTGAGCCATATGTGTGCTTTGGTGCAGTTTAAAAATGAATTCTCAACTTAAAGATAAAATGAAAATAGAGGAGGATGGAACCCTACCAGGGTCAGGTCCCAAGGTGAACCTCAGTGCATTTCACTGAATGGTTTCTACCCCGAGTTATTATGTAAATGATAATACAATAGTGAAACTCCTGTGGGATTTGAAATCAACAGGGCAAAAGCAGAACTACACATTTGTTGCATTTATTTTTATTTGTTTTAAAGAGGGAGCTCTTATATTAGATTTTTATCCAGCAAATAGCACAGCTGCTTTATTAGGTAGTCCAGCTTAGAAAATCCTATAAAAATGTTAAAAGGAAGAAGCAAAGACAAGAATTCAAAAGCTGAAACATCAAGCCATGACAGAGTTGGTGAGCTGTGAAACCTTTAACTCTGTATCCTTTTGGGTTTCCTTTATAATGGAGCCATTATAACCTCCGTCTACCTGTCAGCCATTATTGTTAGGAACAAGAGCTGGGCTCAAAGTCTGGAGCTTCTGTGAAGAAATATGAAATAGAATTATTTTGTGCTCCTATTGAGTAACCTGAGAAAAACTTGAGCTTGCATGAAGGGTGATGTTTCCCCGCTTACGCACACAGACTTTGGTAGCACAGTTTCTGACTTTTTAATAAGTACATTTGTTAAGAACCCCATTACTCTCTACCTGCAGAGATAAAACTGTTGGCTAGGATTTAGAAAACACTATAACAAACTGGATCATTGCATAGGTAGCATCAGGAAACACTCATAGGAATTTAAAAACCAGACATCCTTTCCCTAGTGTAAGAGTCTAGTAAGTGCCCTTCTCAGGGGATATAAGGTCTTTCTTTCATCACATGAACAAAGGCTTCCCCTCTTCTCTGGGGAAGCTCTGTGCTTCTGTGTAGCCTTAAACAGGCATGCTACTAGTGTACCCAAACCATTCTGTTTGGGAGGGGGAATGCTTGAATAGGTCGTTGATTAACTACCTCCTCAACACAGCTGCCTTCATAGTTGCTAACTCTTATGAGAAATATTTTGTCTTAGAAACAAAAACACTCAGCTGTAATGACAGGAAACTTTATAAACCAAGTTGAAGGTGTGGAGTGGTGTCTCTTGCCTTTCTTGACTGATGTGACAAAACTTAACACTCTGGAAATAGGACACGGAATGCTGGTATTTGACAGTGGTGCTGCAATGTTGTGCTCTCTGAAAGGTCCCCAAGATCCTCATAAGACGCTCTGGGGCTGTACTTGCACAGTGTTGAGCAAGGGTCTGCCTGCTCCATAGAACGGACACAGTGCTTGCCAAAAGCCGCAATTCACTTATTTCACGTGTACATTGCTATCAAAGTCTATTCTTTCAGTCTGCTTTTAAACGATGCTCCATAGGAAGGAGACTGTTCTGCCGTGCCAGGGACCCGAGTCAGACAGATCCCTCTGATTTCTGTGGCTGGGTGACACAGGAATTGCTGGGCAGAGGCAAGGCTGCAGATCACTTGTGTTGCTGCTCCAGTCAGGCTATGCTTTTGCTGTTCACCTACAGCTATGTCTAATACAGTGAATACAATTATGGAGAGATGCTGATGATGATCCTGTTAACAGTTAACGTTACTTGCTTCTACATTTTTATCCTGTACCTCTTGATGTCAAGAGGTCAAAGCTTAACTCCTTTTTCATGACTTTCTAAAGATGCTCTGAACTTACCTTTTGCTGAGAGGGCTCAAAGCACAGCTGGCCAATTTTCTGCCAGTGTTACTCAAAATTTTTCTGTCATTGAAATTTACTGTAACTGAAACAACAGAAATGTTGGGGGTGGCCCACTGTGTGTTGCTCATTTAGGTAATGTCAAGTTGGTAAGTGTCATTTCTGTTGAAATACAAAATAAATTGCCTCTGCACATTCCTTTGCAGATGGTTATTAATGCTGTTTAGTTATTTTGGATACTAACTTTAACATATTTCTTTCCCGGTGTGGGAGTGTAACCCTTGTAACATGATGTACCACAACAGGCAGAAAAAGCCAGATGTGAACATCTGACCTTTCCAAAAATCTACCTATAGGCTACAGGTGACGGCAACTGCCATGGAAGATTCAGTCTTGCAAGTGTTATGGCTAGGAAAGGACTAATGGCTTTCATTCGGTGAGAGAAGGATTTCTGCTCTACCTGGAGAGTGCGAATGGCAGGAAAGCTGAGGGACAAATTCTAGGCACTTCACAGCAAAACACTATTTGACTATGAAAAGAATATGAAAAATAGAGTATTTTTTTTTCAGTGGTAGAAACTGAGGAGACTGGGTACTCTTTAGAGTTTAAAAATGTGTATTTTGCACAAGAGTGCTAAAGTAACAAGAGTAGATTCACTTCATACAAGTAAAAACCAGACAACTCAGAAACAGTGTTATGAAAAAGGTATCTGAAAGACAACTGCAAGAAAGCAGGAAGGAAATTAAAAGCCAGGCTTCTGTGAAAGATTGGATATTCCCACTCCTAGAACTGAATCTTTAAGGGATTTTAAAATTATAGATTGACAATTCCTTATGCAAAGAACAATTTCCTTTTTTTTTTTTTAATTTGGTTCATAGAATTGGAAGTGAGATTTGCATAGGAAATAGTCAACAAAGCTAGTCATCTTAGTTTGAACAGGATTCTGTGCAGGAGTTAGTCACAGCAGAAACTACTTTGAAGCAAATTCCCAGGCTGTATTACAGGGAAAAATATGTGGCTGGCATTTTATCAGTTACAGTCAAAGCAGCAAGGGCTGAAAAGATGCCTTGGTGGTGTAGTTGGAGCTCTATATTTGAGTTGAAGCATTGTTTGTTTTTCAAGACCCAAAATGTGATCTAGATTTGCAACAAGGATACTATTCCATTCAGTGCAGGTGGGCTTACTGAATGACAGCACTCAAAGAGCAGTGCAGCCTTTTAAACAGATAATAGTGTTGCTGATGAGACCATTTTGAGAGCCTTAAAGCTGTTGCAAAACAATGGAAATTGTGCCACAGAGTTCAAGCAATATAGCCTACTCCTGTGAAATTGCTATATACAGAGCACGGGCCGATCAATGAAGCTGTGGCATTTCTTCCCGAGGGAAAGAACTCTCCAGAGGCAAGCCATTGAGAATGGAACTAAATGCCAGTAAATGAAAGGTGTGAGAGTTGAAATTAAAGCAGGCTCTTCAGACAGATTGCTGACGCAATGGCAGAGGAAGGAGGGTTGCAGACAAGCAGCCAGGTCTGTGCATATTCCAAGAATGCTGCCAGTGAAAATGCTTTGAGGGTTCTGTGTGAAAAGGGAGCACATGGGAAACTTAAAGAGGCAGTGGAGCAATACACCTGCAAGACAAATGCTGGCAGGCAAACTCCAGCACTCCCAAGTTTTGTGCTATGCAGGGAAACTGCAAGATTAATGGGAGTAAGGTTACTACAGCATTTGAGTTATAAGGACTGAGTTATGTTTCTTGTTTACCTCCCAGGTAACAAACCCAGGCTAGCTATCCATGTTGGTATGGTGTTCCCCCACCACAGTAAGTACCCAAGTCCAGCGAGATGTTAGAATCCAGGTGTGCTGTTTCTTGAGTCAGTGGCTAGATAGTGATTTCACCCATTGATTCACATTAGAAAATGTGAAGAGTCACTGGAAATAGATGGTTGGCTTGATATAACCTTGCCTTATGTTGAGTATTTTTGATGAAACAGGAAGGACTGCTTATTAGAGAACTAGGAATAATTTTTTTCTTAAAGAAGGAGGCTTATTTTTTCAGTTTGCAGAAGGCTGTCTGAGGTCCAGAGTGGTAGATATTTTGAAGGCCCATAATTGCCAATGTTTCTAGGTAGATCTTGCGGGACACTCCTGCACATCCTTACAGTCCACAGTGCACCTGCAAATTGACAGTCTTCTCTGTGCTTGTCCATTCTGTGGTCAGTTTATTTGCTAAAAACTCTTTAAAACATTAAGGGATAGCTGCAGTTGAGTAGCTTGGATTGTAGAAATGCTATACTTGATTTTTTTTTCAATTTATCTAATCCTTTGGTATGGTGAAATACAGTTGGTTTATTTGTAGATTTAGGTGCCATACCCCACAAATCCACTCAAAATGTAATTGAGTCCAGTTATTCTAGTTAGGCTCTGAGCAGCAGGACACAATGACACTGTGTTACCCAGCTAGGACAGTATAATGTAAAGATATTACAAAGCAATTACTAGACTAGACCCTCAGGATACTGTAGTTTTCTAGGCATCTCATCTAAGTCGCTTGTAATCCAGTATTATTTATGCCTGGTTTTTTTCGCCTTTTGCTCTTCTGTATTTTCACTTCTTTATCACTGTCAAAATCTGACATCAGCCCACATGTGCACTCAGAGTCACCAGGGCACATGCTGAGCGCAGAACACATTCCAGTATCGCAGCAGAGACATGGATGCTGGCATAATCGAAATCTGAGAAGTGCAAGTACAATTTTTCTCCCTACCTCCATAAAAACCCCCCAAACTCCCCCCTCCTCCACCCCAAACCTCCTTTAATTAATTTTATTGGGAATTATTGACTGCTATGTAGGCTGAAAGTCTGATTCAGTGTTCTTTGGTGAGAAAATTACAGCAAGTTATCTCACCATCTGTGATACTCATGTGGACTCTTCAGAGGAATGGCACAGTTGTTATCAATCAAATTGCTTTATCAAACAGACCTCTGCACTATCAGAAGAGTGTGTTCACAGGGCAAAATAGAGAAAAATTATATAATGTATTGCTCTCCCCTTTTCCTTCCTAAGATGCTTGGGTCCTTGATTTACTGCTGTCCAGGAAGGCAGGTTTGCTGAATTCATGTGTGTAAAACACTCAAGATGCACATTCTGTACGATACCCTCACAAAATGCTTTCACTCAACGATGCCCTCCAGCAGTTGTACAAATCAGAAATGTAAGTCTGTACGTTGTAATCCTTTAAGACAGCTTTTTCAGTCTTCTGGGCTGAGGTATAATCAGGCAGCATTTCTGGAACATGCCAAACCAATCTGGAGCAGACATTTTCCTACAAATTAAATGGGCTTTTTCAAGATGCTATTGTTAAAAATCTTAAACAATAAATGTTAATTGAACAATATCACACTCTTGCACGCCCCTATCTCTTTTCCTTTCTTTAAACTGAGTTTAACAATGGAAATGCTTCTCAAGCCAGCTAGCCAAAGCCCAGGAAAGCAGAACAGTTGTCTCTAGTGAATCTTCTCTGTTTTTCTTTCATTAATTAAATATTCAACATTGTAGCATCCTCATTTCTCACTTGTTTGCACTGGATCAGCTTCCGTTCTCAGACGTTTCAATGCACCAATTCCTTGTAATCACATTGCTGCCTTGAGGAGGTATTTAAGCACATCGCTGGGAATAGGAGCAGTGCAGTTCTATCCACATGCATTATATATCCCCAAATTTCAGGACTATATTTTTTTCTTTTGTTCACCTACACCCCATCCTTGTCTTTTTATATAAACCTCCCATACACCCAAACCTCATGCAATGTATTTTGCCCTTCGTCTCTAGTGAGATGCCAGAACAGCATGATTGTCTAATAATGTATTTTTGTCCCTTTATCGGTTTTTAACTTTTACCGTTGATATAAAAGGTAACACAGTCCAATGAAGGTCAGTGACTTACTAAAGCTCTAGTACATGCATCTTTCAGCCTCTCATTTAGTTCATGGGATTTTGAAAACTTAATTGTTGCTTAATCTTGAACTGAATTATTTTCACTCTGGTGAAAATCAGGAGTAGTTCTCTCGGCATGAACTGTAACACATCACATCAGCCGGTGTGTATGAAGAGAAAATCAGGCTCTGTCACTGCAGGGTGGTTGTGGAACTATTTGTCTTACATGGTTTAACCAATATTTGCATTCTCCAGCTTTGTTACATTAAAGCATCTTCTGAAGTAAATTTGAGGTACGCATGTATAATGGCATGTAGGGTTCTTCTAGCTTCTGAGATACTGAGAGAATTTTTGAATTTCTTTACAAGATCAGTGATATTTGAGTAAGCAAGTTTTCTCCATGAGTGGTGATCTAATGTGCCCTTTATCCTCCTTGTACACTCCTGCTCACCTGCTCTCTTGCTGTACTCTTGGCATGTAAGATGGCAAACGATCTGTCAAGTCTGGAGCTACGTGCATATGCTGGTCAGGCAGCAAAATGTCAAGCAAAATGTTGAATAGCTGAGTTGTGCCTATCTGACCTCAAATGTGGGTGCTGATCTGATCCACTGCTGGTTTTTCTCTTGGGGATTTAGTTACCTTTGAGATAAGAGACCGGCCAAGCACTTTTTCTGATTTTGTCAAAACCTGCAAATGCATACCTAAATTACCAGGAGCAGAAAGGAGGGATAGCTGGCAGATAAGTCACGTTCAAGTTATTAATAAAAAACAAAACCTGAAACCAAAGAAATAAACCGCCCAAAAAAACAATGTTAGCATGTTTTCAGCAGTGAGTTCTTATATTAAAGATGTTTGTTTCTGTAAATGTTACTTTTCATGTAACCTTGAACTAGTTAATGTTTATATACTTCCAACAAATGGAATTAAAATTGTGTAACATATAATTGTTTTTGGCAACAATTCAAGAAAAATCCTTTTTGGCTCGGAAGGATTAAATTCCATCTTAGTTGCTTTAAAGTGTTTTTCTGGCCATGCTGCTCAATATAGTTACAACTGTGAATTCCTGCATGGCCCAGGATTTGTTACAGAATTTACTAAAGCCAGCATAGATCCAGAATTAGAGTATTTCAGCTTACATTACTAAATGAGTCTCTAAGGGCATTTGCTGTTACAGTGTACTTAAGTACTACAAAAAAATTATTCAACACTCAGTTAGTTGGATCCTGTTGTCCTGTTCGGAAGAAATGAAGACTGCCAAGAAATGCTCATAAATGCTTGTGAAGAACAGGTAGTGCATTGACGTTCTTTCTTGTCAAGTTTTGTGAACATTGGTGACCATTCAGAAGAGGAGGATCCAAAGTCATGTCCCAGGTGAAGGAAGGTCAGGCAAAACTGAGCTGTAATACACACTCTTCTTGGTGGCAGCTGCCAGCTAATCAACGCATATATAATTTGTTAATAACTACAGTGTATGCTGTCTCTGGCCTGGGGAGAGTGCCTTAGAGGACGTAGTTTCATTATTTCCATTATTCATGGAACATCTTGTAATGCTAAATGATATACAAGCAGCGGGAAGATGGAAAACTCATCTCTGTTTGATCATAAACTGCAGAAACCTCCAGGGACTAATGAGTATAATATTGCTTCATGCTATCGCCTAGGCCCAATGACAAACAGAAAGTCCACAGCTAGATGCAGATGAGAAATCATCCATCTCTACTCTATCTTTGGTCTGACATTACAACTGAGTAATTGCAGAGGGTGAGCGGTGTATGTGTGCATGCACGTGCACATGCATACATGGATATCTTAGCTCTCGTACTTGTTTCTCTAATTTACAATCCACATGAAAATTGAGAGGACATCTTACTTCCATTAGCAATGTTATCATTGCCGTTATATACTGAACAAGTGCACTGTTTGTAGCGATACGAAATCTTTCCCATGAGACTCTCCTGTTTAAATAGCCTCCTTTTGTTTGAAATAAAAGACACTTTAAGTTTCATTTTTCTTTTACTCCTGCCTCCTTCAGATGTTAAAGAATAAGGTATCCTATTAATTCTGCTTGTAGGAATTCATTCCGCTCTCATAGGACCATAAGTGCATTTTAAACTGTGCATGTGTTGGGGGGGTATCCTCTGTTCTCTTTGCCACTGTGTGCCAAACAGTTCCACTACCAGAAAATGAAACATAATGCCTACTATATTTTTATCACACTTTCTAAAAGACCAGCCAGGAAACCAGTGCATCAGGAAGAAACGAGATCAGAATAAGAACCAATTGTTCTACAGCAGCAATGTGCTGCTATCCAACACCTTTTAGGTCTGGTTTCCAGCAATCTTAGCACTTCTGCTTCTGTTGAAAGATGACTTAGAGAAAAAATCTGTATGGTCAGCTCTGGATGATCAAAGCAGGATAAAATCAAAGGAAAAGCAATGAGGACATGAGTTTAAAAGAAAAGGATGGAAAGGAGGAGGTGTGGATAACGAGTTTCTTAACCCCATCTGCAAGCCCCAGTTTCAAATTTCCTTATACTGAACAGTTGAAGTGGGCTGTTGGCAATATGCGGTTTTTAGGGGAACGGTCCCTAGTGAGCTAGGATGTCTCTCAAAGTTAGGAGAAATGTCCTTGTGCTATTGACAAATTTAGGGTCAGATTTCTGTAGTGGCCACTTACTGCACCTGCAGATTTCTGGATGCATGGAGGCTCCTCGAGTCATGGTGTATATTGCCACTGGAGTCTGGACAGAGATTGATCTTCCACCCATGCAGGTATTTCTTCTCAAAAAGCAACTGTGCAACAAATAAAAAGCATTTTCAGATGCTTCTATCTCTTTATGTGGCTTGCTCTCCATTCATCTCTTGGTGCCTTATGCTTAATAGCCTCGCTAATAAAAAAAGAAAATCAATTTCACTTCACTAGATCTCCCAGAGAGATATCAGAAGTACGGTGGTGGTTTTGGTGGAGTTTATTCTTGAAGCTTTGTTATAAAAGAACTCCAGGCCTTACTGAATGTCACACCAAATACTTCTGACTGGGGATCAAGGCCCATACTGCAAGGTCCTTCTTCCACTCTGGTGCACACATTTCATTTGAATTCAGCATGTTTAGCATCTGCTAAATAGTCTGTCAGAAACATCCGGTATTTCCTCAAGAAAAAGTGTTCTTGCTTGGTGCTATAAGCTGTCATAAAATTGTAGCTAAAGCAATGATGTTTATCATGTTCTCTTACTTAATATATTGCAGTACCTAGGAGTTAAAACTCACTGGGGATTCAAGGGATGGGAAGAACATTCTTCCTCTGTCTTCTGTCCACTTTCCTTGTTTAGTTACAATCTTAAGCGGGAGGTCTGGCAGGTTCACCTGCCAGTTGACCCTGGCCAAGATCCGAAGGTGGCGCAGGAGCCACTTGCCCTCAACGAGAAGGACCCCCAGCACCTCTTTGAGGGGAACACCCTGCTGCAGCACCTGGTGTGCATCAGCGTGCTGGACGAGGGGAAGAGGAAGCTTGATTATATCCTGGGGCTGAAGATCGAGGATTTCCTCGAGCGCTGCCTCCAGACCCAGGTCTTTAGACTGGGCCTGGTCAAATCCATCCACCACACCCGCGTCCACACCCGCCAGCACCACATCCAGGTGCAGAAGCAAGTGGTGAACATCCCCTCCTTCATCGTGTGCCTGGACTGTCAGAAGCACATCGACTTCTTGCCGAACTCCCTGTATGGGGGTGGGGGGTGGCCCTGGCTGGGTGAAGGGCAAGGACACCAAGAAGGGGTGGCGGGGTGCCGCGGTGGGGGGTGAGGACAAGGAGGAGGACTGAGCACATCCAAAATCAGGGGTGGTACCTTGGGGCGTCACTGACAATAAATGGAGTTGTGTGTGTTGTGTCCCCCCCCCCGTCCCCCCCCCCGTCCCCCCCCCCCCCCCCCAAAAAAAAAGTCACCATCCCTGCAGGTGTTCAAAAAACATGTAGATGTGGCACTTCAGAGCATGGTTTAGGAGGCCTGGGGGTGTTGGGTTGACGGTTGGACTTGATGATCCTGGAAGTCTTTTCCAACCTTAATGATTCTATGATTCTAAACATACATCTGTTCAGTTTGATGTTTACTGAAGTCTTGGGATGCAAGATTCTAGGTTTTTCATTTTAGTGATCTGCTTTTGTTCTGCACTGTGTCTGTATTAAAAGCCTAGATGTTATGAAACATGGTATAGGAATCATCACAAGGGGGAATGCCATCATAGAGCAGAATAGCGCTTTCCGTCCACCCCTTCTTACCGGGTGTTCCTGGGAGTCTGTGTGTGCATAAAACCAATTCTGTCCTTTCTTCAGCTCTTGAAACAGAAAGTTTTGGTAGCCTCTCAGTATGTTATAAAGAGGTTTTACAGATAAGACCTCCATCTATCACAACTGAAAACATTTTACAGTTTATTAGACAGTGCAATGTGACATACAGCTCACCAGAAAACACAGCGACTAGTTTCTGTTGAGAATTTACATGTGAATACAAGATTCTGGTCTTGACAGTTTCCCATTCTTTGTTTAGTGGATGCTGTTGCTGCCATGAAGACCTTACAATTAAATTTTTAAACCTAGGACCTAGAAATCAGATATATGTTTGGGACAGATCTAATCCAGAATCCGTAGAAATTGATTTCATGTGATAGAAAGGTGAAGAAAAATTGCAAACCTATGCTTAAGTGTTTTATTTCTCTTCCTTACTGTATGTATTTACTGCCAGCTACTGGTTAGGGTTAAATACTTGCCCAAGGCCATACAGTTTGCCAGCAGAATAGGTTATAAATTAAATTACTTGTAAGACATGTTCTTTATATGGGGCTCTGTTATTTGAGTGGCACAGTCCTTCTCACCCTGAAGTTCTAAAATTCAGAGATTTTCACTTATTTCAACTTTTAATTTGTGGTCATGTTAAGCAGTAATATGGACTGTATAGAACAACAACAATCTAATTAGGATTTTTTTTTTCCTTTTCCTCCTTGCAGCTCTCCAGAATGTTGGCGCTTCTGTAAGATGATGTATTCTTTTTAAGTCTAGTGACTTCAAGTTCAAAGTTTGCATCTGCTCAGAATAATATTCCTGGACTATTGCCTATTACTCATTCTCTCACAATAGCTTTGCAAGCAAGTATCATGGGTCAGGATGATTTACACTTCCTTGAAATTAATCTAATTAATAGATAATTTTACTATTGTACTTTCTAAAAAGATGATAAAGTTCAACAATAATGGACTCTACTATGGATTTTTCTATCTATTAATATCATTATAGATCAAATTTGGCGATGAAATTAAATCATAGATGGGTATTAAAAACCTTTGATGAAATTGTAATTTTTAAAAAAATCCCATTCCGGTACTCTTGTAATTGTGCAGCAAAGAAGGAGAGAATAAAACGAATCAAACGTAATTTATTCATCACTAGACAATAGCACAATTAAAAAAAATCAAATTTTGCTTTCTTAGTGATGCAATTACCTTACCTGGTTTGAATCTTAGGTAATTTGAGTAACTGACAAATTCTGAGCTGCTTAGCATTTTGATCAGATTGTTTTAGACTTTGTGCCTTACTGGACTATTATTGTAGCATTTCTTTCCCTCTGATGCAATTTTTAATGGGCTTTTAGTTCAGCTTATTGACCTTGTTGATTCTTGGAGCAGCTTGTTTGCACTTGTATTAGGTTTATAATGTCGTTAAAACAAAAGCAAACCTTTTACCCCTATATAACGGAATAACAACGTTTCACCCCAGTCAGCAGCCTGGCGCACTGTAGCATGCTTTTGCTGCAGGTAGTGAAGGGTGTCTTTTAAGGTCTTTTTTTTTTTTTTTTTTTTTTTGTGGTGCAGAGGAGATTCTCTAACTGACCTTGTGTACCAGGACTGTTTTTTTAATTGCTGTATGGCTGCATAGCTGATTTGTCAAAACATCTCTAATTCTCATTTCTCCTAGGTCTCCGTGCAGTAAAATAATCCAGTAATTTATCCATGATTTTTGCTCTGTATAAATATCATGTAGACAATCTGTCCTGTGGTCAGGGAAGGCAGAGAAAACTCTGCAATTTTTAACCAATGCAGAGCTTTCCTACAGATTTCTGTACCCTTTGGATAACCAAAGGGAAATACTTTGGGTGTAAGAGAGGAGGCTGCATTACTTCTCCATTTCTATGAACATCCAATAACAAGGAGAGACAAAAGTGAAAGACAAGCAGCAAATATCTTTCTGTACCTATTGTTATTTGAGCTGATTTTATCACGGCCAGCTTTATGATGTCACAAAATCTCTTTATCCTTTCACATTAAAGGGACATGTCAGCTGCTGTCTCTTTGAGTTGACAGTATGAGGCTTTTAGGAGATGACAGCTCTGGTGCTCAATATAAAAAAGGCACAAGGATAAAATAAAATGTGCATAACCCTAGTATTTTACTTCATCCTCTAATGCTTTGCACACTTCACCCTTCAGTGGACAACATATGACATTCCTTTGTACAATTTTGGTCAACATTTCAGAGGCTAAATCATTTATTGTGAAAATTCCTCTTAATGTTTAAAAGCATAGTGAATATCCTTATGTAAAGTGACCTGACTGTTGGAGGTTTTCTGTCGGTACAGTCTGCGCACAATATGTTTCCTTGAGATACTTCCCAGGTAATGTGAGTTAAGGCTGGCCATTGCAAACTGTTTTTGAAGGAGTGTTTAAAGACTTAAAAATAGATTGAGATACTGTTTTCAAGACCCATTTCTGTAACTTCTTTGTCAGAAATGGGAGAGCGCTTTCCAAAAATCTGACCCTAAAGCCAATAGCTCCTATTCCAGCTGCCGCAACCTCTTCTGTCCTGCCTGGCATTACTGAGACCTGAGCTTTTCTGAAAGTCTTTTTGTAAAAGCTTTCTGAAGGTTGTATGGCTCCTGCAGTTAATACCAAAGCTGTAGTTACAGAAGACTCCAGGAATGTTATGCGATGTAAAAAAATATAAATTATCAATTAGACAAGCCCTAGAAAAACAAAGGAATCAAGCGGTCGCTGTGCTTGATATACTGGCAACTTATCAGCTGGAAACAAATGACACAGGAGTCATCAGAAATCTAAATCAAATTGAACCATGAAATACCTTAGTTCAGGGAAGATTCATAGCTGATACACGCACACTAGTGAGATCCCTTTTGAAAGACTGAGTTCAATGCCTATAGTTAAGGAAGATGACCTGAAGGCAGAAGAACAGGGGTTGAGAAGCTACTGTATCACGAGAATGGAGGCCCTGCTTATTGGAAGGTACAAGAAGAATTTGATTCAGTTAGCTTGCTAAAACTCATTGAGAGGAGATACATCAAAGGTAAATTTCTGAGAATGGATAGGATTGATTAGATACGTTAAATGCAGTGTGTTGTTTAGAAAACAGCTTCTAGTCTACTGGCCTTTCAGTGAGATTAATACTTTCTAGGTGAATACATTATGAAAAGGTGGTGCCCCAGTAATCCCCCAAAGCACATCCTTTCCCTATAGCGTTATATACTTCCAACTGTGTACTACTTGCCCCTTCATGTGGTCTAAGTGGAACGGTACTTTCTTTTTCTTAATACAACACCTTTTTTCTTAACACAGCACCAATCAAAACATCTGGATCTCAGTAACAAGGGCTTAAAAAATATTAGCAGGGCTGAAATACAGCACCCCATGACCATTACAGCAACCACAGGTGTGGTATCATAACAGAAAAACAAAAGCCAAACAACTACAGGAAAAAGGGGCACGTGCACTGGTGTGCAGAGGGAAAGTGACTGTTTCCAGAAAGAGAAAGCATATTTAATATGACAAAAAGAAGAATTAATATGAAATTAAAGATGATGTTCTGAGAGGGAATTTAGGATGGAATTAGTCAGCTTGACAGAGAAGTATGTATAAATGAAGAATAGTTAAGTACCTGATTCTTAAAAGCAATTATGAAAGGAGAAAATGGCAGGAAGGTTTAAGACTTAAATGAGAAGCTGGGGCATAACTGTAGAAAAATATGGGATTAAAAAATTAAAGATGGCAATTCCTTAAGGTCAATAAAAGAGGAGAATTTGAAAACAGTATCGTTGGGTAGCAAGAAGTTGCTGGAGCAGAGGCACCATCCAGCACAGCAAAATGGGGAGTACCTTGTGACTTTCTGGAGGATGAGAGTATCCAAGAATGGCCAGAGGGTATGAAATTAGATGTTGTGGCACTCAATGAGGTAATAAGCTTTCAGGCAAGATGAAATGGAGTAAGACCAGCTGAAACTCGACTGGTGACATTTGTGGTGAATGCTGAATAACCAAGAATGAGAAATTGAAAATATCGGGATTTAATGTCTTGGAACATTAACATCTGAAGTTGGATCTTCTAGCCAAAAAGCTTGTTGGAGTCCCAACAGACCTAGGGTTTAAACCAATTAAATCTATTTCCTGGCACTGTGGGGTTAGTTACATGTGCAGCAGCAAAGAAATTGCAAAGAAATATTCTGATTGCTCACATACGCTGTTTCTGATTTAATGAAACAAAGTATGTAAAAAAACTATCAAAAAAGGAAGGGCATCATTAATTTTGGCATCTAAAATCAAATGAAAAATGATCAGCTGACTAGTGATGTGCATTTTGTTCTTTTAAATTCCTCAGCAATGTGTGAATGTCACATTATAGAACACTTACAATGAAAAAACCTGGAAATAAAGTAAGTTAGGATGGATCTTTGTGTTCCTCCGCCGACTGGTAGACAACTTGTCTCATTAATCTGTATAATAGTGTTAAGTTAAACAAAACAGAATTATTTGTTGAGATTTATGGCTGAAAGAGGTTCACCGAGAAAATCTTCTACTGCTTTTTTCAGAGCACTGGGGTAATTTTTGTGACTTGTAGTGATTGGAACAGATCATAAACTCTCATAACTTGTAATGACCGTACAAACTACTACAAACCCAAATATTCTGACAGAGAACGAGGGCACCATGAAAGGTGGTTGGTCACATGTGGCCACAGGACAGTGGGCTACTCTGTCCTGCCCAGGTTTATTCTTTTATGGCACTGCTGTTTAAGCAGCACCGGGGTAAAGCTAGAGATAAAACCTGTTAACTGTTTCCTAATAATGAAGACCTTTGAGAAAAATAATGGAGAATATTGAAAACAGACAAAACAGTAAATATAAGAGTGACATTACTGCATTCATCCTACACGCTTTTTGAATATCATAGATCCTAGATGCTCCAACATTAAAAATGTTTCTTTTTTAGAAATAACTGAGTATGATTCTAGTTCTAAATGAACTTTAGGAAAACTCAGCTTTGCCTGGTACTTCCAAAGGGTCTTGGGGCATATTATTTAATCTCTGTGATGTTTCTGGCAGCTTCCCTGACGGAAAAGAAAGCACCCTTTTGTAACCTCTGGGACATTGCAATGAGTTCACGAGGGTCTGAGTGGCCTTATTCTACTGCTTTAGACCAGAGTGTTGTTAAAGAGAATTGAAAATAAATGGTCTCGGGGCTGTTAGTGTGTGGGAGACATTTATATCCTACAGAAAGCTATGGGCAGAATCTGCTTCCTGCATCAGCAGCAAAACTGAAGATGAGAACTTTTTTCTCATATCCAGGTCAAGGCTTGCACAGCTGGCAATTAAGGAAGTTTCCTGATGGCTGTAAGCTGCAAAGACGCAGTATTTGGTCCCACAGCCCTCGACAAGATCATTCAGGAGCTAGGTTTTGTGATGCCAGACTTAACACAAGCGGTAGTTGAGAGATCCTGAGTTTGCAAATTGAGTAACTGATATGCAAAGGCACTGGGAAGGATTAAAAATGAAATTTTATAATAAAATATTTTTTGTACTGTTCCTTTTCAAATTTAATTGTGCTTCTGGCTTTCTCTTGCCCTCCTTTAAACCAATTAGAGATATCTTTAAATGAAGGAGGAACCGGATTCAACAGCTGTTTTTGTTCTGTGCAAGCAGCTAGATATACTGGGATAGAACCGAGTACCCAGGCAGTAGATTATGTCTTTGACTAAAATACTTGGTAGAAATACTTGTCTCTAATTGGATCAAGTTTTGCTGTTGTTTGAAAACAATATGCGCTTGTGGATGTTAGGGTACAGACAATGAAAATGAGGAACAGAGGAGCAGTGCCTTGCCCAAGGTCAGGCAGCAGAACAAGAGCCATCTGTGCCCTTCACATAGTAGAGGTGCATCCTTTGTATCATGAGTCCATCATGCCTTCTAGAGAACAGTCCACAGACTGTATGAGGCTTTGTTGCCACTGTAATTTTCATTTAGAACCATACAAAAAGTAAGCTCTATTTGAACGTTTTGGGGGTTTTTACTATTTTTGTTTATTTCTTGCATGCAAATAAGTAAAACATGCATGAAGGGAACAGGGATTTGGAATTACTTCTGACACCTTACAGTCCCTCTATATTCCATGGACTAAAGGATGGAAAACTGCTAGGTGCATGTTTGTGTCACACTTCTTTCATCAAAGTGTTCTGGATCAGCTCTACTAGACTGGCTAGGATTGGTTTCTTTTAAGTTTAAGAAAGCCACAGATAGGATATATTCACCTTTTCACATCTAGCACTTTTAGTTTTTAATATAGATTCATGTCCAAATGTATTTTTATCTAAGCTTTATTAGAGATTGATAATCTTCTGTATGAATTTTCCATAGGGCTGTTGTGCATGTGCTAGTTGATTGATGCATTTTCATATGAAACACATGAAGCAAAAATAAAAGCACAGACAATCCAAATCAGTTCAATTACACTTGCAGATTAAAATAGAACTGTAATATATATCTATTTTATCAAAATGCTAACTCTATGAATTTTTGATCTGCTTTAAAAATGTAAATCTTGGATTTGATTAGATTAGCTCTGGAGTAATCTACACCAAATAAATCTGTCTTCCTTTCATCTGATTTGTCAGTGTTTATAGTAGGTTTGTACACATGGCTTTCACCATTATTTTCTAGGCAATAAAAGCAGCCATGCAGAAAAGCCACCCATAAATGTCAGAAAACAGAGATATTTTGTTGCATTCCAAGGGCTTTGAAGGTCAAGTTCAATTCAGTTAGCTCACCCAGCATGAGAGGAGTGTGGTATGATGATAGAATGTGTGTTTGGGTAGGATATATATGTTACTGTCCCTATACTATTCTATCAGGATAACAGATCAGTGAGAGATTAAATTTTATTGCTTGGAAGAATTTCTTTTGGAAAACTATCAATTTTTATGATTTCCTCCAGCTCCTATTGAGATGCTCTGCAGAAATAATGAATCCAAAGAATTTATAGCTTTTAGCACAGTGGAGATTGGCTCCTGATTGTAGCTTTTGGGTGCTAATCTACTGCAGGTGTACCACTCAGCTGCGCGTATTCACAAAATAGGTCTCAGATCATGGATTTTATTGTAAATGTGAAATTGTATTTTGCTTCCTTCTGATGAAAAATAGTTCACATAGAATTATTTTCCTAATTCTTAGAAGTGGAAGGTCAGCACAAAAGGCAAAGATTCCCCACTGTGGTTTTTGGTTTTGTCAGAACTGCTGAGGAGTCTGTTCTGCAGTGTCCCACCAGGGCTTGCCACAAGCTCAGTGCTTCATGGACACCTTTTTTTTTTTTGTGGGTTGGTTTGTTTTTTTTTTTTTTTTTAATAAAGAGAAGACATGATCAATAAAGCTCATAATTAAAATGAGGCCACTGTCTTGATCAGTGCTTTTACTGAGTTTCAGTGCCCTGATTTAAGGAGCTCCCTAGTCAACTGAGGGATGTCATCAACTTCTTGTGCAGTATGTGAGCAGTCATTATGTTCGGTAACTATAATGGTGCATATTCTTGCTATCTGGAGAGCCTCCCTTGCAGTAACTTCTGATAATCTCTTGCTCATGTTATCCTAGGATCAACAGCGAACAGACTCCTACATGTAGAAGAAATACCATTTCACTCAATGGGCAAGAAATATGGTTTATGTTCCTGCTGGTTTGCAACATTTTCCTGTGATTGTATCAGTAGAAGCAAGTAAAGTAGGGTCAGATCATGCTAGTACTTGAAAGGAAAGTCTCTGCCAAAAATGTACCGGCCGTTCTCCCCTCTGTGTCAGTACGGATGCCGCATTGCTCAGTGCAGCCCCTCCTACAAATGAGATTTAAAGTGTAGGCCTGCTATTTTTCATTTGGATCATAACATTGCTGGGTCTGCCCCTATGAGCGTACAGTGTTTAGCACGGTTGATCTACATCCTAGATGGAAAGCTCTATGCTGTAGTGCTGTGATAATAGTATGATCGTTAATGTATACTATAAAAAGTGCCTTACTGAGGTCTGCACACCTTTGTCAAAAACCAACCCCCTAAAAAACCCTAGAAATTAATTCAGTGTGTATCCTACAGATGGTATGTTGCTTTTGCACTGGAAAAATGAACTCATCAGATAGAATGAAACAATGCAACCATCCCAGCAAATACCACATCCTTCACATGCCTCTAACTGCTCAAACGTTTGCTGTCCTGAAGGGTTGTATGCCACAGAAATAGTTTAACATCTACATCTAAATCTTGGCTTTGAACATCTCTTCAGAGATGACACAGTCATGCTGGTGCCTAGCTTCTTTATCAGCCCTTTATAAATTTTTTTTTCCCCCCAAAGCCCCTTTTTCTAATCTTCCAATAGAGAAAACAGCATAAAGAAAAGAACGAGAATTAAGCAGGGAAAGTGTGTTTTCCTCACTAAAATAGTATGTTCACAGCTATATGGCAGAAAATTTAAAATCCCATTACAAAATAGCTGGTCTCAGCCTAGACTTCTCTGTAATTAGGTCTTGCCTTTTATCAGCTATAAATGATTATGCCTATTGAAATGTTACTTTATGTGCCAGAAGCAGAAAATGCTTGAAGGCACTGAATAATAAATTTGCTTTTCTGACGACATATGTGCCAACCACATGTGATGTAGGCTAGAGCAGGTTTATCCAAAGAAAACAGGAAGATTTTTGTGTCTGATGAAGGGAGAGGGCCTTGCCAAAACAATTTGGAGCCTGGCTTATTGTGGGTTTATGTAAAAGGCCGTCCACAGAGGCAGCTCTTGTGTTCTGCCAACCCAGGACAACGTGGCTACAGCACTGCTGGAGAATCTCTTGGTCAAATAAAAAACAAACAAACAAACAAACAAAAAACCAAAAAAACTCACCAAAATCATCTCTGCTTAAGAATATCTTCTTCCTAATTCACTGTGGTCTTCCTTTATTTGGGGGAAGACCAGTTTGAAAAAACTTGTCTTGCTGCTCTCTGAGTCTGGACCTTTTCCTGGTGGCTGTGAAGGAAGTTTCTAACACTTATATGCAGTACTTGTAATTTCTCATATTTCAGAGAAGAGCCAACCATTCAGCCAGACCTTGAAAGAGCCCATATGCCTCCTCACACTAAACCGTGTTTGCATCCCTGCTACTGGAACAAGACATTAATCTGCATTGTGTTAGGGCGCACCGGCTGTCTGAGGGCGCCTAACACAAGACTAAAGTGAATAACGACCACCTGCTTCTGTTTCCCTTTTCATGCTTCTGAACAGCAGGTGCACTGCATACACTGTGGCAGAGAGCACATCCACAGCAACTTCCCAAAAGTGCTGGCCTTGCAAAGAAAAGTATGGATGAAGCTGGTGTGAAGGGCCAGAGCAAGACTCCTGCCAAGTGACAGACCGGGCAAGATCTCTTTGGTCTTCCAGTGTTATTTGGCCTTTAGAAGGAAACTGAGGCATCCGGCCAATTTTTGTTAGCTTCAAGTCCAGCATGACAGTCAGGGATCTTTGCAAAAGAAAATTCGATGGAGGAAGTTTGGGCTTGTCCAGATGGTGGTAGACAATTATGTTTCACTTGTGTGAATTTCTGCTTATGCAGTTTTTGCTCTGTAGCATTAACTTTCCTCCGCAGGTAGAAGTGAGCTGCAGGCAAGTGAAGGTTTCCAGCAAAAGGCATTTTATTCACAGATGTGCAGCCTGATAATACTGAGAATATGGGGTTGTTACAATATTTTATTTACTTTCTTTTCTTCTGCCCCTGGGCTGCTGTCATATGTTTAATTTTATTTGTTTGATTTTTTTTTCATTATCTAGAAGTTAGTACTTCCGGAGGTTACATCCCAGTGCAACCTATTGGTAACCATATAGGTATGTGATTAACATCTATTCCTCTTGCTGTGTACCAAATGCACTGATGATTTTACTGCCAGGGGCAGAAATTGAATTTATCTCACTTCCACTTTAGAAGCCATCATATTCCTTTTCCTGTGAGTTTTTGAAACAAGAAAGTGACTATTTCTGATATTTTGTATAAAATAACAAAGAAATGCAATATTCTTTTAATAACTACATCTTTTTTCATATACAGAGATCTGCAGAGCATAGGTCTGCTGGTATTTTATTGTTTTCTAAGAATATTTGTTGATTCATCTGTGGGGCTTCTTGCTGTTGCTTTTCTTCTGGTTTATGTATTTTTTCTCTATTTTTGGTGGAAAGTATCAACTTTTTGAAAGGGATTTTTCATGAAAATGTCGGCAGCTATAGGGTGTCTTTCAGAATACTTGTGAAAACCCCTCAGTTAGGGAGTCATGATGTTGCCTATCATGAATCTTTATATATTTCTATAAAGGAGAGAAAGAGGTCATCTATGTGAGGTATATCTGGCAGGGTAAGAGTTAATACTCGCATATGGGTGTTTTTTTCTTTGAACTTTTTCTCAGCAGGTGAAAAATAGCTACAATCAGGCGGTGCTTCAATAAGTAGTAACAACCAACTGCCAGGCTGAAAGATCACAAATTCTTGTACCAGCAGTTCTATTATAGGGAAGCGTACGTCAGCCTGTGTGTGTGTCTGAAAGCTTGCCAAGCTATTGATAAGAAGAGCTGGGCAATAATCCAGAGTGAAAAAAAATAAAAGCACCATGTGAGAGTTTTACAGCAGAGGCTTTTTTTTTTCCTTTTTAATACTACTTTATCATGCAGAGACTACATTAATATTTATATAATATGCATCTACAGCTATTGATGAAGTTCACCCTAGTTGTGAAGGACATCAATGAATCAGTAACAGCAGTTTTAGATTAAATATTCTTAACAGATCTTAGAGTCAACAGTCTTATTTCAAGTGTGTTTCTCTGCCATGGGCATTTTAATGGGCTAGATCTATTAAGCCGCTGGACAGCTTTCAGTTAAATTATAAAATGAAGTAGCAGACTGGCTAAAGGCATGCCTTACTCAGAAGTTTAGGTTGCCTTAGTGGTACTGTGGCTTTGTGGTTTGTGAAAATTGGAGCTGTGCTGATGATGTGTTTGTGCCTTGTTGGGAGTAGAGGCTGTTTGCATAGGGAACCCCAGGCCAGAAGTAGACTGCTGAAGGAAACACAAATTCAGCCTTGAGTAAGCAGGAAAGGAGCAGGAGAAACTATTACAGGATATGGAGAACTCAAAGCGCCAGAGAGCCTGAAATCACTTTAAGGGATAAGAATATATCCAGACAAAAAAATGCTCCTTCTTATCAGGCTTAGAGTTTAGGGCAAGAGGGAAGAGTGATGCAGATTAATTCCTGAAATCTGGCAATGCTTTGCAATTTGAAGGGCTCAGGATCACTGGGAATTTTCAGAAGTAACAACTTCTTGTGTATGATGGTCTATGGGAGACCTTCAAAATACTTCAGTGGCTATTCTTTGAAACTTTGAAGTTCTTCACCTTACATAATTTCATATTATTACCCAATATGTTTGCTATTTCTGACAGGAATCCTGTATGCAATAAAGTTATGCAGTTACCTGAGTCTAAATGTCAATAGCGACAATCCTCCTATACGTAAGCAGTGAAGGCTTTTAATATAGACTGCTGCTGCCGCCACATCAATTGTTTGGACAATACTGTGCTGATTCCTGTTTTTGTTCTTTGCTCTCTGCATTTTCTGCAGATTCTTGGCTTTAATGAAGGAGGTGTTTGAATATTATTTTATTTTGCTGTGAAAAACACTATGTTGAGCTGTTATAAACCTAGATACACCACCATTCGTATGGGACTGCATTGTGAATCATGGTGAAAACTGAATGATGTAACAAGTTTTCAACAAATGGCAACAACAAAAGAGGTACAATGAGCTGTGTGCTTGAAAGCTCTTCAGCTGCCTTAGCTATAAAAAGGCCAGAGCTCCTACAAAGGAGGCATGGAAGAAGTAATATGTCTCCTATTCACGCTTTCTCAAAAAACATAAGCTGTGAACACAGTCCTGATTCAGGGTACGTTCTTAGAAGAAATACTTTCCAGGCCATACAGAAGGCTAGAAGTCATGTTTCTTTCACTGTATCTTTTTATCTATTTTTATGCATGCTGCATTTCTTGCCTTGCTGCTCCATCACAAACTAAACTTTATTTCTGCTCTTACTCCACAGCTTCCTGGCTGCTTATATTCCAGTTTAGTAAAGGTGCCCTTTTCCAGGAAAAAAAAAAAGCTTTAATCTTAATTGTACTGGGTTTTCAACCCAATGTCTGATATAACCTCTTTGCCTGCTTTGTTCTCCTCTCCTGGTAGAGAAACATTGACAGCCATCTCCTGTGGAGCCTTTGAACATATTCAGGTTAGCTTTCACTTGTGGAGGAAAAGAAAGTAAATCTTCAGCTACTGATTTTATGCAAATGTTGTTTGACATGTGTCTATTTCTAAAAGGATCTTTACTATATAGTCTTGCTTGCTCTTTGAAAACTTCTAGGACCCCTGCCTGAGTATCCCTCCAGCAGCTCTGTTAAAGGGAGGTTCAGGACAAAAGAGATAGCTGGAAGGCATATTTATTTCCAATACCAGAGAAATCAGGAAGGTATACTGAATTAGTGTGCTGAAAGAATTTCATTTTCTGCTCTGTTGTAACAGAAAGCAACATTCAAAGAGGATGCTCAAGACAATAAAAGACAAAATTAAATAAAACTATTTTTTACATATAGTGGGCTACAAAATGAAACAAATTCAGTAAGTGTAGCCATTATTGTTTTCAACTGATATTATACTTGAGTAAAAAACCTGAAATCCTGCATCAGTCCTATAATACAAGTAGTATAATGTGCAGAGATATTAAAAAAGTGATTGAGTTATTCAGTATGCTCATAAAGGTGGGTATTGTGAAACTAATACAGTATTACTGCATATTGTGTCATCTGAGAGACTCAAAGCCCTCATGTAAGTCTTTACCTTTGATTTGTCCTTCCAAACGCAGTGTTATCATGTATCCGTGAAAATAACAGAACAAATGAATACTGTGAAATATCAATTTCTGAAAAAAGGTTTATTTTCAATTGCTGTTTGGGGCATGGAACTTTACTGGTTCCAATGGTTCTTTACTAGACTCTTCCATAATATCATATTTAACTTTGGCACTTAAATTCAGGCAGTTGGTTATAACAGAAGCAATAACCCTGAGAAACAACATAGTCCTAGAACAAAATTTGGGGGTAGCTTCTGCTGATTTCTTTGTGATCTTAGGAAAGTTGCTTTCAGCCTCAGTTTATGCATCTGTGAGATGGGTTTTTATTGTTACTTTTACTAGGATGGGATTTTACTACTGCTTGTTAAATGGTTTGATAGTCTCTGCCATATCATACATTCTAAGTGGCAGGGTGTTGCTCTTGGGCTAGAAAGTAGAATAAAGATAGTACATACATCAGTAAAATTTACAGCTCATGAAATTTTCTTATGCTGAAAATATTTCCTTTCTTCCTCCTTGCTAGACAACTGTATACAACACAAAAAAAATATTTGTATCTTATTATTCTACCAGGCATTATTGTGCTATAAAAAATGGTCTTGTCATCTCACACTTCTTAACAGATTATGAAAGAAAAACGACTAAAACTTGTTCAGACTGTCAAGTTCTTGCCAAACTGAAGCTAATGAATCACCCTGGCACTGGTAAATAGCCAAAACCAGATGACATGAAGATTATAAATAATGTTAGGGACTATGTTGCCAAATATATATATCTATATGCACACACAAGCACGCACACCCACAAAAGTACTGTTGTTAGTGTTTTATTTCCATTAAGTTTTTCATGAAATCCTAACCACCATAGTAGTATGACACTCTTGTTTTTATTTCGATTCTTATTTTATCAATGTAAATATAAATCGAAGCATTAGAAGTGTGAATCATGCCTACTGCTTACTTATTTTGATGTACACACTAGGCAAAATGAGCCTGGTGTCTAGGAACTAACTGAAATGGAAACTGGGATTATATTTGTAGGTATTGAGTAAAAAGAGCTGAGAAGAAACTGTTTAGTTCTAGTGAGTGCTTTCTGCCCAGTGGGATCCCCGGTATTACACTACATGTACTCTGATCTGAAGTGTGTCCACTTTTATCCACTTATTATCAGCTACTTAGTGTCATTAAAAAATAGTAAACTCCATCACTCTTCTGCTATAGGATCCTGTATCCATAAGTATGGTAATTTTCTTCTTGCAACTGTCATCTAGACTAGTCATGTACTATAGTGAATGAAATAAAATGTTACAAAAGCTAATATACTGGGCAAGTCATCCAGCTAGGAAACTGTTTAAAATTTGTGTTATTATTTTCTCCTCACTGTATACGTATAAAAATGTTTATAACTGAATATACATTTTTTATTTAAATGTTGGAAACATCAAAATATCTACATTAAATTAGCTAGGAAAATATAAAGATTGACTGAGATTTATACAGGAGGTGTTTCCATGTTAGAGAAACATTTCTTTTGTTAAGACACTACTTGCGTTCATGAGAACTGAAAATTAAGAAGGAATTAGATTTGTTTCTGTGCAGACTTGTTAATTAATGTTGGTTTAGCTCTCCCAAGTGGTAGGATGTATAAGTATTTAAAATCTTGATGCAGGCAAATTTTGAGACAAATTAGAGTCTGGTATTCATCCCTGTATATAGCTTCATACTTCTCTGTCATATCCTAATGTCATGTACAATTCCTGGAGTCTCCAATGCTAAATGTTAAGTTTTATCAGAGGAAAGATAACCAAACCCATTTATCTGCATAAAGGGAGGTCTTACAAGAAGCGTTTACTGACAAATAGCATCTGGGTTTTTTTGGTTTTGTTTTTTTTTCTTGAGCCGGTGAAGGAGGGAGGAACTTAAGAGAAAGAAATTACTTTCAGAGGTGCCCTTTAGAATACTCTTGGCCACTGAGCAGACTGCCTTACTTGATGCTTAAGAAGGCTAAAATTATGACAAGTGGGTGCTTTGTTGCCTTTCAGTATTTTTACAGTGAAACTTATGGAGCCACAGAAATTCAAATTTGCAATAGCCTTTCCCTCAGAGAATGCATATTGTTGGACCTCATGTCTTTTACAAAAGTTGCAGGGGAACTGAATCCCTAACACAAGCTGCCTTTGTACAAGTTGAGAAGCAGACGTTGTGTTTGCATATGGCTGGATTTTTATTTTTCCAAAACAATTATAACAGGTGCCTTGATTCCTTTGTGTTTTTTCTTTCATTGCACTGTTCTAGTTAGTGCAGATTCTTTCTGGCTAAGCAACACATACGACAGATCTTTGCTGTTTTCCTTTTCAAACAATATTTTCTTACATAACAAAAGAAAAGAAGGCCATACTTTTTTCTTTCCTCCTATAGTACAGTGTACTTAAAGAGAGGGATTATAAAAATCAGATGGCATCCTAACGAAGGCCAAGAAATCTAGCTACACAATCCGAATTCTTCTCAGGGCAGAGGCTCTTTGGAACACCTCCCTGTGAGAAGCACACAAAGCTGATTGCAATATTTTCAAGTTCAGAAAATATCAGCACAAAATAAAGGAAGTAAAAAATGGTGTTCAACAAACCAGGAAGACAGAATATGTGGAAATCAGGTAGTGGAATCATACAGGGCAGTATTGCTGCTTCCTGCTGTGGACATTTAGATTGAAGCATGTTCATGTAGTGGAATGAAGCTCTAGATTCCCCTTTAAATAGTTGCAATATTTTAATTCTGATTTGCAATAAATAATATGAATAATCCACGCTCCATCTCATTGCTTTATGATTATCACTTGCACTGCACATCTTGGCTGCCCTTAACACTTACAAGGCCCTGATATATAGCTAAACATTTCTGACTCCATCTGGCACAAAGAGAAGTGACACAGAAGTGCTCCCCAGCCAGTTTATTGCAATTTAATGCAAATCTCTTATAATGCAGCTGATGAAAAGTGCAGTGGCTTCGACGAATTCTGAAAGCTGTGATTGGGTTGCGACTGCTGCGCTGCCCTCTGAAGATTTGCTGGGTTTAATTTTACATTGCACAGCCATTAGCTGACTAAGATTCCTCACTGAATCGTGTTGCCACAGTACTCCTCTTCATCACCCTCTTCCCTTTCTCCTCACAGTGACCTCATTCACTCAAGTTTTCCATCTCAGTCTTTCGTTGCTTTTGTCTTATAAATTGCAGTCTCCTAGTACATCAAAACAGATAGAGCCATGCAATTGACCCCCATAATATACTACTTTGTTAACTCTTGTGTGTGGGAATACACAAATCTGCTGTGTGCTTTTTGTGATTCTTGCTGTTTTCTGTGTCCAGAAGCTGAACGAAAGCATGGCAGCAGTGCCTACACACCTTGTGCATGGGCACACAGGCCTTGCGTGCTCGTGTTTAATAAAAATTTTTCTACATCTTTCCCAATATGTTTGCTGTGTAAATATCATCATTTCTTCTGCTCAACGTTTTGAATTTCAGTTTCTGTGGACTGTAAAATGAATCCCCAGGCAAAGAATAGATTCATCTTACATGGTTGCAGTCAGAGCCTGCCTTTCACCCCTCCGTCGCCACTGCAGCATATGCCATCTTATTGCCATCATGTACAAAAGCTGCTGTAAACGTGTGCTCTACTGGTTCCTGTTATTTGGTGGTATTTGTAGACAGGGATTGGGGTGACCAGATTCTTCCATCCAGTATTAAATGTTACTATATACTTATGTAGGCCCTTAGGCAAATAATTCCCCCCCCCTCTATTTTCTGTATATATTACTGCTTAGAGGGACAGAATTACATTCAGTAGGGTGATTAAACTGTGGCAAATTAGTTAAAGCTAGAATGTAATTAAAGTGCAGTTAAAACACCTGTAAATGATCCTTGTTCCCTTCCCTCAGGGAAAATTTAAAAATAACCTTTACAATACAGTATCATACCTAGAATCTTTACATATGCCAAATAACATGTTTTGTCCTTAACTAATTTGTCTAGAAGTAATTGACTGCCGTATTTTTAAAAATAGCTAAAAATGAGGATGACATCATATTTCTTACAAGTTTTCTCTCCTGCAGAATGGGTAGTTACCCACGGAAAAAGGTGATCCCATGGTGTGGTTACATTAACCAGCCCAACCAACTGGATAGGTTAAAGGTGGAAAGCAAAGGTTAATTAGATACAGGCTTCAGATCTGTTACATTATTAACAATGGAGGTCATCTTGTCCAAGATAATAATGCCTCACTTTGTAAATTCATGAACCTGGAATAAGGCAGAATAGTATGCTGATTTCACATTTATTCTGAAATATTTAAGGTTAGAATATGAGTTCTGTTGCATGGGAATGATTTAAAATTAACACTGAATAAATACAATCTATAGTGATCATGTTCACAATGAACTGTGTGGAATGGCTGCAAATGGCATTTTCACTTTGTGTATTTGTCTTGTACCTACAGCACTGATGATTTTGAATGGAGGTTTTGCTGTGGATATTTACAAAAAAATCTTCATTCCAAAACCAAATAAAATTTAAACCAGTTCTAAAAGAAACTCTTGAAACCTTTGAAATGTGAATTTTTTGAAACAAAATGGTCCAGTCACCTGTCTCCTTGTGTTCCTGCAGCAAGGTCACTACCATAAAAATAATTTCACATGAAGCTTTCTAAAGTGTTTTTCCCTCATCCTACAGTAGAAGGTATGTATTTTTTAGTAAAACCAATTTTTCATTTTAATAATTTATTTTCTTCTTCTTTTCATTACAGAGAAAGTCCATTCTCGCTGTGAGTTTCATTGCAGCATTCCTCTGTCTGATCATCGTTCGTCTCACAAATGAAGTGACTTTCCCTTTGATCCTAAACTGCTTTGGACAAATCAGTGTCAAATGGGTGCCATTTTCTAATGGCCAAAGACAGCCTCTGAGAGCTCATTATGGATATATAAATGTGAAAACACAAGAGGTAAGACCTGGTATCAAAAGCACTGTAAAATGGACCAGTAGACTTCCCTTTCTCTGATCCCACGTAATTGCTTTTCTACCAACCTGCCCAGCGTAAAAAACCTAAAGCAAGATATGTTTCTGAGCAAAGTGTCTTTTAAATGTGTGCTACCATTTAAATGACCATTGAGTTTTTTAAAATTTCTGTCATGTCTGCAATGGAGAGAGCAGTGAGCTTGACTCAAAATCATGCTTGGTTGCAGTGAAAACGGATATTTATACAAGCAAGAGAATATTTCAGGTTAATTTCAAGCCTTCAGACCCTTTAACTCAAAAGGAAATTTTCTTGTGTGTTTGTATTTGAGTCCTAAAAATGTTTAATTTTGCCTGGAATACCCAAGCAAGAAGTAGTTTATTTGTGTTCGTACACACATGGAAGAGGAAAAGGGGATGATTTGTAAAAAGAACAGATGTGAGTGCAGAAAAGTTGAGAGCTAGAGGTTTACTGGATTTTTCAGAAACTATTGCATTAACACTTGGTAGCTATTTGAAAGCTAGATATATATTTCCAGTCTGTATTGTAAAATGCTTTGGCTTGCAAAATACGTGCTATGTGATAAAAATACTCGTATGATAGAATTATATTTTACAGGGACTCCTGCTTTAAACTGTCTTAGCTGGCAAAATATCTGATGACATTGTTGGGTTTTGGCAGTAGTGGTCCTTTTTCCCCAGACTCTCACTCCCCCCCCACCCCATGTACTATATCTTACGGATGTAAACCTGCAAAATAAGCTAATGTCAAAAATTTAACTTTCTAAAAATTGTTTCTAATCAGTTACAGCACAGTCAGTCATGAGAAATACATTCAGACTTCCACTTACTGCTACTTATTTTTCTTTATAAAATCGCAATCATTAGATTAATGAATGAAATTCATTCACTTAACAGCTTTTATAGAGAGTGAAAATACTTTACCATTCCATGATAGTCAGTCCTTGACAAGTTAGTTATTATTTTACTTATAGAATGCTAAATATGAAAATCAGAATGAGAGAGGGTTATAGTTTTTAGGAGGTAGCTTCTTTTAAACTTCTGTGTCTTTTACTTGTTGTCCATGTGAGGTGCAGCACTGAGTATATTGGAGGCCAAAGTGTGTTATCTACAGAGCAGAAAAAGGACAAGCACCCGAAAGGAAATCCGTTTGAATCAGGGTGTGAATCCTAGTCCCAGTGAAATGAATGGGAGCTGCTGTTGAGTTCAAAAGGGCTAAGGCTTCATCCAGCATATCTTAAGTACATAAGGACCAGGAACCCACTAAAAATAAGAGGGCAGCGTGTTCTACATGTCCCTGGGTTATTACCACAGTGGCAGGTGTGGAATCTGAATGAGAGAGGGCTGCCACAGTCATTTGATCGCTATCAGTCTGAACTGATAACTGGAGAGGAGAGGAGCATGCTAATCCATTTTTATTCACCATTGCCTTCATCAGAGGTTAGATGTAGCTTGTAGGAGCCTTAATTCATTCTTAAATTTGCTAACATGCTTGGAAGTTCTAACAGTAAATGGAAATGAATGTCCTGAAAGTTGGTGACCAGTATCGATTAATAAGACATTTGTCTCAATTTAGCTTAGGACATGAAGGACTCCTTAAACTTAGTAATTTTAATTGTTTTTCCCCTTGTATTTGCAGATTACATTAATATTTGCTAATTAAAATGATAATGAAGAAACTGAACATGTCTTGCTAATTGTGAATGTTCTATCTTCTGACTTAATTATTCCCCGTGCGAGGGAAGTTTTATTGTGCTGCCCATGTGAAAAGCTTTTACATGGCTCATGTTCCTAACTCACACTCATAGCTTTTTGAGACGACAATTTTAATGACACAGATTGCTTTATAAAATATACATTTGTACACTATTTGTATTAGAATTGCCAGCAATTCTCAATTGTTCGTAGAGATTAAAACTGCAGACCTCTCATTTCTGTTATTGCCAAATACATTGAATTTCTGCTCTTTTCATAGAATCAAGATGTTCTTTTCTAGTTTTTTATGCTTCTATTCTATGTATGATAAGCAGAAGGTCCACTCTGTGAGTGTAGTTAATGCCCTAAAAAAATGTGGCCAAGGTTTCTGCAAAATGGGACCCGTGTAATCTCATCAACGGGCAAGGACCAAAAGGTGAGGAAACTATACCATAATGAATTGTCAGAAGATTATGTGATGGGAGGGCAGGTAGGAGAGAGGGCATTTAAAGACATAATTTTGGTTTTCTCTTTTGCTGGGAGAATCTATGCACACCTGTTGAATATGTTCATAGTCTTCTATGTTGTCTTTGAATCTTGTCACCCCACTGGGTCCTATGATTCTCCTGCTGTCCAATAGCACTCCCTCCTGTTCCTCAGCCACTTCCAACATCCTTCTCCTTTTCTTCACATCTGTTCTCTGTTCCCCTTTACCTCTTTTCCACTCTGAGGCCTGGCTGCATGCAGGATGCCAGGGCTCTCTAATCCCAATTTATCTGTGTACTCAAATAGTACATATACAAGGTCAACAAAATGGAGTGAGTAATTTATTAGCAACCCAGTCAGTCATCTGACAAGACAGGGAAGCTAGAAAATCTAGATGAACTACTACTCTACCTTTCCTGTCCCTTCCTCGTATACTTACTTTCTGAGGAAAAAAATACCCAAAACTTTAATCCATAGGAAAAAAAGTTGAAGTTAGGAGGAGCTGATTTCTTTTGGGGTAAGGGTGAGTGGGATGAGTCTTGAAAACCTTTTGAGATTATGAAAAATCAATTACTTGGTGGTTAAGGCTGAAGAGATCAATGATTTGTATTAAAGAAGATCAGGAAATATGGTGATATGAACATCTGTGTTTATCTCAAGTAAAAAACAGTGACGTGTATATTACTGGGTATGATCAAAATACTGCAGTAAAGACATATTTCAAGGGTGTTGTATACTTGATTTGGCAGTATAATACTATGGAATTTTTATTATTAAAAGTCTGAAAAAATTAAGATTACTATAACTGGATTGTATGGGACTATTTCATATAAAATGCAAAGAGAGACATAACTTAATCCCTAATTAAGGCTGTACATAGAACAGGGTTGTTGCTATGGTTTCCTTCATTTGTAGCTATAGCAACAGCTTTGGAAAAACTCACTTTATGTACAGTAAACATACTATATTTAAAATATAAATAGATGCGAAGTGTTGTACTATACTGGCCCATTATGTCTAGACACATTTTAGTTTGACTTTTGAGATATTTCTGATATATATGATTCTTCACCTACAAAATTTGTATCCAGTGCCCACCCTCCCTCTCCTCAGGAGAACAGGATCCCGTGGTAGTCCTCCACAATGTGATCTCTTTTCCCTTTTCAATGTCCGCACCTGAGGGGACTCCCTGAGATTTGCAAGAGGCTATGGTTGTCTGTTTTGACCAAATACGCGAATTTTGACCTTTCAGTGAAAAGGTGTGTGGACAAGATGACCTTTTTGTCCTTACTTCCTCTACTTAGTACCTATGGATTTTTGGTGCCGGCTCCCATGAAATCCATCTTTAAGAAATATCACGCCTATCATGTGTTATGTTACTTTTATCCTATTCTTGGTAGTTTTTTCATAGGAAATATTACTTTGATACAACTCCACAGTGGTTACCTAATTGAAACCTATTGTCATTTGAGTAAACTTCACCCCCCACCCCAAGCTGATTCTTCTTGTGTATCAAAAATGGGCAAGCAGATAAAAAGAAACAGGTATAGAAAATATAACCTTCCTCCTTTCGTACCACTCCTACTCTACAAAGAGTTCTGACAAAACTAATGAACATCATGTATTTAAATTGCAGCATTATGACATCAATTTAAAACCCATTAGCAGTTTGAAACTTTATGCTAGGCAAGTCTAATAGTGTTCTTGGATATTTGATTATGCTTCCTGAAAGGTGAATATTGAACAGATTTTTACTCTACCACCAATATTAAAATAATATAGCATTTTCTTACATACGTAAAATCTGAAATATAGCTGCAATAACACTTGAAACATAATTATAAGAAGTATATTTAAGTACTATACAAAGATTAAAACTGTTCTTGGAAAAGGGTAAGTTCTGAGATGACCTAAAATCCCTACATTAAACTGCAACTGTGAGATCTAATGGCTTCATCTAAAATGAATTCTGAGGGAGAGAAGAGCCTTTGTGTCATGAACATTGAAGAATCTCACAGTATAGTGATGAACACTAGATAAAAAGAACTGTGTTGCAGCAGTTAAGACTTTTTTAAAAATCCTATCGTAACTGAAAAACCCATCAATACTGTGTTGATATTGAAGAAATAAATTTGGATCATATTATCAGATACCACAGAATCATAGAATCACAAGTCCTATGAGGAGCGGCTGAGGGAACTGGGCTTATTTAGTTTGAGGAAGAGGAGGCCGAGGGGAGGCCTTATCGCTCTCTACAACTACCTGAAAGGAGGTTGTAGTGAGGTGGGTGTCGGTCTCTTCTCCCAAGTTACAGATGATAAGACGAGAGGAAATGGTTACAAGCTGTGTCAGGCGGGGTTTAGATTGGATATTAGGAAAAATTTCTTCACTGGAAGAGTGGTCAGGCACTGGAACAGGCTGCCCAGAGAGGTGGTGGAGTCACCATCCCTGGAGGTATTTAAAAGGTGTGTAGTTGTGGCACTTCAGGGCATGGTTTAGGAGGCACGGTGGTGTTGGGTTGATGATTGGACTTGATGATCCTAGAGGTCTTTTCCAACCTTAATGATCTGATGATTTATCCTGTAACCTCAACAAACTAGTATACAAGCAGTAATTGCTTGCCAGTTGTGGTGCACACAGCCACATCAATGTGTGAACATACAGCCTAAGTCTAGTTTCTATCTTCCCCACTCCCCCCAGAAGTTCTGTGGTAGAACTCAGCTGAGGTTCTACCATTTCTGGAGGTTTCCAGAAATGAAATATCCCAGATATTAATAAAAATAAGAGGAGGATACAGACCTTATACATATTTGTGTGTAGTCCTTTTTCTTTTTTTTTTTAACAGAATAAAGTAATTGCATTAAAAAACAACAGCACCTGAAGTATACAGGAAAACAAACACGACATGCAGAAATACAGGCTCTGTGATGTGCTATCTGACCATAAGATGAGGCCCATACCATTGCAAGGATAGCAAAAGCATAGTTGTCAAACATGTTAGGAGTAATCATAGGAAAGACCCATACCAATCATGAGAGACCATGTTCTTATAAAACTTGAATAACTAAATTTAAAAATGCACAAAGAAAGCAAAGAAAGCGAAGAATATGATGGATGTTTTAATATTAGTTTCTTTCCAGATATGGGAAGTAAGAAAAAAAATTTTAAAAATTTTTAGAAACTGAAATTTTTATATGAAATACTAAAAATAAGTAAAACTAGTGATCAACCTGGGAAGGTTTAAGTTTTGCCTCTGTCAGCAGTGGAAGCAAAATGACACTTACTACAAAGAGAAACTTGGAGAATAGCACTGGGCTTCATGTCAAACCAGAAGGCACCAGACTGTGAACAACTTGGATGGTGTGTTCAGCCTACTTCAGAGATGTTTCTTTCATACTCTTGATGGGAAGAACTGGGTCCTAAAGAGAATAAAAAGCTGCATCGACCAGAACTCACTGTGACAGAAAGTTGCTTTAGTATTTAATTTCTGACAAATTCATGGCTTCCAACTTGTCTTTTCCTTTGGGATCTTATTCATTGTTACAGCTTAAGAATTCATAGGGTATTTTGTTAAGAAAAGGTCATCTGTTTCATAGTCATCTATCATTTATATCCCTTCTAAGACACAATTTTATATCAATTGCTCAGTTACATCATTACAGCCTTAGCAATCATGTAATAATAATAGTAACAATAATGGAAGTAAAATTAAACATGCCACATATTTTTCTGGATATTTTTCTGCTTCGCCTATATAGATTTTCAGGAACAATCTTTCTTGGGAGTATTACAGAAGGATTGGCTACAAAATATTTTTAATGACAATCACATTGTTACACTTCTGAGAGATGTTTGTATGGTGGGGGGTTTGCTTCTGTCCCCCCACCCCTCTGCGTTTGCTAAATATACCAGAGCTCCCATTCCTGGCTCTGGGAGCCACAGGCTCACACTTGAAAATAAAATTCCTTCCAAAGACTTTAACCAGCAAATGAGCAACTCCAGGAACACATCTTGTATTACAGGAATAGACCTCACTAAACAAATTATGACCAGAGTCCCCACTGCCCTTTTATCTTTCCAACACCCTTTTTGCCTGGGAGAAGTGAGAACCATTGGAATAAGCTGTAAGGTCCACTTGAAACCACTCAAACTGTTATGAACTTACGGGAGAGAAGGCAGCACAGATGATGTGTGTCCTCAGTAGAGTAAAACTTGCCAGCTCAGCCTTTTTCCTTCTGTATATATGGAATTAGCTTAGGTTTTTAAAGCTGCCACAACTCTGACGGTGTCTCATGAGGAAAAAGTCAAGTGCCAGGATAAATATATCGAGTATTCTATACAAAGGAATTAAATCTGTTCCACACAGAGCCTGAATGTGATGAGGCAAGCAGTGCTGCCTGTGTGGCAGGTCTGCTTTTTTTAAAAAAAAGACTAAGGGACTTGAGAAGAGATTACTATCAGCCAGTGAGCTGTGCCATCAAAAGTCAATCCCCAAAGAATCTGGACTGGTAGAAATAAATGTCTACGATGCACAGTCATGGGCTGGATTGATTTATTGAATGGAGCTTACAGGTTATACAGGAAAAGGTGCCTGGTGTCATAGATTTGCCATCCACCTTGGTTGTATGTAATTTCCAGAGATTTCTCCCACCTTCTTGAGGATTTGTTTACTGCTAGTGAAGGGGAGCTTTATATTAGATAAAGTTAGACTCCCTATGAGAAGGTGCCAGTTGTGTTTTCCATGTGAGAAGTGTGAAAAATGCCTCTCCAAATGAGAGAGACAACACTGCAAAAATCTACTTGAGACCATTTGGAAAGCAGAAACAAACCTAAGTTTTGCAGTTAGCCAGCCTGATAGACGAGCTTCTATCAGTAAAGTTTTGTTTTAGTTAAACGGCAGATGGAAAAGACAAATTGAATGGAGTATTCTTTGGACTGGTAAAGAAAAAAGCAGAGAGGTTTGGTGTAATAACTTCTTGAATGAGACCAAACCACCGGGAAAGATAGGAAAGGTGGGCTCTCTGGTGTAATGAGCAGATGAGATTGAGGCTTGTGCTCAAAGCGAGGAAGGAAGAACTTACTGCTCTTACTCTGCATAAGAACTGAATTCTGTTATCATGATGTGATTTCCGCTTTTGTCAGTAATAGTTGCTATATGAAGGATGGGCTGGTTTGGATTAATAGCAGGCAAGGTGTCTTCTTGGTGTTCCATTTCTTCAGCTGGGAGAGCAGTGCCCTACCATTTACTCACAGAATATTCTCCCACTACTGCTGTTTAAAAATTAAGGTGCCTCCATCATAAGAAGTTCAATGTCACTCTCCCGAGTTTATATCTGGAGTCTATTTCTGATAGAGATTCAAGGCATCCTCTGCAGCAAAGCGTTGCTAGTTTTGGATGCAGTGGTGATGGCTGAGGTACGCTTTGTAGTGGTGTACAAAATACACCACAGAGTAAAAAGAGCCAGTGAAAATGGAATTTTGCTCATATAATTGTTTCTACACGAGGGGTTTCTGCTGGCTATGGCAATCAGTGATTTTAGCTCTTTGAGCTCTTGCCCAGCATAGCTATTCTGGCAGAGATGTGCAGCACTGAGCTGACCTGAGGCTATTAATACTTCCCTGCAGGGAAGCAGTGTGCCCGCCACACACACACAGTTGCACATACGTGCACGGGTGCGCACATAAGCACAGCAGCTAGAACGTACTCAGGAGACAGGCTCCTAACACTGACAATCATGCCAATTACTGGCTAGTTTTAAAGCCACAGCCATCTTCCTTGAAAGCCTTTGCTTTCCAAGCTTGCTCCCATGACCATCTGTCATAGCCTGCATTTGGCAGCTTCAGGTTCTGCTGCAAGGCTCTGTGGATTGAATACATAGTTTTGTCTTTTTTATTGTTCTCTGAGTTAATGGAAAGTTTCTACAATGTGAGCCTTTTCTCTCAGGCTTTTTGTTAGATTAAAATGTGAACCTTAAATGCATTTTTGAGCTGTTAATCTGTGCTATCTGCTCTCAGACTGGGCTGGAACAGGTGGACTGGTGTAACTGCTGCACAGAGAGAAATGAGCTCAGAGACCCTCTTAGAGCAGATGCAGACTGCACCAGCGATGATTGCTTTTCTTGGGATAGTCTCTCTTGTCTGGCTGAATACATTAATCCGTACTACCAAATGTGTTGTTTGGTCTGTAAGAGGGCCTGTATGGCTGTTGTATCAAAAAACTCATGCCCCTTACTGGCATTACTGTGTCGGCAGTGTGTGCATCTTCGAGCTCTACTTGATAGAGTTACAGTATCTGTAACAGAGAGCTACGTTTTTTGTGGTTGTAGCTGTAAATTTTGTCTACTCATCATAAACCATTTTTGAACTACCTCTAAACCAGTTAGTGATACTACCATCAACATTGAAAAGTTCATAGAAAATTGTGTCCATTGGGCTGCACCCTAAAATTAAAACCAGTTCAGTCTGGGGAGGGGTGGAGAGTCAGTGAAGTTCTGCGTTATTTGCAGTATTGCTTTCCTCCATCTTTATTCTTCCTCCTCTTCATTTGATATATTTTTCATATGCAGCTAGTCATACATTACAGTAATCTGCTGTTTCCTGTCACACAGGAAAGCAGTTGGCATGCCCATTATATGAGTAAATACAGTGTTAAATGAAATTCCCAAAATGGGTACAGAGAAATTACTAGAGTGATTTTGGCATTGTCCACTTAACAACAACAGTTCATCCTCCATTTTTATCCCTAACCCCAGGGGTGCACATTACTGGCTTTACCTTGTTCATACCAGTCAAGTCCTCTTTTCTGCAAGTAATAGCATCATTTTTGAAGTACAGCTTCTCGAGTCTCTTGTAGTTAGGACCCAGAGTTTTGGATTTGAAATTGATGGAAATGCCACTGGTCTTAGATCAATATTTCTCCAGGGGGCAGAACCTGCTCGCTCCAGTTAGAGACTGCAAAGGATGCTCAAGGGCCTCCTATTAATATTATACCAGTCAAAGTGCAAGTTGGTTTGGGTTGATTTCCCTGGTTGTAGTTCAGAGATGCTACCGCCCTCCCTGCCTCCCTTCTATCTTTTTGACTACTGGTGCCTTGGATTCATGTTTGTAAAGAGGAGGATATAATTTCTGGAGTGCATCAAGTTGAAAAAGTATTTTTCTAAGATTTTTTTCAGATACCTTCGGACTCCTATGAAGTGCCTGACTACATGCACAGGAGTCACCCCAAAGTAGTTCCAGGGCAGTACACTGGAAGTTTAGATCAGCAGTGAGAAATACCCCACAATAGGAATGAAAGACCAAGGTGAAAAAAAAAGTTTGGCCTTTAGGTAAAAACAATAACCCTGTATTTGATGACATACAGTATATTATGGAACTGATCAATGACTGACAATTTTGTTCTCAGGTGTTCTTTGTGTAATTAACTTTATTGATTTATTAACAGTTTCTAGCTTACAGTACAGTTTCTCATGTCATCTTATTTCTAGCATGTAAAAGATTTATAATGTCTATTTTATTTCCTGTTAGCTCTTCATTTTTAGATCCAGTGCATGTTGTCCAAAATTGCTGATTTCTTTCTTCAGGCTCTGTTCTCTCCAATTTGGCTTGTCCTTCACAGCCCAAAATTTCTTTCACTGGATCATCAGATTACCTCTTCTCCAAAAATATACTACCATTTAGGACAGCTTCTAAGGCACAGCTTGGAGATTTAGGAGTTGAGAGGCTGTTCTTAAGCCAGCTACTGCTGCATTCTGTGCAAGGTTTGGCTCCAGAACGGATTCAAGATGTAGCCCCAAGATGAATGCATTATATTGATCCAGTCTTCAAGTGACAAGCTTTGGAAAAGCGACTGGAAATAGATTTCAAACCAGAAGAACCTATGGCAAAATTCTGTCTCAGGTCAGAGTTCATGTACATTTTTAAGTTTCTTTCTGATGTCTTCACAAGCATAACTTCTTTCTCAAATGAAGTGAGTCCCTAAAAAGTTTATTTGCAGTCTTGCCAGTATCTCCCAAAGGCTCAGTATAGGGACTTTTCAGTGTTTTCAAGGCAAAACAGGCTCTCTAGTTAGAAGCCAGAGAAATATAATTTTCTGAAACACATAATAGATGGTGTTTCTTCATTAAATCTCTAAGTGGCAGACCTTTAGGGAGTCCCACAGGAGAGTGCCTTGGAGGTAGAAGGAGTGTCCTGTGGGATCTCCCATTCAGGTGAGCCTGTGCTGGAGGTGTCCTATTCTTTTCTACTCCAGCTGGTCCTTGGTGTTGGATGCCCTCTGTGATCACCAGTATCAGTGACAACTGATGGAGCTGATAACATTACTGTAAGGCAAATAACGATGATTGGTGTTGAACTTTAATCAAGAGAATGGGCAGAGGAACAGGCTGGAACGCTTATGAACTAGCCTCAATTTCTGTCCTGCTGCTGGCGTGGACCAAAGTACTCTTCGCTGCTTCAGGTTCATCAGAACAAGTAACATTTCTGAATGAAGCAACTTCTGGTCATGTTCAAAAAGTAAAACAGGGGCAGTCAGATTGGCTGTCATAAAATGATTGGGCATCTACTACCCCTGATAGATTATCACTTATTACCATTGTATTACAGCCAGAACTTTATTGTCAGAACAACAAAAATAATTGCGCTACGCTAATGCTTTATTCTGATTGACAAAGGATGAGGCAATCCAGGTACTGTGACACCAGTGTTGGCACATAGTACATAATGATATATAACAAATTCCATAGATGACCATTAATTTCTGCATGAATTCTGTCTGTCTTTGATAAGCATGCATAACTCCTAATAAATGATTTTGGAGCTGAGCACAAGAATCAAGGAGAAATGGACTTTTGTAGGTATGGAGGCTGGTGATAGCTGAAAATGAGAAGGCAAAGCTGACACATAATTGTAGATGAGAAGTCATTTTCAAGCAATGGATGGGGGTGATACTGTTTCCTGTTTAAAATGAGTTACCACCTCTGCTGGCCACAACACGAGGTAAATTCTGTCGTGAAATCTAAAATATTTGTTATGTTTGGGCTATTGATAATCACATAGGAACTAGCATTGTGGAGCTCCCTCCACTTGCTTTTAAATGGCTTGCTTCCATTCTGGTGGGTGTTATCCACTCTTCATTTCCTGGGGAAGAAATGGCCTTCTCTGAGGTCGTTTATCTGAATAGCACAGAAATAATTTTCTGCAAACCTAACTATTATCATAACAGAATCCTTAAAAAAAATTACAGTGACACTCTGAGGTTTCTGAGATTAGTGTCTTCCTTTAAGGCCTCTATTTCCTCTGGTTTTACTTCCAGTCCTGCTCACTGAAACTACAATGCATGTCTACCACAGATAGCATGAATAATGCATATATTTTTCTCCTAGTTTCAGTGTGTGCTAAATAGTTGCATGTACAAAAAATAAGATCTAGAGCTGAAAAGAAAACAATTGGCTGCTCATCTCCCCACTAATACGTGATTAACCCATATTCCACGTTAACTCAGTTTTTAACCTGTCTGCTTTTATATTTACAATTTTTGGGCCTTTGCCCACATCCCTTGGAAGATCTTGCAGTGGACTAATAGTCCACCACTTCAGTTCTTCCTCAGACTGAGGTACGGAAAATATTACAGCTGTTTATACCTCTTTATTTCCTGCTTCTTTTAAAAATCTTAAATACTTCTAATTCTCGTTCTGTTCTTTCTTCCAGTGTATACAGACACTCACAGTTCTACCATGTTATCAAGCAAAACTCTTCCTTATTTTACTAATTCATCCATAGCAAAAGCCCATCCCCTCCTCACTTCTCACTGTCTCCGTTTTCTAGAACTCGGCCTGGGATTCAGCTGTAATGGGAGAGAGGAGATGACATAACATGTTACCTTCCCTTCTAGATATCAAATTAACTGGGATTTATTTTTCCTAACATGTCTTGGATGTTTTTTCATGAGATGAACCACTTCATGGTTTCCCAGGATGGTGCCCAGCTTGTTACTTTCCTCACGCTTTTCCTCTCTTTCTGCAAATACCATTTATTTTCTCCTGAAGATTGTTTGTGAAGATAAGGCAGATTTAACAAGGAAAAGATCATAAAGATATGTGTTGTATGAGGCCAATTAAAAAAGGCAAAGTGATTTTTTTTGTTTGGTTTTGATTTGGGTTTGTTTGTTTGTTTGTTTGTCCATGTCAGAAATCTTACAGTGGTCTGAGTTATTCTTGGAAATAGGATTTTTGGCCATCATTTTTTCCATTCAGCCTGCAGTAGCATTCTTGCAGTTTAAATGTGTTTGTTCATTAGAGGAACAGCTTTCATAATGGAATGTGCCAGATCTGTTAAGAAATTAACGGCTCATTTTACATTCAGAACACCTGATTTGTATATATATTTGTAGTTCTTGTACATTCAGATTAATTGTCCAATTATATAGGAAGTTGTACACTGAATTCCTGAAAGTCAGTCTTTACTAAATGCAAAAATGCCTCTAGTAATTTCCCTTCACTCACTAAGCATGTCATTTTTCTTTCAAAAATCTAGTTTGTCTGGCAAGGTCTTTATAAACATAAATATAATTTTAGCAACTACATATCACTAACAAGCATTTCTACGTTAGATGTGAGTAGATATTATTGCATAATATGTCTTAAAATTTGCTTGAATTTTTAAATTGCTAGAGTATTCATGAATGTAGCTTTTTTGTTTCTTTCTGAGTTGAGTATCTCTATATATAACCGTCAGTTATTTCTGGATGCAATGAAGTATTTTTCTACCTAAGGATGTCCTAGATTTCTACTACTTTTTTGCATTTGAAATAGGATAATCTTTAAAAAGTGTTCTACACAGAGGTGGTGTCTGTTATTAAACAACCTAGAGGATCTGGGAGGGCAAGTGTGATTCTAGATTGCTTGTTTAGGTTTGTTCCCAGTCTCACTGTAAGCGAAACCTCAGGCTCTTGTGCTTTGTGGAACCTGTGTGTGTCTGCAACACTCCCTTCCCATTAAACAGATTGAGAGTTTTATCAGGTTCACACCCCAAACTCTGTCGCCCTTTGCAAAGCACTGGTCACAGCTTCCTGCAATAGTTTAAAGAGCAAAGGGGACTGAAACAAGGTGAGGAAACACCTGTATATCAACAGCTGTTATACCCAGCCCTATACTCAATGGCGTTTTAAAAACCCATGTTTTGCCCCATCATAACTAAACTGTTTATGGTAATCAGTAGTATTTGTGGCTGTAATATAAATTCTACTGTGAAAGGATGCCCGGTTTCATTTTGCAGCAGAAAATGGAATTGACACAAGCTTTGGTCTGTAGGTAATAGGTTCTTGAAGGCTCAGAGTGTTACTTTCAGCAAAATGCTAATCTGGGAAATTGGTACATTTAACAGTTATCCACAAATGCACCCTTTTGTGTAATATGCAGTTGATTGTAACAATTATGGATGCTATTTAATGGTGCAATCCTTAAACCTTCCAGTGTGATACTACCTAGAGAATTTGTTACTGATGAAATCATTATAGTGTTACAGAAATGAAATAGGTTTCTACTGAAATTACTCTCAAAATCTAATTGTAACTTCACCGGAATTTTTCCCATGATGGATGTTAAGTATATGCGTATTTCTTATTTTTATAGAAGCAGCTTTTGTATTTGTATGCTTAATTTTATTTCACTGTGTACTATGTATATATTAGGTTTTGCTTCTCATTTTCAGTTGTGGTCAAAGATAACTTTAGTCCAGCCTGCCTTTTATCTGATACTCTTCCATTTTTATTTCCCCTGTCACATGAATGAATAAAGCAACAGATTTCCTTCCCTGAGACCTGTGTAGGATTGCTCAAATTAACACAATGAAAAGCCCTATTTTATCAGTACCTGAAATGATGTAAGTCCTCTCAATTTCCTTTTGAGGGCTTCCTTGGAAAGAAAAACATGCTTTATAATTTCTTGCCTGCAAATCAATTCAGATTCCTATTATTTTTTTTTCCATCAAATCTCTTGCTGAACCCAAAGGGTTCTTTATAGGCTTGTGATTCCCCATCATCTTCGATTCAGACTGTGTCTGATTAAAGGGAAAAAAAAAAAGAAATCTTCTTACTTGATTATAGTCCATGAAGAATAGGTGAAATCCTTGGTCAGAATGGGAGATCTCTGCGACTGCCCAAGTTCCCCACGTGCAGTCCCCCATGCTTTCATGTCATCTCTGTATTGTTCTAGCTCTTATTAAAAGATATGATGTTTCACCACTTTCAGAGGGACAGCCTGACATCCATCAGTAGTTGTACCATTCTTTCTGCTCTTGATCTTACAGTATAGATTGATCCTATGAAAGCTAAAAAACACCCATATCTGTTCATCAGATTCTCTCCCTGAGTGACAAAGCTGGGGAGCAGGGTGGGTAGATGACCACCCACCACTTTTGTCACCAGCAGTAGAACAAACTTGACTGCTGGGCTCAGAAGAAAAGGTGCAGAAACAGCTTCTATTTCCCATCCTCTTATGTTTCTTGCACTTTTCCCTCTTCCTAAAGCAGCAGACTGACTGAATGGTACAAACTTAATTTGTTAATTATTGTTGTAAATTTGCCTTCAGGAAACTGGAAATTCATGAATCCATGGTTCTAAAAACTTGTAAGTATATGCTACATCTATACAAAATGTATTAATGTGTACTTGGACTCAGTACTCTCATTGTGTTTAGAAGTAGTCTACCCTTCCTCCTAAACAGAGAGAGCTTTGCAAAATAAGGAGGGCAATATCGTTGACATGCTGTTGATAGTCCCATGGATTTCTATTCTTTTGCTTAACAATTGCTTCCAAAGAATCTCAGATACCAGCAGCCGTTTGTTAAGAGCAAATATTGTTAAGACCATTGTGGTTATGTCCTACTGTTGTGAAAATTGCCATGGGATTGTTACCTTTCACCCAGGTGGTCCCCACTGATGGGCAGAAATGACCTTGATTTAATGTCTCATCTGAAGGCAGGCAGTTCTAACTGTGCAATGACAGCCCCCAAATGCTCTGTTGCAGCGTCAGCATTGGATACAAGCCCATGTCTCAGCCAGAGATGTGCATCTCTGACCTTCTAGCACAGAGGCAATAGTGCTGCCAGCTGTGTTATGCTGACAGGCAAAGGACTTGTTTTTGAAATCCAGAAGTAAAGAAATTGAGCTAAACACAACACAGACTTGTACTGTTGAAAAAATTGTGGCAATAAACCCCAGACAATCTTACCTTCAGTTTCCAAATTATTTTGTTTTCCAGGTTGCTGGCAGTAATTTGCTTCATTAATGCAGTTCTGCAGCATGATCTATTTAAATTTGATCCCAGAACGAGTTCTTTTAGCTGAATAAAAGCCTTTTGGAAAACCTGATTTATGTCATGGTCACAGCATTAAATAGAGCAATTCTGGTTCAGTGGCAAAGTGGTGGGGTCAAGGTCTGTGGTCTGCGTTTTCTAAGTGCTGTGAATGGATTTGCATGCGTACAGCTTACATTAACAGAGTTTGTACATGTGGCCCCTGTGCAGTACTTTGGGAATGAAGCCCTCAATAGAGAAGATATTTACAGCACCGAAGCTCATGTTGGGAAATACGAACAGCTGTGCTCCAAACAGAAAACACACATCTGAAGTAAGACAAGCATACTTAAAATTATCTCCTGGCAGTTAACGTTTTTATTTGCACACACTGCTATGCAAAACTGAAAGGAAATACCATTCTTTCAGGATTAATATATTTTGCAGAGCTAATAGGAGAAAAAACCTATCATCAGAAAAGATTTTTGCTGATTATAATTTTTTTTCTGCAGTTCCTGTAGCGTTGGTACAAAAGAAATATAATTAATAAGTAAAAGCTATGTCACTCTGCTGATTGTTTTACTAGCAGTGAGATGACCTCTTTATACTTTTGAATAGCCAGTTGAAATCGTTTCCCTAGAACATATATTTACATAGATTTTTAGGTTTTACTATTTTAAATTTTCAGTCCTAATATCTGAGCACCTGCTGTGCACAGGGAGTGAGCACCTGAGAAAGGCTTTATCCATCATTCCATTTAGGATCCTTGCATTTACTTGCATCACGTCGAGAGTTGACCAGTAGCTAAATCCACATCAAGTCAAGAGGACTTAGCAAAAAGAAATTTTAGCTCCTTTTAAATTTGACTGATGGGAGGGCATGCCAGTGCCTCAGGTTTCTCCTGCTGCGCCTCCCTGGAACTGATCTGCCCGTCTGTTCTCCAGTCCCTGCAGGGTGACGCCTGGAAGGTCAGAGGCGTAACTCCACTGCTCTCCGTGCGCAGGGAGCAAATGGGGCTTTTGCAGGACACATGATAATTCTCTAACTAAACAGGCCATGCTAAATACTTTGCCTTCATGCAGTTTTACATGTGGAGAGATTTGAGGAAGGGAGGCTTTGTTTCATTAACAGTGATACAACAAGTCCATGTAGTCCTTTTTGAGGTCAAGTATCAAACCCACTTTGCAGACTGGGAAAGTGAGGTCTTGTTGTCATTCGCCCGATACCACAAAGCAGGTCGGTAGCAGGCCAGACCGCAGCTCAGCCTTCCTGAGTCCAAGGCCACTTTTCTGACCTCTAGACTTTTATTTCACTGTTCTGGTGGGTCAGTGGGCTTGTATGTCCAGTGAATAATTTGTATTCCCAAAAGGAGAACTGGTGGGTAAAAGACACAAAAAGTGATTTATAATAAAATCTTGTTAAATACCTCTTAATTAGTTTACATAATTAATTTTGCATTACGGCTGCCTGTTAGTCTCAAAATTTTGGATGCTTCTTTAATATGAATATTTTATTTCTTAATTACATATTGTTGGCTGGGGAAAATATATTATTTTCACTAGAGCTGGGTGGAAAGATATCTTCGCCATAACAATCATGATGTTATAACTAAAAAAGAAAAATAATGTGGCTACTGAAGTAGAGGGTGGTATTTTTTTGCTGCCACTATTACTACATTAGTTCACCTGACTGAAATCTGTGTGGTGGATAGGAAGGTTCTGGCCCTGCCACCGACAGCACAGGTGCACCTTTGAAGCTGACATAATTCTAGTAGGGTTGAAAGTCAAGGTTCAGGGACTGGGAAATGCCATAACTGAAATCACCTGTCTACTTTTGATTCAGACTTCTTTAATGTATATTCATGGCTGCACATAGTGGGACAACTTCAACCTCATTCATTGTCCAGATGTTACTATTTCTGGTGCCAGCTGGAAATGTATAAAGGAGGTTGCTAGGACTGCTGTCTCATTTGCTGAAGGAACAGCAAGGTGTGAAGGAGTCGGGATGTTACAGAAATGGAAGGCAAGGCTGTCATGGTTAAGCATTAATGCTAGCTGCTAGATTCTATTTTTGCCTCTGTTACAGAATTTCTGTGTGATTCTGAACTAATCAAGCCATGTTTTTACTAATTATGTGTTGCTTACTTTCTGAACACTTAGATTGAGACCCTTGGGTCTGATTTATGAAGAACTGATCTTTCACAGAGGTAGCTCAAGTCAGTGAAAATTATTTGAATATACAAATTACCAAAGAATTCTAATTGCTCCAGGTTCTGTGTGTCAGTGAGTGTATACTTCTTAATTTAATTTATAACTTTCACTTTAGTTTCTCAGACCCCTTCTGCTGAAGAGGCCTCTCTTTAGAATTTTTATTCTTTTAGAGCGAATGGTGTTTGAGAAGAGAGGAGCTACTAAAATCTAAGTACTGTATGACAGCCCAGGCAGAAATTAATAAGTCTCAGAGCAGGATGTGAATAGTGCTCAATAAATGAGGCATGGGGACACGTTGACTAATAACAAGAAAACAAAGCGTTGAGTAGCTGCTCATTATGTCAGTCAGTGTAGGCAGGGGTCCAGTGGAAAAAATAGTAGGTGGTCGGGTAATTAAAGACAGTATCATAATGCATGCACACGGGGTTGACCAATTAGGGCTGCACAGCAACCTTAGTTCTGACAATTTCCTAAATTTTCAATGCTTGATTTTACACATTTAATGTTCCCTAGCATATTTTTGGTGTATTTACATATATATGCTCCCCGTTGCCTCCTTCATTGCCAAACTGTTAATTAGGTAGAACTACTGAGAAATGCAGTTAGTTGGATAAACGGGTTTGCAATGAACCTTGGCTATCATGCTGCAGAGCAGGAGACTTCAGGCTGTCAGAGCTTTGAAGGGTTTACATTAGTGGTGATGAATTTGTTTTCTTTGCTTAATTATTTTTAAGAAGTTAGATATGTTTTCAGTGCAGTGTCTTTTCTTACACACTATGTTACATTACTTCTAGTTCTGTTTCTGCATTTATTCTTCATGGCTTATTGATGAAGGTGTGGATGAAATATCTTTTTAATGAGAATTGTCTTCCTAAGACTCTTCTCCCTTGAGTGTGAGCAGTCTTTAGCTATGGCCCTCATTTTAGAAGATAATTTTATTTCATCCATTTCTTCCTTTGGAAAAATATTACCTGGAGCCAGATATTTTTGTTCTAAAGTGCAGCTTTCTAATTGGCATTAACTGCTTGTGTGATTTGGAACTTTTCAGAATATCAGTGAAGAACAATAAACATAAAATGGGAAAGATGGAGGCACTGGGACAGGAGAGTGATGGATAGGAAAGTAAAGGAGGTTTATCCAGACCTTTTGTCTTGTGCATGCACATAAATTGTTTCAGTGCTTCAGCAGTGCTGCACTCCTGAGCTGTGCCTCTACAATTGCACTGTAATCGTCTGCTTGAAGTAGGATGCCGTTATGCTGAAATATGCCCTCACTTGAATATGAATATGGCCAAGGGTTGAGCAAGGGCTTTGTTCCCTATGCTTCCTGGTGAGATGCCTGGATGTCTAAATTGCTGTTGTCAGAGGCCATTTCCCCTTTACCTACCTGTCAGAGCAAAGGGGTGGAAGGGGGGATATTGGAATGTAAGGATGTCTCTGTTAGAGCCACCTTTGCAGGTATGGGTTCCAAAAGGCACCTCCATTGCCAGTACTCTGTCCCTAGGAGCCTGCAGAGTTAAAGCAGTCTCGTTTCCTTGTAAAACTATGTTCTTATATTCTTACCCATGCTAAATCTATCTTCATACCAAAGGGACAGCTGGGGCTGTTAGGTAATCTTCAGCATTAGTAATAGTATCAAAATAGAAACCAAGGTGATAGGTTCAGGATTAGAAAGCCTGAAAAACTTGGCCTTTTTCATCTTGGTCTTTCCACAAACTCCTAACTCAATTATTTTCCTTCCCTTTCCTAAGATTTTACCTGAAATAAAAAGCTGTCATCATGGGGACAAGAAATCATGAATGAAGGTGTCTACATTATGAACCAAGCCATACAGACATCATCTTTAAAGCCCTATTTGTATTTTTTTCCTGAACAAGTAGTTCTTGGACTTAGAGTCAAATGTGCTATAATTAAACATTGATGCACAGGAACACAGGGATTTTTTTTCTTTTCTCCTTTAAGGAAATGAATTTTAGTAGAGTAATGGAACAAAAGAAACATAGTATAACTTTTTTATAACAGAAAATAAGCTGCAAGTGACCTTTTACTTGCACTTAATACTCAATATTTATTTTAGTTTTCCATTGGAATTGACTTCAGTTGCATTTTTTAATTTTGATTGTTTAGCATTCAGGAATGGTGCATTAAAAAAATCTCTAAGACCATGAAAGCCTTTCAGAAAATACCTAAAGTCATAGTGAAAATAGATGGCTAACTCTGAAATTATATTGACTGTTTTATTGCAGTTTTTATATCCATTTTACCAGACTTCTACAAAGCTTTCTATTCTTATAAAGCTCTCTCTTTTAGAAACTCTATGGAAATCATTTGGCAATAAATTACATTATAGCATAGCCTAAAATGATTGTTTTATCTCATATTGTGAAATTCCTTTGGGATCATTTTTTAAGACTTAGGTTGGTACAAGCTCTGACAGTCTTGGAATATATGCAAATTACCGAAGCTTTTTGGATCCTTTGCTATTTTTACTCCATATCGGAATTTTGTGACATATTTTTCATTTTTTTACTTAAGGATTTGTAGTCGTATTTTCCTGTAACACCCTGTTCATGTGAATTAAAATCAGAAACGTGGACAACATAGGTGATTGGATGATAACAAATAAGGATGGCAGGTCAAGCCAAAGGACATGCACAGCTCAGTGCTTATCCAGAACTTATGATATCTTCTGCTGCTACATTTAGGCTTCTTCAAGAAGCTTTTCTTGAAGTGTCCAAATGCTTTAGCCTTACATTGTTTAAAACTTGGTATACCAGATAGACTAGTAGCATTGAAGTGCTTATATACAGACAGAAATGACCTCTGTGAGACCTTTCATTCTCTCTGATAGTTTAGCAAAACACTTCAGCTCATGCTTAGCACCAGATATATTTAACAGAAGCCTCATCCAAAACCAGATAAAGACATTGATTTTTCATGTGTTTTGGAATGGATCCCAAATCATTTAAGCACATGCTAAATTCTCTATTGGCTGAATTACCTCCAATTTGTAATAGATAAAATTTTAAAGGGAGACAGTCAATGGGTGTACAGAGAAGGAGTGATGCTAAGAGACATTTATACTGCATGAGAATTCCCTCTATTCTCCTTCTTATCCTTTTTTTTTTTTTTTTTTTTTTAAACAACTTGCTTTCACCACAGAAATCTGCTTTTGGTTGATTTCCTGCGGTATTTTTCATCCACTGTAAACTTCCTTCTTGCAAATAACAGAGCTCGGGCTGCTTACTGAGGTATTTCTAATGTGGTCCTACTCTATAATGGTTTCAGAAAGTAATGCCAATTTAAAATATACTGCACAGGTGGCTTAGTGTATAATTTATCACCATCTCCAAATCCTTTCCTTGTTCTGGGTGTTGTACTGTTCATTCCTTCCTTTTATGATTTAGTCTATGTGATTTTTACCACCATTCCATCTCAGGAGCTCACACTTCACCATACCATTCTTTCTGAACTCCTTTGTAAAACATGGGTTTAATCTGTCAAAATGAACCTGGCTGTGTGTGGTCTTTACATATTTTGATTCCTGGGATAGTTGCCCAGAACGTGGGCTGATACCTATACATAATTTTAAATTACAGTAAAAACCCAACCAAGCAAAATAATAGAAGTCAATCTGTATAAACTGTTACCCCTCAGTCTTCATGGTTTTGTTGTAATTACCTGCACTGTGGGTACAGAGAAGATGATACTATTTGGGTTTTGACACTGTAGTACTTTGCCAGTGTTGCTTAGTGATTGCATAGAGCTTACTGATATTTTGTCCCAAAACTATGATTTCAGCTCTCCGTAGTCTTGTATTTAAAAGCAGCCAACTCAGATCAGCTGCTGTGGACCTGAATCTTCCTCTTCAACTTTCTGTACAGACACAGCATATTGCTAGTTCTATGCAAAGATTTAAAAGCAATAAAATACATTTAGCAGAAACTAATATGTAATGAAGACTTTTTTTTTAAATCTACGTGCTATTTGCGTATCTAAGATATATATTGCTGGTCATTGACAGAAACTCTGTTAGACTGGAAATTACGCCACCGTGTCTAAGAAAGGCCCACTGGCTAGCATAGCAGGTTGCAGTTGATTTGTTTCTCCTTAGCATAAAGTTTTTTACTATCCTTTCCTATTTTTATGTTTGACTTATGTTTCTTTGTAATGGTGACAAATTATATATAAAAAAAAAGCTTAAGTGGTTCTAGTAGGTACCTGTATGGCAGTACGCATTCTCTACACTAAAACCTTGAAATGTTCCTTTTATAGACATCCTTGTTTTCTTCTCCATGGAAAGATTTATAACCCGCTCTGTTTTCTGTCTTTCTCAATGCCATGCTTTCCCACTTTAGAAATCAATCTGTTGGATGAAGCAGTATCAAATCATTTTTTGAGATCCAGAAAAAATATGTTCAGCCTTACACCTTTTTCTTTGTTGAACAGTGAGAGGATTTCAAGCAGGCTTTTTACACACAGCCTTCTTTGTTTTCAAAAAAAAGAAAAAAAGAAAAAAAGAAAAAAGCAAGCTTTTGTGACTGATCTTTCCTGTAAACATAGCTCAGTTGGGGTTGATCAAGGTATTTGCCTCTGGGCTTGGAAACTCTGGAGATCATCTAGTCCAACCTCCCTTGTGAAAGCAGGGTCAGCTAAAGCAGGTTGTCTAGGCTTTGTCCGGCTGCATTTGAACAACTCCATGGATGGTGACTCCACAGCATCTTTGGGCACCTGTTCCACTGTTCAACCACCCTCACAATATAAAAGTTTTTTATATGTTTGAACAGAATTTCCTGTATTTCTGCTCATGCCTGTCACACCTTGTCCTATCACTGGCCACCACCGAGAAAAGTCTGGTTCCACCTTCTTAACTCTCACCCACTCCCTGTCAGGTATTTATACCAGATCCTTGAACAGGCCAAAGTCTTGGTCTTGCCATTAAAAGTTGTCTGTTCAGAATTGCTTCCGTGGGCCAGGATCCACAAGGTATATGTTGTTAAATGTCTTTTAGACTTTGGCTCCATATGGACTCTGCTGTCGCTGTTTACCTTCTACCTTGTTAAACTTCTGTTGCTGTTTCTTCTTCCCTGCATCTGTCTATGGAGCCTCCCCGTAGGAGAGAGCAAATGTTACACAGCACAAACAAAACTGCATAAAAATAAATGTTGCCTCGACCGCAGTATTCTGGGGTCTGGTGAACATAAGCAATAGCTCACTCCAGGAATAATGCTATTGATTGTAGAAAGCCTATTCAGAAGGAAGGGCTACTTGAGGTGACACTGTCAGGCTTAGAGTCCAAGGGAGTATGAGTTATAAGCCATTTGTTATGCGTTTGCTTCAAGACTGGAAAAATTCATATTTGAGAAAGGACTTGATATCAGAAGTAGCGCTGATGGCCACTGCACCAATTTAGAAGTTCAGAAATGGATATGGCTGCCAAAGTTTGGACTCCTAAATTTGAAAATGCATCTACAGACAAACGCAAACTTTTCCCCTCCATGCTGTTTATTGCTTCTTCACAGCGGTTGTTTCATTACCCTCCTAATTACACTTCATCTGTACTCTTACATACCCTTTTAACAATAGCACCTATTTCTAACAAAGGTATTTTAAACAAGTTTAAGGGATATCTGTATTCATTACTATTTCTCATGTATCGTGCTTTTGGGGAACAGAATTGGTATTTTTTGTGCTCAACAACAAGGACAAAAGTAAAAAGTACAGTTATGAGCCAGAAGCAATATCCTCCCTCAGCACAGTGGTTTTTCAGCAGAAACTTGTGCAGTCTTCTTACCTTCCTTTGTTTAGATCTCTCTATGGTGGTTTACAATTCACAGGGCAGATTTCTTATTTCTGCCACTGGCATAAATGGCTTACCCAGGATTTCAGGTTTATGTTAATGTGAAGGGAGAATGAGGTCCTCTGTTCCTTCTCCCTGCAATGAAATCGTGTGCATTAGCAGACTCATACAAAGTTGGGATTCTTTTTTTTAATTACCTGTGGTATAATTCTAGATTTTCCTGGCCATACGAGTAACCCTCCTGAAGAAATAAGTAAATAAATAGAATAGTGGTCCAAAGGTTGCGTCTTAGAGAAAATCTCAGCATCATTGTGCTGAATAGAGCGACCTTGTTGTGCTATTACATTTAATATTTACAAGTGTAAAGTCAAAGATAACACACACACACACAAATCTTCAGGAATCTGGCTCTCATCCCACTGCCAATAATTAAAGAACATCAGCTTTTACGGTCTGTCTTTCCCAAGCTTGTAGGATTTATTTTGCCTTATAATCTTTTATTCGTATTGTAGCAGAGCCCCTCTGCTGTGTAGCCATGTGTAAGTGGTTCTGTTTCCAGTGAGCTCTGTGTGACTGCACTATCTGCTTGCCATACGGGAAATGGAGCAGACAGACTGATCTCTGTCAGAGAGAGTTGTTCAGTACTTAAATTGATTTGCATGTCATTTGAGGCCAGTCTGTAGTTCACTGGACAAGTTCAGCTGTAGTGATGGATGTGGAAATCAACTGCAGTAGAATCTCTACATGTGCGTCTCCACAAGTGATGGGTTTTCTCTGATGGTAAACTGAATGTCACTGATTCACAATACCTCTCTGATGTAGGGAGCATCAGAGGTTACACACAATACACTCATGTTTTGTCAAGGTTTGTTGTCATTGGAACCCCATTATCTGTTTTTTTCAAGTGAAACATTTACTTGGTTAGCATGTAAGCTTGCAAGAGCTTGGAACCCAGCCAACACATGAAACACAGGTTTAATCTGTGTTTTGTAGGTCAGTAGGTTCAGTCACTTGGCAATGTTTTTAAAGCATTCATAAGTATATTTTTCTTGAATAAATTATCGAATGTAGTAGCCACAAACTAGCACTTCTTTACCACAAGACATGTATGCTGCCTCTGCAGTAAACAAACATAGGTTTGCCTTCACGGGAGAATCCTACCAAGGAAATTTAGAGCGCAGCAGGCTTAGGCTCTGTGTTCAGAAACTTTCTGCAGCAGGTTCCTTCAAGGCTTCATTGCCCTTGAGCAATTTGTAGCATCTAATCCATTCTCCACTGGCAGTTATATATGAAGATAATGCTGACAATACAGCAAAGATTTTGGAAAAGCAACAGTGAAGAGTTGATCAGAAATGTGAAAATGCACACCTTGAGATTGACTTTAAAAGCAACATTTCTTTTTCCACAGATAGAAATTTTTATACTTGAAATATGCATTTAACACCACAGTCAGTGTAGACATATCACTACTCCAGACTGTGGTATGTACATTAGGCAGCATTTGTAAAGTAACTCATACTAAATATTATTTATTTAAGCGACCTTGAATGCAGGGTCTAATTGCTTATCATTTGACAGAGCTCACAATAGAACAGAATTTGACATCCTTAGTCATGATGAGTGGTACTTTATTCCACAATTACTCCTATTCTTTTTACTGAAAAGAAAAAAAGGATAGCAAGTCTAACGCTATCATGAACTAAGAAGAAATACGGCTTTTACTCAAAGACAGCTTTATATCTACTGTTGTCAAGAAGCAGGGGTTTGCTAGGAATACTTCAGGTAATGTTTGAACAGATTTAGAGGAAAGAAACGTTGACTGCAACTTTTCTGTTGCATCTAAGCAGGATTTCAGCAGAAATCTTAGAAGGTGATGGGCTAGTGAATACCTCCATTTCAGTTTTATTTTGCTGTAGCTTGAACTTGAAAGTCAGAAGCACATGACAGTGTTTTAAAACAATCATTAATATTTAGCAAAATATTCTTGACTTTGTAAAAAGTACGAAGTTGTTATTATTGCTGCTACTACATTACGGAGGACTAAATTTGTTCTCATTTTACTGATTTCTCTATCTGGGGATTAGGGTTTGTCAAATTGCAGGTTGCTTTGCTAGTATGTGAGTTATACTCATAGACATGCATGCACATACACACACCTGCCCAGCTACCTTTTCGCTAAAGCATGCCTGGATAGCTACTTTCCCATGCAGGGCAGAGCACAGTGCTGGGTTAGAGACTGTTTCTATACAGCACCAAGTACCACCTTCTTTCTTTAGTGTCACCCAAGAAGGCTAAGTTGTGAAGTGCTGTATGTATGTATATCAGCCTAGTAAAACTCACTGAATCACAGAAAACAGGATAAGAAGGGACCTCAGGAGTTATCTAGTTCGTACCTGTGACCCTGGCAAGATTGTTTATAACCATTTTGGTGTGTTGCTTGCTAGAAAGCTGCTTAAAGTCTAACCCAAATCTCTCTTGCTACCACCCTGCTCCTGTAGAACAGATGTGGAGAATCCTTTGCAGCATGTTTTAAGCACTTGGAAACATTTATCACATCTCCTCCATTTTCTCTTCTCTGCACTAACCCAGTTCTTCCATTGCTGGTTAAGTTTTCTAGGGCATGGATTATTCTTTTCGGTTTTTCTGGCCTTTCAGCGGCTGATCCAAATCTGTGTTGAAGTCAAATGCCCCGACTGAATTTACTGTCACTGCTGCTGAATAGAGTGAAAAGATAATTTCATAACCCTCTATGTATGTCTTGGGATTACGTTTGCTTTTTTAGTTATTAAAAACTTTATTGATGATTTTGCTGTCACTCAGCTCATACTTCTGACTTGCAGCTCAGGAAATAATTGCCATTGTCAGTGAAGGTTCCCCCGCTTTAGAAAGTTAATGCATCAATTAAATTAGCTAAATGTTTGTGTTGCTGTCACCTGGCCAGCAGAACGGATGTGTAATTTTTGGAGTAGAAATCCATAGAAATCAAAGGTCATGCACAGAATAAGATTATGGCATCATAATCTCATTATTTGAATTGGGAGGAGGATGTTGAGAGTAAAAAGAGAGAGAAACAGAATGAAGTATACACCAAAACTGTTATTTGTTACAGAGCAAATGCAAAAGGAAGAAATTAGAGGAGACATGCCTGACTGAACATCAAAACAGTGAAAATAGCATTTCATTTCTATTTTTATTTCAAAACACATCTGAGAAAAGGAATAATGTAGGTGGAGACAAAAAGAGACTTCTAAGTGCTTTTCTTTTCAAAATTTGTCCTAGTGCGAGATGAATGGCAGGGGATTTTATGCCCCAAACAGCACTTATAAGTGCTTTTGCTTTTTCAATACTATCCTTAGACTGTGAAAAGGAGAGGAAGAAACAGATAGGGTGCCGTGACACATCACTTCTAAGTGATTTCTGTCCTGAAAGTATTCAAAAGACTGATAGAAGATTTTTTTTTTTTTTTTGGATATTTATTTTGTTCTGTGCCTTGGCAGAAATGAAGTGGGAAGATGAAGGAAAGCTCTGGTGAATTTTTATTTCCCAAGGTCAGGAGAACAAAAGTCAGTTTTTCTCCTTTTTTTTTTTTTTAATTTTATGTTTCTTCTGATTCAACAGAGCTGCAGTAAGGCTTCTTTTGAGGGGCTAAGGTAAAAGTAAAATGGAGTTTTCTCATTTGTTATAACAGTGGTTGCAGTGAAAAAGATACAAGGTTGGGCTCTTATTTTTAGCATAGAACAAAACTCTTGTGAGCTTCTGATTAAAGCAAAAATAATTCAATAGCATAAGAAAAAGAATGGCTGACCTCAAGTATTCTGCAGCATCAGAACCTTAAACTGACATGACTTGCTGTGGGATCACCCAAAAGGATTGTGCAGAGACAGAGTATCCTCAGAGCCGAACTCAAACCTGAGGGTAACTGTATATAGAAAATGTCCTCAACCCTAAAGAACATGCTTCTTATCTACTTCTTTAAAAAGGGTTGTTTGCACTGTTCTGGAAGGTGACCTAACCTTCCACCTCCTCCAAAGTGCAGCAACTGTCATTGTACAATGCAATTACACTGTAGCTGTGCCTTTTCAAACCCACAAATCATTCCTTCATGAATCTGGAAAAAAATTACTTACTATTACCAGCCTTTTCACTTCCTGTTCAGACAATAAAATTTTGGCATCCTCATGGAACAAATGCACTGCATGTATATTCCTAGACCAAGCACTCCAGGCAGCCGTCACTAATTGGTTTCCCTACCAGAAATCTCCCAAGATTAAGCTTCTGTTGAGCTGTTCCAATTTCCAGGTGTCATGGTTTTAGCTGGGATAGAGTTAATTTTCTTCACTGCAGCTGGCCTAGTGCTGTTTTGGACTTAGTATGAAAATAATGTTGATAACACACCGATGTTTTAGTTGTTGCTGGGCAGTGCTTGTACTAGTCAAGGACTTTTCTAGCTTCCCGTGCTCTGCCGGGTGCACAAGAAGCCGGGAGGGGAGGGGGCACAGCTAAGAGAGCAGATTCAAACTGGCCAAAGGGATATTCCATATCATGTAATGTCGTGCCCAGTACGTTACCTGGGAGGAGCTGGCGGGGGGAGGGAGGCAGCAATCGCGGCTCGGGAACGGGCAGCGTCAGTCGGAGGGTGGTGAGCGGTTGTATCGTTCGTGTTTCTGTTTTTTTCCCTTTTTCCCTTTTCCTTTTTATTAAATTATCATTATTGTTGTTATTATCATGATCATTATTATTATCATTATTATTTTAGTTTAATTATTAAACTGTTCTTATCTCAACCCACAAGATTTCTTTTGCTTTTGATCTTCCAATTCTCTCCCCCATCCCAGAGGGGTTGGGTAAGTGAGCGAGCAGCTTCGTGGTGTTTAGTTGCCAACTGGGGTTGAACCACAACACCAGGGGAAGCTGGACCATTCTTTAGCTGCAGCCATGATTAGGAGTAGTTGATTTCCCCTCTTTGCTTCTCTCTTCAGGACAGCTGAAGATTTAGCTCTGTGTTTCTGACTATTTTGTAAAAATACAAAGTCACGGCATTTGGGCTCTGAATTCCCCTGTATCATAGCCAATCAGCTGTCACTGGAGAAACCACAAAACACTTTATGGTAAGAAAAACACGCAGTCTGTTATGAGGTGGGAATAGTAAAAATAATGAAATAAAGAAGCATGTCCTAGAGGTGCAAGTGTACATAAATTTCTGTGTTGAGCGATAAAGTTCTGGTGTCCACATTAAAAATGCAACAAGACTAAAGTTCAAGTTGACATATTTACAGATATAAACATGTTTTCCTTTGACACCAAAGTCAAACTAGATGTCTCATTCATCAGGTGATGTGGCAAGGAATCCACTTTGCATATTGAGTGCTTCTGTAAGACTTGGAAATGCCTATGGAACTATTTTCCTGAGCTCCAATATCAGCAGGTCTCCTGTGTTCACTTATGTCAGCTGTTACTCTCTGGACAGTGATCTAAATACAAATCAGTATCCACATCAGAGGCTCAGAACAGTCATAATCTATTCTACCAAACAAACCCCAAAAACACCAACTCTCCTAAGAAAGCAAAATCAGAAGGCATTTAAAACAAACTGATGAATTAAAAGTAAATATTCACCACAATCAGATTTTTCATTTAAGAATCCTAAAGATTCTGAAGAAGATTAAATGTCTTAGCATCACAGGGAAGTTTATCTTGCAAGTTAGCTGGTAATGTGATAGGAAATAAAACCTAAGAACAAATGGTCAATTTTTACTAGGTGGCAGGAAGGCAGAAATAAGATCCAAAAGGATCTCTGACAGCCCTTCTCTGATCTCATCTGCTGCATTCAGTTTTTTTACAACACAGTCTCATTCCTGGATGTCAGTGCGATGGAGGTTTTGGATTGGCGCTGCAGGAGGATCCTAGCCTGGGCGCCATGTGGAACTTCAGCTACCAAAGAAATGTTTCAGTCTAAAAAGGAAGACACCTTCCATGTCTAAGGCTGAATGTGTGCTAAGTAGTGGGGATTGAAAGGGTTTGCATTTTTTGATTTGCCATCTAAAGATCACCTAAATTTTTTTTCAGATTTAGCCTTAGATATATCAGCATTTGTGAGATGATGAGGCAATGCTCATGAGATCATGGAGGCCTCTGCAAAGCTCATCTTGGCACTCAAGTGCAATATATTATCCAGCTCTTGCCTGAGATCTGTTATTCACCATTCTTTGATTAAAAAAAAAGACCCAAACAAAAGCCAAACCCAAAATCCAGAAGGAATTGGCCGCTAGCGAAGACCCTGAAATTTGTAGCCAGTAGTCTCATGTTTGCATGCTGAATACAAGCCAAAGTTCTCTTGTCTGTGGAAGAGTATTAAATACCTGACTGTAGCTTTAGTTGTGAGCGTGATAGGAAGGATAACCGTCTCTATTTGAAATGGCATGCTACAGAAAATTATTATTATGTTTTAAGTATTTTTCATTGTGGGGCTTCTCTTCCAAAGTATGTAGCTAATCCTAGTCAGGTAGCAAATCCCAAGTCAAATTGTCTCATGCATAAAGACAGACAGTTTGGAAGGCAGGAGTCATTAGAGGGAAAGGATTTTCATTTTGGTTATGAAACTTAATTTCTTTTCACTGTCTTCCCTCCTTTTCCTCTGTAAAATATTGATATAGATTATGATTTCTGACAGTGATGTTGATTGTAGCATGTAAGTAGTATCCAATAGCTGAAACAGGGGATACAATATTGTGATGGGGCCTATCACATAGTGACAAGGCTGGAAGGCACAGCCAAAAGACTGTATTATTTGGTATAAAAGGGAATCTTGAGTCTGAACACGCCTGAAATCAGAGAAAATTCAGATCCAAACACAAACTTCACAGCATCATCCCAGTTCTGAATTTCAGCAATGATTGTTCAAGTGAGGGAGGCTGGGCAGCAGTGTGTGGTAGGGATGAGAAGTCAATCCTTCCTCAGCAACATGGCAGAGTACCAAGCAAGCTCATGGATTTTAATCCTGCCAGAAGACGGTTTTGTCTCATGTTGCTTCATGGCAGATTCTGCCTTTCCTATTTTGGAGTGCTCTCCATCTCTGTCATTAGTGATGACTACCATCAGATACCTGTGGTCTCACTGTGATGGCTGATTGAACATACATGCAAGACAGAGAAACAGCCTTCCAAATGTTTGTTGTCCTTCAGTAGAGTATATTTGAGATGTTAAATTCAACTCTTGTCAAGGCTTTTAGAAACATGGACTGGGGGTTGCTTTCTCTTTAACAAAAGTTTCAGAGTATTTGAGTACTGGGGAAACTCTGTGTGTGTTTATTGTTTGTTAGTTTGGGGTTTTTTCATAAAACTTTTTTCCAAGACAGATTTTTTTTTTTCCTCCTTGAAGTTTTTCCAGCTGCTGGTAATATCCCAAATAGCTCTGTGCTGCCTGGGACCAAAACATTATTGGCACCAAAATAAAGCACAACATTAACAGTTTTGTTTCAACAATAAAATGGGAAATATTGGAAATAAATGAATAATTTTTGCCTATTAGATAGGCAAGACCCTAGCATTAATTCATGAGGTGTATTTGTTATCTCCACGGCTAATTATATTTTGATTTGAAATGCCTGTATGGAGAAGTACACAGCAATGTGTTTAATAGTTACTGTGTCAGGGTTGCCCAAATAGCATTTAATCCACCCCACGCCAAATGGTTTGTGGGTAAAGGGGTGTCCTGGGAATATCAAGGCCCAGCAAGATAACAGCCATGCTCTTTACATTTAACTTATTAATCAACAGGTAAGAAGAAGAAATGGTTTGTGTCTGGCCAGCTATCCATGAGCAGCAGCCAGATGCTTTGCCTATTCCAAATGTACTCTGAATAAGAATGAAACCATGCTACTTGTTTTGCCCATTAGATAGCATTATCTCTGTGGAATGCCAATTCATATCTCCTTGTGCTGTGTGTGGTTCTCACATATGGGATTTTAATAACCTTCATGCTGTGCTATGAATTCATAAACAGGGCTGATAGAGGAAAAGCACCACAGGACTTTACTTTTTCATTATTGCTCTTTTGAAAAACAGGGTCTGCAGGATTTTTGCAAGGATCTTGTCACAGAACTAGCAATGGTTTTGCTGCTACAGTGGGGTTATTCCAAGGGGAGGGGATAAATACAGTATTCACTCGTGATACACTTTTTCAGAACTGATTTTCATCATCCTACATTTCGTAGCCACTGTAAGTCGGTGTTAAGGTTGGAGCATTGCAGGTCTGATTATATGGGAGTTTCCCAATTTTTCTAGAATGCAAAGTGCATTTGATTTCTTCGAACATACCTCTTCTCCTCCTCCCCTCTGTCCCAGCCTGGACTTTGCAATCTCCACAGCCCTCTGGCTGTGAAGCTACAGCTTATTGCTCAGTGGTCACTAGCACATGACAGCAGTCTTGACTTCTGTTTTGGAAAAGATGTATTCACTCTGGATCAGTGGGGTTTTTTTCTTTCTTTTTACCCCTCTTAACCCCAGAGTCCATTAGAGATAACACTTCCGCATCTCAGCCACGTTCCAGCACTGGTGGAACCACCACTCTTCGTAGAGCTAAAAGTAATAACAAGAACTCACAGCATTGTTCTCTAGGAATGACGCGATATATATCACCTTGTATTCATTGCCAACAGATCTTAGAAAGAAGACCTAGGAGGAGGACACCAGTAATGAACCTAAACTGTTTGAAACAGCCAGTTTAGCCATCCTGGAGCTCATTCACATATGCCAGGAATGAAATTCCACTGTGTTGCCTGCCCATACCCTGTGCTACACTGGCTGGAGTGCACTGGTGGTTATGGTCAATCTGGATTCCAGTCTTGTAACTCTACCTAATAATGTTTTATCGGGAATAAGATTTATTAGGCGTAGGTTCTGTGCAGGATTGTGATATGACATGCAGATCAAATCTTATCATCCCATTTTCATTTTAGGAATGTTTCTCTCTCCTGCTGTATTTTATATGTGATTTTGTGTGTGACAGGCAGCAGAAAGAACCAAGAACAGACAAGGAAAAAGAATTATTTTTCACTAATTATTCAACTTTCAACCTTCTGTTGTGTTTTTGGGTTTTTTTCCCCTAGTGATGAATAGTCCTCACTACTAAAAATGTATGTCATTTTTTTCATTAAAATTCATCCAACTTTCTCTTGGCCCTTAAAGTGATAAAATAGAATTATTGCAAAAAAAGTGGGTTGGAAAGAACCTCTGGAGTCCATCTCACCCAATATTGTCTATAAATAGGACTAATATCAAGGTTAGGTTCAGGTCTGCACCTTGTCAAGCTTTGGAAATCTCTAGGGATGGAGACTCCATAATCTTCTGGGCACCTGTTCGAAAGCTTAATTATGCCCTGTTGAAAGGTGCATTCCCTAAAAAAAAGGGATCTTTTTTTATGGGACATATGTAGCCCATCAGTGTTAATTCCTCAGCTCATCTCCCTTAGTCCTATTTAGCCAAAAACCACTGTGCATGTCTGAGACCATGTACAATGGGGTAGCTGAACACACACAGACACACATTCTTCTTCATACCGCGTCTATAATTCCGCAGTAGTATGGCTCAGAGAGAGGAGGTGCCAAAGCTTTCATATTTACTTTGTAAATATTTTCTTACAATAAAATTAATACATTATCTAAACTCTCCATATAAACCTCTTTCTAGCCACTTTTAGTTTTGTTAGTACATATATATATATATATGGGTTTTTTTTAAGTCACTCAGCAGATGAGAAAACATAGAACTGACATTACTATAGAAAAATTTTCCAATATATACCATTCATAGAAATGAAGAAATGCGATTTCTATGCAAGCCAACGTTCATTCCTGTCCTCTGGGCTTTTCCCTCAACATCAGATGTAATCTGGGTGGGCATTTCTTTTGGATGATAATTTTATAATTAGTTGATGACTTCAGTGGAATATTTTTCTTTTTTTTACTTAGCTGCATATTATAGTCCCCCGGACCTTGCCTGCGGCAGTGAGGTGGAACTTAGCCTGCCCACTTCCCAGTGTGCAGTTGTGAGCAGTTGGAACCCAGAGGTGCAATGGAGCCTGTAGTGTGGAGCGGCATTGCTCTGGAAGGAGGAGGAAAGGAGAGGCACGGCCTGTTTGCTGTAGAAGGCAGTTGTCAATCTTCCATTATCTCTTCCCTTGCTAGGCCATCAGTTGACATATATTTCACCATATCCATAGTGCCAGCAAGCCAAAGCTGTCAGCAGGTGGATGGTATCAGAGGGCACCAAGTTTTCCTCCTTATTGCTGTCCCCAAGAACCTGTTTTGCCAGAACCACAGTATTCATTGCTGTATCAGTTGGAGTTACAGAACAGCTGATGAGCTTTGGTGTTGACATTTAAGACTGCTTTTCAAGTTGTCAGGCAATAAAGATCCTGCTGTCATTACAGTCCTTGGAAGCATAAGGAATCACAAGTTCCATTAAAGTCAACAGGTTTAAAAAAAAAAAATCACAAACCTCCACAAACCCTGTGCATTCACAGGCAGGGTTGAAATGTAGAACCTGGCTTAACCCATTTGATGCTAGCAAGAGCAGGAAGGTAGCATGGCCTCCTAGGTCTTCATCCCAGGAACAGACTCAGGGGGGAAATAGTTTCAGTAGTCACTGAAGTAAGTCCATATAGCGCAGAACATCTATATGCATGCTCACATACAAAGAAGGAAGACCGTCATCTGGCTTTGGGAGTAGATCGCTTACATCAAGAAAATACCCTGCATCCTTTTGATAGGTTGCAGCAGAATCGTAGCTGAGCGCCCTCTGCCAGGCAAAGGAGCAGCACCATCATCTTTGTAATCGCACAGAACATCTTTTTCTGAGCTATTTCATTTTATAGTCCCATGTCTAAATTTATTCTTCAGAGTAGAGTATGTATTGTTGAGCCCAGCCCTGCACAGACTCTCACCCTAAGCTGGACACATCATGTGAGAAGTTTCCTTGTTGTTTCTCTTGCTGCTGAGCTGAGTCTGTTTACAGATAGAAAGCTTTTCCATATATGAACTGGGAAGCCAAATTTCTCTTTCTAAAATTCAGACATTAGGTGAAGTCGTGGCTCCAATGATGTCAGTGGGAGTTTTGCTTTTGATTGTAATGGAAGCTATGAACGTGCCATTGATTCTCCCAGAAAGTCAGCGTACAGGTATATTACAGTGGCATTTTTCTCCCTAAGATATGTGAAGGACTAAAAATTATTTTTTCTCTTAAAAATTTAAATTACAGGTAGAAGAGCTATACGATTATAACTACCCATTTTGGAGGCAGTGTTGTTTATATCTTGCAACCATATCATTGTCAGGGCAGACTATATGGTGGAGAAAGATTGATAGAGTTTATTATTTTCATTTTTTAATATGATTTTGTTCTGCAGTTGCTTCTAGCATGCATCACCTCATAACTTGCCACCTCATTTGTGTGTGTGTGTGTTATTCAGCACCTCCTCAGGCCTTGTTCTGAGCTCCATAGTGATGAGGCACTGACCTGCACAAGGCCCTGTTGACTTCAGTAAGATTTGGCAGAGGCCACTGTGCTCAGGCTCTTTTCCTTAGTGAAGGCTTTAAAGTGAGGGGAAATTGGGCTGGCGTGGGATGTGGTAGTAGCAGAAACTACACCGTCGAGCTCCATGAGGAAGGAGAACTGATACAGAATGATCTTTGAATTATTTACAAATCATTTAACCCAATAGTTCCCACTTGAGGGTGCTTACGAAGTTATTGCAGGTAATGTTAGTCCATGATACAAACTAGTGCCTGCAATGAAATCTGCACTGATGAAAATTTAGTTAGTTGACATATGCACTGAGGCAATCATGTAAAAGCAATCAGAAGAGAGTATATGTACAATGACTTTTTCATTTGAAACAGACCTTTACTTTCAGGGTTTTTAAATACGCAGCTATGCTTCAACAGCTTCCATTAATGACTTAAAAGACCTTAAAATAAATCTTCCTAATTATTTAAGCAGAACTCTCCAATCCAGTTTAAATGCCTGTTCTAGTGCCCAGTGCCATAGTGTTTGAAAGTTCAGATATCTGAAAAGTGGTGATTTAGCCTTGTATCTTTCTGCAACTGAAATGATTTAAATATCTGAAAATAAATGATATTTAAAACAATTTAATTTTTGGACTAGGACCTTGTAAGTGAAGTTTTAACCTGAAATGACATTTTTACAGAAGAGTTTAAACGTTTGTAAATCTGACAGTCATAAAGTGGTAGAGCAAATATTCCCAGTATACCAATGAGGAAAAAAAGAAATTAATGTGGCCAGAAGCAAGTATGTATTCTTTTTTAGATAAGGGTTCCTGCAATTAAAAACACTGGACTCAGAAAGCTTCTTAAGGTTTATTTTGTCAAATGAAAAATGCTACTGGTTTTAATGCTATTGTAATAAAACTTATTGTTATTCCTGGCATGGGTATTTTTTTTTTTAATTTCAGAAAAATGGATAATTAGCATTTTAGCTTATCACTTTCCTTCCATGCATACAAATAATTTGATAGATAGACCACCAAGAGAGACAAAATTAAATAATAGCTCTAGACAGCATGGTACCAAAATGAATTTGAGGTTGGACTTCCACCCTACTAGGTGGATTTTCATTTTAAAAAAAAGGAAAAAAAAGGAATAAAAGGTAGTTTTTCTGACAGTTTTTGCTGCTTACCTCAATATAATTTTCCCATATATGATCCCAAATAAATTGATCTGAAATAAGATGTGAACTTTATATTAGAAGTCCCATAATTTGTGAGTGTAATTTTTCCAAATGTATTTAGATTAGAGGCCTAACAGGCATTCCTGCATCTGTGATTCAGCCAAACAAGTTCCTAGATAACGGCCCATGATTAATGGTGAGTGCTGATAATAGGAGGTTATTAGAGAAAGCAAACTTGGAACAAATCTGCTGTGTACATTATATACTTTACCGCCATCTGTGGGCATTTATAATAAATACAAATTAAAGTCAGCGGTTACAGCGGTTACAATGTTTTGCATATGTGACAAAGAATTCCTTGGAAATAGTCTTAAAGCAGGCAGCTTCGTAGTGAAGAATTCTCATTAATTTTTTTGCACAGACACTTACTATTATTTGCAATGAAAGACCAGCTTTTGTTGAGAGAGCCCTTTTAGCCTTGGTTGCTTTGAAGAACATCATTCTAAAGTCTACTCTGTAAGGAAGGCTTTTGTGTTACATGTTACCTGTGCTCTACTGCTACAAGTGGTATTGGATGTGAGAAATTGTTTTTTGTCCTTTCGTACTGTGATTCATTCGCTGCTCAGCCCATGTGCTAACAGTATGTTCCCCCCTTTTATGTCTCCTTGAGTTGTAAGTGACATTTTACCTCCTTGTGTTTTTTATTGTTTGCTGAGCAAATATGGCTGTAAAGAAAAGAAACAAATGTTCTCTTCCTTATTGCTACATACAAAAAAAAACTAGAAAAGAAATGCAATATAAACAGAATTGCAGAAGATAAAGTAAACCTAAATATTATGATACCAATACCTTCGTGGACCAAGTGACGATGGTTTTTGCTGGTAACAAATACGCTGTTGCTAATACAGTTTTGCAGCAGAGTGATGAAAGGGGTGCCATAGTTAAGAGCAGCTGATTGTGTTGTGTTTGGAGATGTTTGTGAAGTTTGATGGACTGTCTGGCTTAAATTGTGTTTCTCCAGTAACTTTTGTGCACAAAATTCAAGAGTCACCAAGTGCTAACAAGGGCAAGCAAGCAATGTGGCGGATGTTAAGATAAATGACTTAATTGGGTTCAGCATTCAGCAAGCAGCATTTGGTTGGAAGGATTCCCGGCTTTTGAACTATTGCAAAGCCATGTTATTTCAAAGGTTGTGTGTTTGCAAATAAGTGATAGATGGAGTGTCACAAACATTCCAGTTATTTACGGTCATCAGCTAAACCGCTGGGATGAAGTTAGGGGTACTCTGGAACTAATGTGGTTTGTTTGGTTTTCCTTTTTGAGCAACTGGGAAATTACTTGTTTCATAGGCTGTTTTTCAGAATGAGTGTTATTTTAGCCTTGTGAACTTGCCATATAGGGTGTGCATGATAGTGAGTGCCTCCCTCCCGTACCAGTTAGGCACTCAATCCTCAACTGTGTTTGACATGAACATTTCTACATATGTTCTTGGGCATATTTGTATTTTTATCTTGATATTTTCTATGCCAAAGAAGATTCTGCTTTTCTCCACCTCCCACTCCCTCTCACCCCCCCAGTTCACAGGTGTTAATTAAGTGGATCTGGAACTGCAGACATCTGTATGTCTACAGATGTCAGGGTTCCTGGTTACCTACAAGCTGTATTGCTGTGCGCTGGAGTGAATGTATCTGATTCCATCTGTTTTCTGCTTGGGCAGTTGCAGTTTAAAGGACAGAAAAAAGGTATTCTTTCCGCTTAATGCTGAGTTATTTGATTGACGCATCTGATAAAGCTTTCTTTGAAAAAGTTAATTTGTATCTTAATATCTTTAGGTATTTGATTCTTCTCTTTTGCTAGATTTCATTCCCAAACATCGCAGTTTATCTTACTGGCTGTATATCAGTATTTTACTTTTCCTCCAATCCTCTGTCCCCTTACATGTCTCTTTTGTAAACACTAACCTATATTCTACCTCTTCATAGCCTGTTTCGATTCTTCTCTGGATTTTTTGCTGTTCTTTCTTCTCTTTTGGTATCCTGCTTCCATTTTTTTCCTTCTCCTTCTGTGACATATTCATTCACGTTAATAAGAGCACGTCCCTTCTGCCATCATACATCGGGATGGGAGAATTTACCAACTGCCTGAGATGCAAACTAAAATGTGACTTCAACTGACTGAGAGTGCACACGCAGGCCAGGCCTTCACACATCCTTCAGGCAATGCCTCAGGGCAACACTTTCTTCACCTGCCACTCTTTCCGAGCTCAAAGTCCCGCAGGGCTGTTGACAGTCAGTCCCCCCGTGCTCTGCCTCTGCTGGGTCTTTCTGTTGTACTTGAAACACTGAATCTGGAAATTTCCTTCCTTCATTAGCCCTCCATGTAGGCACAGAACAATTCCTCCTGTTCTTTATTTCTCTCTACCGCCTTTCTATTTTTGAGTCTTTTTTTACCAGTAGAGCTACCAGGAATCTTTCAATAGTTTGTTATTCCAGAAGAAAATACTAGTGCAGGCTTATTTAAAAGGTGTCAGTTGCAATGAAGTTTCAGCTGGAAGTCAGAAAGAAAGGAAAAATTTGAAAGGGAGTGTTGTTAATGCAAGCGTTTCGTAAGCTTTTCAGATACAGAAAAATGTTCAATTGAAAAAACATTTTAATTCCATTTTAGAAAACTATTTAAATATGATTTTTAAATATGGAAAGTTAAAATATTTTGATCAAGCCAGACCTGTTTCTACTAAATATTATTTTATGGGATTATCAAGAGGAGTATTATCTTTGACTTTTCAATTTTTCCTTTATATTAGAGGAAAATACATAAAAAGACCTGTTTTTCTGTTTTCTTCTTTGTAGGTCAGATACTTGATTCTGTTGCTGCTCAGAGTTTTCTCACATGTATTTGAGGCATTTATTTTTCAGCTCTCAGTATCATGAGATGTACTTGATTCTTGCCTTGTTTCAAAGCTGCCTACATTGTTCCCAACAGAAGCAGCAAAATCAACAGCATTCTGGTGAGCGTTTGCTCTGCTGTATCTTGAAAGAGGTACAAGCTGGCATTGAGTAACTGGAGCTGTCTTGAAAGTGAAAAAGATGAGACTGCATCACTTTGCACTGTGGTTCATGTTTGGAAGATTTGGTTTTTGTTATTTTTTTTTTCCTTTCCATGAGAAAGAAAGCTAAAACATTTCAAAAATACGCTTGCCACATGAAAGTTTAGATGGTGCTGGCGACTCTGGCATGCAAGTTCAACCTCTGCCCGAAGTCGGAGCTTCCTTCCCCTTTCTGTCTCTTTACTGCTGACATCAGGAATCCACAAGATACTGTTCAAGCAAAGGGCTGATAACAGCCCTTTTAAGGAGCTGTGACATGAGCTGCAAATCAAAGAATAGCAGCTCTGTAACAACTGGGTCAGTGTATATAGAAAGAATTTCAGTGATGGTTATTTATTCAGTCTCTCACTGCAAGATTAGTCCCGTTATGCGGCTCCTATGCATTCCTTTCCAATTCACTCAATTTAAAGAAAAACTTCCTGCTAGCGCTTATGTACATAGTAGTGGCAGTCATCTAAATAAAATATCCCAGCCACTTCAGTCTCAGGAACAGTCTTATGAAGAGGCAGATCATATTCTATTTATTTGGAAATGGGATGCATTTTGACATAAGGCTTATTTCAAAATAATGTGAAAATGTTAAAATCTTTATGAAATCTTAACATTAAATTTTATGAAGACAGAGATGTTTGCTGGGATGCGATGCCGGGGGCTAGGACCAAAATCAACTGCTGAAGATTAAAAAAACACAGCACTAACACAGGAGGGAAGTGGGTACAACCACAAACTCAGGGTAATCAGACCTGTGGTTTTTTATCATTTTTACTTTTATTGCTTGATGTTAGTTATATAATGTGATTTATATACAGTGCTTCTGAGTGCTGTATTAAACTGATAGCTCTTGCTGGGTGAACACCCAAGTACTATCTTTCTTATCTTTAAATGTGCTGAATTTTGTCTTAGAGAAGCTTGGCAAGTCTTTTCTCCCAGTCAGAGGTTTGAAGAAAGTGAGTAAGTGTAGATAAAACCAGCTTGCTTAATCATCACTGAAACACAGAAAAAATTAAAATACATTTTTTTGCTTGCAAAGTAGAGAAAAGCAATAAAAACAATGCCAGACGGTTAATGCCTCTCTTGTACCTTTCATTTCAAAGACCTCAAAAGAACATCAAGAAGAATAAAGGCAAAATCTATTCCCTGTTGGCATCATTATAAATGTTGTATCCTCTAAAACTCTAAAGACATCCAAGAAAAGCAGAAGAATAAATGGCATTGAAATAAAGAAAGTCTCTCTGGAGCTTTGTTCAATCGGCTTTGTTAGAATTCACTCAAATAGGATGATTATAAGAAAAGATCTCATTTGTTTCAACATTAAAGGAGCAAATTAATATGTGACGAGCTGCTAATAATTGCCTCATTATGTAGTGAATGGGCATTGCGTCCAATTTACAAAATTACAATCATATTGTTAAAGTAACAGTTGGGAAAGTTTAATCTGAATTTCCTATCTGTGTGATTAGTTGTGGGATTCACAGAGAGAGTTCACAGAGTTGGTGGTTGGAGCGAGCTCTCCAGCGCACCGCCAGCCTATAGTGCTGAGCAGTCGCCAGAGAAGTTCAGCTTTTCATTAGCGTAAGTTGCATCTGTGTCAGTCCTGAGTTAGGTGTGGTCCAGCTGAAGGGGGAATCTGGCAGCCTCTGCTAAGACGGGAGCTCGGCGTGTGACTGGTCCATCCGGACATTGTTTTGTTGGACTCCACTGACTTGCGCTGAAGTTTTGGCCAAGAGGTTGAGACCTGGCCTGAGATCATCCCCGCTTGGGACTTCAGCAGACCTACAGGTCCGTGTCTGGGCAACTCGGTGATCCGGGAAGCGTGCCGCTGGGAAACCCACCCATACGAACAGTCCTGTAGCTGGAATTTCAGCCTCTTGGTGGAAACATTTGAAATGATGGGGGAGTTTTTTCAAATTGGAAAGTAGCCAGTTTTCCAAATATCTAAATACTCTGTGGAAGAGAATCATGTTATGTGACCTAATTCTAGTTAGATTTGCTTGTGACCTTTTCTAATTCTGGCTGGTTTTGTTATTTAATGATTTGACCTTTGATTCTGTGAAGCCACTTCAGTGTTAAATGCAAAGATTTAATAACTAGAACTGTTTGATAAGTGACCTTTATTACACAGCTATCTCTCTTTGCTAGAGAATCGGCACTGTTTTGCAAGTTCTAAGTCACAGTTTTAATTATCTTTTCTATTGTCTGTAAGCTTGCACAGGAAATGGAAAGGTCAGACATTTCATTTTCTTTACTGATTAAAATATAAGTGCTCCTCAGCAGTTACAATGTATCATTCAGGAAAAAGATGGGACAATTTGTCAGAATCATGCCCAGCTGCTCTGCTGAGGAATTCTACATCTTTCTGGCCAGTGACAAAATGAATAATTTTCTAGAAGTAATAACAGCTCAGCCCAAGTGGTGTGTAGAGGTGAAATATGCATCTAAATACATGAAAGGAGAGGAAAAAGTGAATGGTTCTATGTTTTTTTTCTCTAGCTCATATATCTACCGTGCAAGTGAATGAAGTTCTTGTGAAAAGTACAGGTAAACCCTTAACTGACATTCTCAGTCCAGAGAGCATAAACAGTAACAGCACAGGTTTCTGTACGGTCCTGCCAATCTGTATCAACCCCATTGCTGCTGGACTGCCTCTACAGACAAGAGGGCAGCCCGGACTGCCTGCCAGAACCATTTCTGGTTTCTCTGATAAGTCTGCTGATAAGTTAATGTTTAATAGCTATCCTGGTGTTTGTGATGTGGACACCTCTGAACACTTACTGTTAACTGTAAAACAGATCACTAAGAAGGCACATTTTGTCTAATTCTCCAGTTTCCATTCCTCTGTATTCCAGTTTCTGTGTGTGTAAGAATTCTCTCCCTGCTTCTGTTAATCCTTAATACAAAAAATACAGTAAGTTAAGTGAAAACGTGATAGTTTCTTATACAGGTTAGAGCTATCGTGGGCAACCTTGCAGCCGAACATCTGCATATGGCAAAAGGGTGTGAGGGATGTAGGAGCCCAGCGTATGGGGTGAGGGAACAACAGCACATTACTCCAGCTCCTCAAGAGCCATAGGGAGCTGTCAGCTGTGTCCTGGTTCAGTAGCAGAAGTAGCAGCCCAAACTACCCAGGTGCTTCCCAGTTCTAGCCCCTCAGGCACACAAATCTCTGTGCCTGAACAGTTCCTGTGGGAGCCACCTGGCAGGGGAGCTACATTTGAGCAGCTTTTGAGTCTTAAAGTGATGGGACAGCCTTACCTGAGCTAGGGTGTCATAACAAATAGGTATGTCACATTAAATGAGGAAAATGAGAAAGCTGTTGTATGTGGATTACTGAAACTGCCCCTTTTGTCTGTGACACTTATAAACCAACACCACAAGCTTCCAGACTGTCTCCATATGGGGGTTCAATGAGTTAATATTGATGTGTGTTTCCTCATAATTGGAGAAGATATGATGCAAAAAGATACTGAAGTCAGTGGATGATTCTGGAGTCAGTGGAATGTCTGTCATCGGTGTCAGTCTCCTAACTCTCTCTGGGATCTCTGTTGGGAAATATGCATACTGCAACATGTAAAATTTCTCTACATTGTAAAATATATTTAGTCTGAGATAGGGCTCGAAGGGGTTAAGCCTCTGCCTCTGTTGAAAAAGCACAGATTATATGTTGACCTAGTGCAAGCATTCAATATTATGAAAGTGCTTTATAAATTGGAACAAGATAAATGAATCACAACAAAAGAGCTAGAAAACCGGGGGACACAATCGCAAGAGTGAGTGTACTCAGTTTATTCGAGCAGAACAGTTACACTCAGTGAATAGAAAATGTGCAATGCATTTCTAACTAAGGTCAGAAAAATCAAACAGTTCCAAATTTAAGAAAGCAGCTCAATTTTAATGGAGAAGGAAGAATATTTGGAGGAAAAGAACCCACAAAACAAAAAAGAACACCAAGGTTGAGGCAAATTTAAATGGGACCAGTTTCTTGACCAAACTGGCTTTTCCTATCTAGCAGTTTCATATTCAGCACTTGTTAGTCTGAAAGTTCACCCTGAAAGCTATAAATTAATCTACTGGGACTTTACCAATTCACTTCATGTTAGGATGTGAGTTATGCTTATGGATTTGTTTAGGTCACCCAGCCATGTCTCCATAATGTATCTTAGAGAGGATTTCTGTAACTAAGCGGTAAACAGAAAGACTGTTGTGTTCAGCTGCATCTCCTGGGATTTCATCCCTGCTGTCAGAGAGCTATGCAGGACAGCTCTCTAAAACTACAACAGCTATAAAAAAATATGTGGTGTTCTGTAAAGGAAACATGACCAATGCTTTTGCATGCAGTCAGGCATCTTTAACTCCTGATGAAATGAGGAAAGAGCATTTTCATTAACCACTCACATACACAAATCAAACCAATCACGATACAGAAATCAAACCTTTGCAACTGTGAGATTTATTGCAGAAGTCTTGCAGGATGCACCTTAGTCCTGTACAATATTTGCCTCCTGAAGATGAGATATTTTAGCTGTTATAATTTGGCTCTCTTCAGATGTTTATCTCTTGTCCTTATATTATGCTCCATTATCAAAGAAATTAGGTGTTTTGTCAGCTACCATGTCCTAAGGTTAGGGTGGTCAAATGTAGACAGGATATTCATCCACATCAGCAAAATGAGGTGTGAAGTTGAAGGGAAATAACCACAAGTCTCATCAGAAAAGCACCTAGCATCCTGTCAGGCTTAATTTCTGAAAAAGGTGAAGGGAATTATTCCTAAAAAGCATTAAACTGAAGTCACTGGCTCCCAACTGGGAGCATGACAGAAGATCAAGTCTGTAACTGTACAAAAAATTGTAGATGATCTGTGGCCTGGACCGCCTTCTGTAGGTTTTTTCGATGGATCTACTTTTCATTTGATTTAGATTTCTAACCAAACTTTTGATACAATCCAACTTAAATACAGGGCACTTCCTTTGAGTCTGTTGGTCAAAAGAACCAAAAGATATATATACTTTATACTCTGACAAACAGAACGTCAGATGGGTCCCTATATCTCTGTTAGACAGATAACTGTTCCTATTTTCAATTCATACTGAAGAAATAATACCCTAGAACATGCTCAGAAAAATGTCTTTGACTTCAGTTTGCCCAGGATTAAGTTCCCAGTCCACATGTCACCAGTCCATCTGCCTCTCATTTTTCATGGGTCGTAACCATTCCCTGTCTATGTCTTTCCAACTGTAGGATTTTCATGCTACTAGATTGATTTTTAGAGTTAAATCTTACGTTTGACTTCTATCACAAATTTGTAAACTATTCATTCAGACACATAAACACAGCCGGTGTAAAGTTATATTTCCAGCATTACCTTTTTTGTACTTTTTTTCTATTGCTGACAACACCTTGTTAAAAGAGAAAAAGGCATTGGTCTAAATATTGTTTTCTGCTGTTTCTTTCTTTCATTGTTTCTAGTGGAAAGAGTAACATTTAGAGGAAAAAAAGGAATTACTGTTTTTCTAGTTGACTTTGCAAGGTAGAGAACAAAGGAAAATATTGGAACTGCCACCTATTTCACTAAAAAGGATTGCATTCAGAGCTTTGTAGTGTTAGGGTTTTTTATCAGCTCTACCCATGGGGATTGTTGGGCTTTTCTAAAGAGAAGTATTGCTGTCACTTTGTTGGACTGTGCCCATCCTTCTTTTAACTGAATTTTCAGTCTTCATGTTTTACAGAGAAAGAGTTGCCAATATTTTTGTTTTCTTTCTTCCAGCCTCTACAACTTGACTGTGACCTCTGTGCCATTGTTTCAAACTCGGGACAGATGGCTGGGCAGAAGGTGGGAGCCGAGATAGACAAGTCCTCCTGCATATGGAGGATGAACAATGCTCCCACAAAGGGCTATGAGGAGGATGTTGGGAAGAGGACAACTGTAAGAGTGGTCTCTCACACAAGCGTGCCCCTTCTACTCAAGAATCCCGAATACTTTTTCAAAGAAACCAACAACACCGTTTACGTGATCTGGGGACCTTTTCGAAACATGAGGAAGGATGGAAATGGCATTGTGTACAACATGCTGAAGAAAACTGTTGACAGCTACCCAACTGCCAAAATCTATGTGACAACAGAAAAGCGCATGAGTTACTGTGATGCAGTATTTAAGAAGGAGACAGGAAAAGACCGGTAAGTCCTACATGTGAAGAACAATTATAATGTTTGACAAAAGATACACGAGAGAAGTCCATGCCGGATGCCAGCTACTAAATGAGTCGCCAGATATGTTTTTAATGGATTGTTATATGGTTTTGACTGTTATAAGCACTTGATGAGGCAGCAGCTAGGCCCCATTTACCCCACCTACGCTACCTTCTGTTCTTTCCATTTCTGTTGGCTTGAGTCCCAAAAATATTGGATGTCTTCCTGAAACATTTTCAAAGCTGTGTGTTGTTTTCAGCTCAATTTACTATTGATTAAATTGACATTTTATTTGAAGAGGATAATCCTACACAAACATTTCCAAATGCACAACCTCAGGATAACTCTGGATATTGTATTTTCTCCTCTGTTGAGATTCACTGTAGCTTTTCTTCAAACACCAACCTCAGGGTTATGCATTATTTGTATTATTTGGTAAAAATGGATTATCAGTGATACTGTAACAGATTTGGGTTTTTACTGGAACTATGCTGAAATTCTATCTTCCATGCCTGAGAATGTGTGTTTATGATGCTCAAGAGGGGATTGTAAGGAGACGAAAGTGTGAGGGCCACTGTTTTGGCTAGCATGTTCAGAACAGAAATTGGATTTGCAGAATTAAGATCAAAAATTACAGGAATTCGTAACTAAGCTGCAAAAATTCTGATCATCTGTGTTTTGGCATGCAAGAGCACCTGTCACACATACTCACTGGAGCTAACTAGGAAGGAGTTTCCAGATCACTGCTGTGCCTTAGTATTAATTTTTGAATTTGCACATCATGAATTTAGCGCTGTGAGGGACTGTAGATATTCTGACCAAATTAAAAATATAGGTATTGACAAACAGTTTAACTTAATCCAAACTTTTGACTTAGCTTTTGAAGTAGAAGAGCTTGTTCTCTCAAACTTCCTTAATTCACTTCTTTATTAAGCTGCCAAACTTGGTTAGAGTTGATTTGTCTTTTTCTTTAAACTGCTGGAGCATAGGGAAGAACTTGCCCCTCGCCTTGTTCACCATGTGCACATGTTGCTGCTCTGATTCTGGAGTTGGAGGGTAACTATGTCACAAAGGTATCTAGGTTATCATGGCTTCTTTAGTTTAACTGAACCAGCTGATGAACAGAGGCCAACAGAGAAAATACACAAGCTCTGTTTTTCAAAAATGCCCTTGAACTATCCGAGTCATCTGGTTTACAAATTAATAAAGCTAAATATGATCATGGGTACATTATTGCATTGCTAAACATAAATTTGTTTATATATATTACTCTTCCACAATAACAGTCAGCCAGGACACAGTGACTTTACAATACTTTATCAAAATCCTTATTGTAAGACCAGTCTTTGGTATATCCTATCAAAAAGACCTCATCATCCAATGTCAAAGTGTCCTCATCTCCAGCCTAATCCATTCCTCTTCAACAAATTAACACATCTCAAGGTTTTATTATTATGCAATTAATACAATACGAATGCTTCTTTCCATGTCAAAGGCAGATTGAACTTCTGTTCTCCCAATGCTTATGAACAAAGTTCTTAAGCAGCCTGATGTCAAAGTGGCCCAATTTCTTTCTCCTTAAGCTGTTACAACGACTAAAAGTTCCACATTGTGAACAGGGGCAAATTGTAACGAGCCTGCCTCATGACCCACACCCCATTGCGTTTGCACATGCCTCCCTTTAACACTGTGAAAAAACCCCTACCGCTTCCCACAGAGGCCATCAGATAACATCTTGTGTCTGCTGCAACTTTCATTTTTAGTCCTACTTTTCCACATCAAATACTAAGTGGTGTTTTTAACATCATTTAGTGCACTTGTCAGCCAGAAACAAGGGAAACAATTGAAGTGTCACCAGCCAACACCTTCTGTATCACAAGAAAACATCCTGCAGTTCCCTCCTAATCAGGGGACCTAATTTGGAAACTGTTTCATTTTCGGTAACATCTTCAATTCACAGGACCCATCTGCTGTTTCCAGGGAGGGTCATGAGGCTGGTAGAGGTATGCAGCATTTGTGGAAGCAGTAAAGGGGAGAGCACAAGAGATTTGTGGGTGATGAAAACAGGTTCATGTGTTGTGCCAGACTATTATGATGCTGAGACAGACTCAGGTTCCTCAGCCAAATATTCCTTCAGTTCCTCAGAGAAACATCAACTCTTGCTTGCAGTATTAGATTGAACAGAGGTCTGTTTCAACATGTTCCCAGCAAAATTTCTGGAAGGAAACCAAGTTCAACTCATATTTTAAAATGTACCGAGTGGATTGTAACCACATCTATTTTAGTTTAATCCTGAAATACAGTCCGTATGTACAGTGTATGCTACTAATGCATAGTAAGATTGCAACAGATTTCTAGTCTGTCAAGCCTTTAATGAGCTTTCTATTTCTGCTCTTTGATGTACCATCTTTTTAGGTAATTAGCGGGACTTTTCAGTAGTTTCATCATAGTGGTGCTCAAGTTTTAAAGGATGTTATGAGAAGCAGCTAACAGGTGTGTGCTGCAGTCACTTCTCTGCTGCAGAAAAGCTCTGGTCCTGCACCACTGACATGAGAGCTTCATCCCTGACTTCACTTAGCGCAGGTTCAAAATGCTCAGCTTTGGCATTGACAGATGGTTTATTATGGGCTCATGGAAGGAACAAGAATTGCATCTAAACAATGTCCAACAAACAAGTTGGTTTATTTCACAATGAAGCATTTTTTAATTCTACAACAGTACAAAATACCCTCTGATATGGGTTTTCCACGCTGGAGAATTAACCTTGCATGCGGTGTTATGAATCTGGGGGACAGATGTTCTTTCTGAGACTCTTCATTAGTGAAGCATTTGAGTTCAAGGCAGCGAATGCTCATCCACTTTGAATAATTATTGTACATAAATAATATTCATTACCAGACATTCACAATTTTTCATTAATGCATTTTACTTGGTACTTCCCTAGAGGGAGCATAAAGCTGGCAGCTTCTTCCACTACTTCACTGATGTTTTGGTATATTACATGTACTGAGACAACCTAAAGGATTTAAAGGAACATTAGGTAATTACTAAATGTGGCATCTGTGTACCTCAGTCCAGGTAAGTGGTTCTAAAGCCATCTATATCTTTGCCATGCATTAGAAATATAATGCAGTATGATATAGCAACATTTAACTGGTAATAACAGAGAAAACTGTAGTCTTCATTAAAGCAGCAGAGCTAATTCTGGTCTGATAAAGTGCACTGAACAGCCCTAAATAGGTTTTAATTAGCTGGCACCAAAGCTGCACCACCCTTAGGGGAGGGTAAAATTAATGAAAACTAGCAGCAAATAGATCAATGCTACTGGATGTTATTGCCTTAGGTGAAGGTGATGAGGAAGAAAGGAGTGTCTTTTAAGGATCATTTAGAAAACAGTCTGCGTTAAAAGTCACTTTCAAAAAGCGAAGATAAAATAAATCTGTGTTAATATCAGTGAAACAGCCTAATGTCATCCAGGAAGCAGGCTCCATTTGTGTTTATACTACGAACATCTCAGACAAACCACTCAGCACGGTATATCTGAGCAGTGCCTCTGATGGCACAGCTTCACATCCCCTCTTGAGGCTGATGGTGTGATCAGACCACTCTTGTCCCACTGAATGTGGAGGATGTTGAGCCCCAGCAAACAGCCAGTAATGCATGTGCTGATACCGCCCAAAGCACAGCTTACCTTGGTGTTTCTAGTCACGTTTGTTATAAATAACCACCAAAAAGAGCCCGCTGAGCTTTGCTGAGGAGATGTATTCTGAGCTCCTAAAATTCCCATTGAGAGACATAAGATAATGTTCTGAAACCCATCCAGTTTGGTCGACAATTGACTTTCCACACACTCTCTCTTAACTCTGACGACACCCATCCCATACCCAAACATTTCAGTTCAATTCAACATTTTATTGAGATTATTAGCTCTACAAGCATGTCTACAGGAGGCAGGCTCACTGAGCCACCTTTGCAGTCAGGTGGCTATTTCTGAAGGATTTTTATTAATATCTTGGACAATTCTGAAGATACTAAATTGCCTTTGTGCTTCTCTTCCAGAAGTTCTTAGTTTTCTCTGTTCGTGCCAGATGGTGCTATGTGTTAGGTTGTGAGAAAGCTGTTTTATCATTCAAGGCAGAAACATGGATCATTCTGATCACCAACTTCTGCATCAAGATTCAGAATTTGGGGGTGTGCTCAACCTGCTATTTTATTCACTTCTGCTCACTAATCATTTATTACTTTGGCGATATAAGAGATCTATATTATATCTCTGTCATTTAGGGCTAACAAATTATATTCATCTAAAGTTTGGATTGACACTGTTAGACAACTGCAGTCATCGCAGCTTCACCTCAGCTAATATGTGGTTTTTGATGTGTCTGACTAATCTACATGAAGCTGTAGTCTAGTAAAAATGTCAGTGAAATGAATAAATGAAATTACATTCTCTAAGGCTCAAGTAGTCGCAACTTCTATTGTTTGGTGATATTCTCTGTGAATTGAGGTAGTAGAGCTGTCAGTGGCCAGAACATCAGTCTTATGCCATATTTCTGGTTGTTGGCTTGAATGAAATATTAGAGTAATGCTATTTCCACTTTCGCACTTGCCTACATATACGTATTATTTTCCCAATCAAGGCCATTCAGAGAAAATATAAAAACTTAGCTAGTGTTAGGTATTCTTTGCAGAAAGCAGTTTTTCATTGGGAAGTTGTGAACACTGACACTGTATCTGGCTCGGAGAGTTAGATTTTGGTACTTGGGAAGTACTTCCTGTTTGTGCTTTGTATTAACATGTTTTTTTCTAAAGAAAATAAATTCTGGAAGGTGAGTAGAAGTTCATTTCATTTAGAAAGGAAAATGAACAGAGTTAGAGTACATCAGCAACTTTAAATCACAGAACCCTTGGAAGAAAATGGTGGAAAAACTGGTTCAGACTGACGGGGAAATATATAATGCCTGTCGAAACGTATTTAAGGACAAAAATGAATTGTAGTTTACATTTTGACATGGTCTTCGTCATGGTGATGTAGTGGCTGCTGCTGCACCAAGGCAGCAAAAAGTTTTCAACTTCCTGTGAACATCACAGCAAACCCCAAAATATGTGTTTGATACAGTGACCATTTTTCAAGTGCTTGATAGTGGATCTTTCTTGAACCATTGCTTGGCACTCCATTCTTTCTTTTCATAAAGTAATTCCTTCAAAAAAATGCTAAAGGATTTGTCCATCTTAATTCATGGAGGGTTTAAATAGTTTCATTGTTAGCTAAGACTGCTTTATTACCTGAAAAAACAGGGGTTGAAAGCATGAAACCTTAATGAAATAAATAGATTTTTCATTATAAAACACTTAAAACCTCAACATCTATTGCTATTTGTGGTCAATCACTGCACGGCTAACAACTGTTTTGGGGTTTATATTCACTTTTCCATTTTCTGGTAAAACACCAGTTGCTCCTGAGTGTCCTAGATTTATTCCCTGCCGCCCATTATCAACTGCATTTATATTTCTTTATGAAGATTTTCTTAATTAAGTTGAACATTCTTCTCTATTAGGCAGATGGAACTCAATAGAAGTCTGGTTTTTATTAACATGCCAGTAAATGCTGTACAAAGCACCAGCACTTTTGTTAAGAGACACAGCTTCTACTACATTACATTAATTACATAGTAGAGTGAAACTTTGTTTAAAAATATCAATATTAGCTAATATTTTGTGATAAAATGGCTGCATATAGATTGGTGTGGGCTTAGAGACCTACTGATTCTGTGGCGGTTGCTGACTTTAGCCATGGTGTTATTTCTTTTTACCTAATAATTTAAGTAAAGAAATACATAATCAGATCTACTTTATCTTTGTGCATTTTCACATGTCCTTTGAATTAATCCAACATCTGTTGCTTTTAATTTATCACATCTTCTTTAAGTGCCACTGAATCTGTTTTCTGCTCCTGACAAGCCGTATGTTAAATCTTTGGTGTGGTGTTTGGTAGCAGTGTTTGGTATTGTCCTGATTACATGCACTCCTTTTCCACCCTGCCCTTTAAGTATTCTGCAGCTTTTATGGTCAAGAGAGTATTGCTGATATCTCTCATGAGCAACACTGGGATTGCACATGTAGGTGAGCTTCTGCTTTGACTTTCCTCACATCCCATGAACATACACCTTTTGAAAGGATTATGTAAGTCAGTGATTCATACACTGGCAATCCGCGTAGCGCTGTGGATTGCAGTGGTTCCACTTTTTGCTGCTGGTGGTGAAGGTATTTTATGGTTGCAAAGGCAGAAGTCTTGGAGGGAAAAAATAGTAAAGGCATCGAATTTGAATGAAGCTTTTGGTGTTCATAGAAGCTCCACTGGATCATCTTCCATAGTTCAATGTTTTTGATTTTTCAGATCACAGTGTATAAAATAGACCTTGCTTTTCCTAAAGGATCTTAACATTTTAAAGGAAAAGGACTGATTTTTAAAAAATCAATAAATTAATCTATTTTTTACTTTATCTTGCTGCCAGCTGAAATAGTTCTTTAAAAACACAGAGTGATTACCACTGAAGTCTGTACTTATCACCAGTTGTCACACAACAACACTTTTCTAAGATATTTAAGTAGAATAGAAAAATAAGTGCAAAGTTGCTATTACTTTAGTATGATACCTGTTGGTTACTGATAGCTGTGGGTTTTCTAATGGAAGCTCCCTGAAGTGCACTGAGCCGTATTTACAGTCTTTAGCAAAATACAACATACTACAATTAAACTGCAAGAGATGCACTGGGAGCTTTTGTGTTGTAGAGTTGCCACTCAAGTGAGGATAGCGGCTTTAGGAGGTGGGGAATACAACACGTCAGTGATTTGTTTCTGCAGACAGAGAAGAGTTCCTGTACATCTGTCCACCCACTAGCTAGTAAAACTTACTGGCAAAGGCTTTTATAAGAAAAGGTGTATGAGAACTAATTTAAAATATCTCAGTGAATGACGTCTGGAAAAGTTTATCTTCTCAAAGCTTTAAACAAGTACGCAACACTGCAAAAGAAAAATCTTTTAAAAGTAGAAAGAGTTTAGCCTGAACTGATGTTGGAGTATTTTACCTTAAAATGTAGAAAGATTAGTAAACAAATGCTGCACTGAAAATTTAATTGGTAAGAAATCAAGCCTGTGTAAAACCTCATACATATAAGTGGGAGGCAAACTGGGGGGAAATGGTGACTATTTTTTTTAAATTAGTTCAGAACTCGGTGTTAACTAGGCGCTTGCTTATGCACGTCTTCAGTGTGTATTTTTATCCATATAAAAACAAAACAGATGTTCTACACTGTTTTATTTATACGTCTGTTATCATGTATCCCATATAAAGAATTCAGGCTGCAATTTCAGAAGGGTGAAACTGTACAGATCTATATATACATGCACACATGGGTTTATAGCTCATGTCTTTGCAGGTAACTCAGGATTCACGGCCACGCTTCTTGGACAACATGATGTGCGACTGGGATATGCTACAACCTACATTTAGAAAACAATCACTGACTACATCCTATACAGTTCCTGTGATACTCAAATTCTCTGAGCTTTTAACAGTGAGGCAGCTATGCATTTAAAGAGTAACATGTGCAAGAGCAGCATGTACAATTTTTCTCCAGCATTCACATCTTCAGCAGGCTTTGGACGCTATAACAGTTTGGAAAAACAGCTGCAACTGTGGGGATTTATTATGAATCTTGAGGATTGTCCTGAAATAGTTTGTCTGACGTCCTGGATATTGATGATCAGCACGTAGCTTAGTTTGGGTGTGAAAGGGAACACTTTTTGATTACAATGTTCAAAGATTCAGCCATTCTATTTTCAAGATTTTGTAAGAAATTCTTGTTTGTAGTGGCCTTCAGTACAGCTGGGACTGCATACCAGAGACACCACTCATCTCAGAACATGACCAACCCTGTCAGGTACATTAGTATTCAGTAAACATGCAACTGCAATAGAAGAAAAGGTTTCTAAATGCCCATATATATGCTTTGCAAGTTTGCTGTTACTATCCCGTCCTGGTCTTCGGAGGCTCCTTTTTCTTTGTTTTTATTTTTTAAAAAGTCAGTCATCCCAGCAAGCATATCCCCTTTGCTATAGTCATACTGGTTACAGAAAGGAGGCATGAACTCCCTAACAGCATTCTTTACATGACTCATTAAAACTTCCAAAGCACAGGATTTGAAGAAAAACTTTTAATATTGCTGCAGATGATGTCACTAGTGTAGAAGACACAAAGAAAGGAAAGAAAGCAATAGGAGATGAAATCCTAAAAAACAAACAGCATGCTTTTATCTTAGCAATCAAAACAAAGATAAATGTCAGAAATATGTGCTCTGTGTTCAGTTTGCTCTCCATATGTTGTTTCAGAGTTTTCCTTGAAGTACATTCATAAGAGACGCTAGTGCTCCTGTCTCCAAAGAGCATCCCAAACATTTCCGTGAGAGCGTTTCCAAAAATATTGCAGATATCACAGAAGCTTTAAAATGCCTTTGTGAGGTGAGGAATATTTATCCCGTTTTTACAACTTGACTTCCCTGAGAAAAGGACACTGGGGAAAGCAGAAGCTATTGCTGTGCAGATATTCATGCCCACAGGGCCTTTTGAATGCTGTGTGCTTACCATGAAGGTATTTCCATCTCTTACAGTGCTAATTTTGGGTTGGAATGGTCTGGAACTGCAAAATGGAACCAATTTCTGCTGCTCTATACCCTGTTTTCGGCCAAGCAGGGTAATGTTCTGGCACTTCCTTCCAAGTAAAATTAGCGGTAGTCCCTTGACACTTTACAGTCAATCAAAATATTAGGGAAAGAAAACAACCTGAACAGTATTTGCAAAGCAGTATTCCTCTAAAAGAAGAATTTTAGTTTCAATTTGTTCAAGTATTATTTGTTTTCCTATCCTGTGTCCATCCATCTTAGCATTGCCTCCACACCATTCTCCTCTCCGTTAAGAAATGTTGCTAGCGTTCTCTTTTATCAAGGAAGAATTGTGTCTGTGCTGGAGCTTGGTGGGAGTTTTTTTTGTGCTTTCTCTCTCTGCTGCTCTGATTTTATATTAGTGATGACACTGTTGAAATATATTTCATATTTGGAGTAGAAAAAAGCAGTGGTCCTTAGCTCCTCCGGGCTTATTTCATGGTCTTAAATTGCCTTTACCTTCTCTTCCAAGAAAGCACAGTGTTCAACAGAGTTGGATTTCAGCCTTATTGTACAGATCCTGCCAGGGACTCTCATCTGCAGCATCATCCTAGAGCCTTCTCACTCCTAGAGGTATTTTAGGTCTCACTCATGGAGTGCCTTGCGGATATGAAACTTGATTTAACTTTACATAGGATATCCTCAGGATATCCTCAAGTTCTATGTATTGCTTAGACCTGTCTAAGCTTCCTGCCAAGCTACACTGCTTTGCTTGGTTAGGATAGAAGCAACAAATAGATGAGTTACTAAGGCCAGGTCATCGTATATCAGTGGGAAACAGTATTTCAGGCAATACTTCTGGATATGGTTGTTGCGTTAATGGTAGGAGTCTGAGGAGTGGCTAGGGGGACACCCTACCGTCGAGTCATGAGGTTCAGACAGGACCCCCTTGCTTTCTAAACTCATTCTCAGACATGAGTCTAGGTGCAGCTAAGTCCAGTTTTAGTCTCAGGCTTGGTCAACAGTTTATTTTCTAAGGGTTATACAAGTAACCACTCATCAGAGTATTTGTTGTTAGTAATGAATAGTACAATTTATTAAAGCAACAGATACACAGGTTCTTTGGATTACCGGTGATCAGACTGCTGGTTATAAGACACACAAAAATACTAAGAAGATGAGTAACACTGCTAGGCTACAAATGCATTAAGCAAATATGAAGCATTAGAGATTTAAAGTGAAGCTATAGAGAGGTTTCTAAGTTTTCCTGGGGAAACAGATAGTATACCCAGATGTTTTGATCTTACCCAAAGGCATCCCAGTGAGGGGGGGAAGGAGGCTCAGCCCGTCGACTGGTCCCAGAAGTCAGAGTGGTACGCGACGGTATCTTCCCCAAACCCTCTTTCTCTTCACACATTTTATACTAATTTTTACCTTCCAGGTGGAGCTTGAGTGACTCTAGTCATACATACCTTTATTATGATTGGTGTAGAATTTCCTCGCTTTACTTTTAAAAGCATAGACTAGAAGAAATTCAAAGCCCATGCCCAGTGAGGGGTGGTCACACCTTAGAGGTGGGTAACTTTTGGGATGGAGGTGTGTTTTGGTATTATAATGATATTATAATGAGCAAAGTTCACCAAAAGGACAGCATTTTGTCAAAAGTATGTATGATGGACTGTTGGCCCAGGGTGGCAAATATGCAGCGTGCCAGCTCCATGGTACCTTGAGTTCCCATTTATCACAGAGCCTGGCTGCGATGCCTCCACACCTCTCCACCCTCCGGACAACTCCTCTTAGAGTCAGTACACAAAGTTCTCCTGGCATTGCTGACAGCTATGGTTACTAGGGAACTTCCGTGGAATGGCTTCCTCACATATCAGCTGCACTTCACCCTGACAGCTTCTTCAGTGCTGTACCTTCTAAAAACATAGGTTTAATTTCTAAGTCACCTCCGGCAATTATCCCACAATGGTTTAAAATGGTACTCGGGAGTGATATATTCAGGGAAGGCTTATTCCAGTTTCACTTCCAAGCTTTCAATTCTGGATCACTTAAAAGTTTTCTTCTGCTTTTGAAATAAAAACCAGTGATTTCATAGGTATTTGACCAGTTTCAGGATAGCAGTAGCGAGAGCAGCTCCACGTTTTCCTTAAATGTCTGTGACCAGACTGAGGCATATAATATAAACATTTTCTTCATTATTACTTCACATTTTTCCCTGAGGCTATCATATTGATTTCAAAACCATGGTCATCATTATACTAAAATAGTGGCATTAATACATTGGTCTCTGTGGGTAGATTATAATAGAAAGTTTTAAAATAATTGCCCACTAATATGAGAGGTGGAAGTATGTATAGTATTATATTGCTTGTAATGTAACCATTAAAATAACAATTACGTGATAATGAAAAGACTTGTTATGCTTTAGTTTATCTTTACATAATGTTAAGAACTAAAGAAAAGAGGGAAGATTGTATCTAATTATATTTTACAATACTGTTGCGTTTCCTGTAGAGAGAACATTTTGCACAGAACTGTAGACGCGTGCCTCAGTAAAGTTTGTGTCCACTCACTATGTACTTCAAAATACGACTGTTTTAAAACCAACGGTTACAAGCTCTTTTTATCACATGGTACATACAGTCTTCACAAAGAACACTTTTGAAATTAAGTTATCAGAGGGAGACAAATCTTGCAACATGTCTGCGTTAAACAAAGATTTTAAAATAATTTTATGTCCTTCAGGTTTGATATGTTAGAAAAACGAAGGTAGCTAGACTCTGAGTCAGTCAGTAGAATATCATCTCTCTTTAGGTGAACGAGAAATGTTAAATGTATGCATTATGATCTGTGGCAATTGTGCTTTAGTACTGTCTACTACTGAGTAGTATTGTCAGCCACGTGAGCAAGTCCCTTTTCTATTGTGTCGAGAGGTGGAACATGCAAGAACAAACAGGAAAACAGTGCTTTGACATGGGTAGAGAAGCCTCTCATCTTATATGTTGGGATATTGAGCTCAAAGTTAAAAGTGCTTAGTTCAGGAATGCATCGATAGAGCTCCCAAATTATCTTAATGTCAAGAACATTTTGGTATTTGTATATCCAGATCAGACTACACTGATATTTAAAGATGCAACGAGATCATTCCCTAGTTTTCAATACTTTGTGTATTTTCTAAACATAATGTCATGGCTGAATGTTACCTTTAAATGCCAGGCTCATGCAAGTGGGAATTATATCATCTAATCCATTTCACTCCAAAATAGAATTAAGAGATATGAATTAAGCAGTTATGAACTAGGCATTAAAAATATAATTGCATTGATTTTTTCTAGGTCTTATACCAAATCATATCGATAGAAAATGTCTTTGGTCTAACAGTGTGATATTTAATTAGTTTATGTTAATTGCCTACATTTCAGAAACAAATGGCTTGATTTCTTTATTTAATGAATGAATGAATGACTTGTCCTTCTGCCATTCCTGTCAAGGGGAGGGGATTGTGGACTTCCACCTTTCTACCACATTCCCTGCTGCTCTTGCCCATAGCCGATGGGAAGGCTAAGGCACCTCCAGGCTGCCGGGGTGGGAGCGCTACAGAAGAGAGTGAAGCTGGAGGCCAGGTTAGTTATTTGGTACATCCACCTACAGGATTGTGTCCTTGGACGTGACAGTTCTTGTGTCTTTGCAAAGGTGGGGTTTGATTTTCTGTTCCAGTGAGCTAACTGGTGGGTTGGGTTTGTGAGCCACAGTGTATGTGGTTCTATGGTGGTGTTCAGAGGCTGGTTACTGTCTGAGTCTTTGTTTGGATGCCAGGAGAGCACGGTACGTACTAAGGCATACATTGTCTGTGAGGCCTGAGGCCTGGCCCCAAGCAATTCCTGAAGCATTTTGTCTTCCATGCCTTCTCCTTATGCCCATCTCGGACTCATCCATTTGGATTAGCTAACTTGAATCACAGGCTGTAATGTTGTTGCTGTACTTTGGTCACAAACTCTTCCTTGCTCATGTTTCTCTTTAATAGGATACTTGTTTCTATTCAGCACATTTCTTGCTTTCCTTCAAATACTTTTTTTCCTCTCTGTCATAACTTAACTGATATTTTCCACAATTTTTCCTCTTTGATTTCCTGCCTCATTGTTTGTAACTGTGTCACCTATATAACTTTCTTCTTTCAGCCTTTTGTCCTTTTATTGTGAAACATATTGCCTCAAACACACCTCCTGTTTTCAGCACAATCTCTTTTAAAACAGCTCACAGACCTGCAAGGTATCTGATGAAGAACAGCTCTCCCCTCTGTGCCCTTGCCCTTGCCCTTGCGCTTGTTCCCGGAACAGAACACCTGAAAGCCTGATCTGGAATTGCAGATCCCAACTCAGTACATCCAGTACTTAAAACAAAAACAAAATACCACAGCGGGATGTAGAAGCTGTGCATGATTATTTATTGATGATCGCTGGTTACAGCAATTAAAACAGCAGGGAGCTCAGATTTTGATCAGAAACCAAGTGATTTTTCTGTACACTTTTTATTGTAAAATGAAAACATAATATAAACCCATTGTGCTCAAGGTGTTAAATGCTAAGCTCTGGCATGACCTCCGGTATGAACAGTGCATGTTGACTCTTACATGAGTATGCAGCTTTGTATATGCAAGCATTGATAAAGGCTCGGAGCTGTTATACAGCAATTTATACATACGTATATACATGAGCTATCACAAATGCTTTGTGTCCATGCTCCAGTGTACCAAACATCCAGCACAATGATTTCAGTATGAAAAGCAAAGGGATCTGGTATGCGACTGACCGACTGGATCTGGGGCAGCCTTTCTGTGAGCTTCCAGCACCAGAAGGGTTCGCACAGAGACTCACTTCATGTGCTCCGTAGTGCTAGCAACGAGCTGGTCCGCGAGGTTTGTTTTGGCTTTTTGTAAGTACTTTTCAATTATGATGGTACAAGATAGCCAGACTGTCAGTGACTTTCAGGTCTTTATGTGCTATAGATATAATTTGTTTGCTTTTAGTTTTTGTAACATCACCAGCTGCTAAGGGAATTGATGTTTAATATGTTTTCTAAATAAGTAAAACTAAAGTATAAATAAATAATGCCTGGTTTATTAGTCCAGGTGTTTTCAGCATTGCTGAAAGTGGTTTGATGACAGCCACCACCACTAGCAGTGGAAAAAAACCTGATTTCTCAGTGATTATTATCATTATAATAAACCATAATTGAAAGATTACAAAATTGATTCTTTTAAAAATTAATGTTGCATGATTGAGCAGGCTCTGTGGCATTCAGGTTTTTCAGTAGAAGGAAAATGGCTTGTTTTATTCCCCAGTAAAAAACTGCTGATTTTCAAACCATCGCATTAGAGAAAACAGTCCCAGAGGGTTACAGGAGACAACAGACCTATGTCATTATACTTTACCCTTTCCTGAAGGGTTCGGAGAAGAGCCAGAAACAAAAGAAAGTTACATTCATTATTGAAAGAGCCTTGGGAAAATCTGTTTGGCCAAGCAATTTTGCATGAAACAAGTGAGGAAATATTTGACTGCAAAGAACATAAACTCCTTCCATCAATATGCAATTTTCTGGATCCATTTGTTCAAATGATTATTAAGAACAGTTTCTGAATTTGCAGTGCTTTACAACTTCAAAGGGCTGTGAAAGCATTAACTAGTTAAATGGATGGAAGTGTTTTTTAATAAATAAATAAAAAAAAGACCAAAGTCGGTTGTAAGACAGTTTAAAGCGCAAAGTATTGAAAACAGCAGGAAACCAGAGGACCTGGAACAGCAATCATAGAGTACCATCCGCCCCAATCAGGAAAGTGGGAACCACAGATTTATCTTTGATGATTTCCTGTAAATATGCCCTTTGAGGACAGATTGCCCTGCCCAGTCTTGTGGAAAAAGCTCAGAGTTACATCTCTTCTCATCACAACATATGGATCTCAGCAAGCCCTGCTTCTCTATTCTGAAATCACTCCTCAGGTGGAAAAGTCTGAACAAAAAAGTAGTGAAATATTGTTGCAAAAATACTGGTTAGCATCCTTCAGACCTGGTCAGTTTGACTGGAAAGCAACTTTCTGAGGGGTTTTTTTCCTGGCCATTTTCTTCAGTAAGGTCTGTCCAGTTTTCCAGACCTTCTGCTATCCTAATAGAAGTGGTTTTATTGATGATTTCCTTCACTTCAGAAAACCATGTCTCACTTTTCCCTAGGATGGAGCAGTATAGCTTTGCTTCCCCTAAGTGTGCAGCACTGTGTGCTAAGGGCTGGGGAAGGTACGTTTGGGTCTCTGAGTGCCCCCAGCCACACACTCTATGAAGGACTACATCTGCTTTGTGATATTGTCAGCCAGAGGGCTGTTCTGTGTTTTGGGGGTGGCTAGTGCAGACATGGGGATCCTGTCTTGCTTCCTCACTACCTCTTTGTAACACTTTGCCTCTTCTGATCTTGTGTTATTGGGTCTGAAGGGCTGGGAGCTGGGCTGCAACCAGCAGTGTTGCTTCTTGATAGCTTGGGGTTTCCATTTAGTGCCATGTCCCACACTCATGAGACACAACATCAAAAAAACCCAAGATATTGAGGTTAGTTGTGGCTTATTCTTTTCCCATATATATCCTGAAGAGAACCCATGCTATTCCATTGTAAAGCTGATGTTAATGCACCATTTCACATTGTCCAGATAGTTTCAAGTTTCTGAAGAAGTTTTCTGTGCTTAAATTTACAGTAGACATGCAACCTACCACATTTCGTACGTATGCTCTTAGTTGATGACAACCTCCTGTTGGTCTTATGCAATGCAATGTTTTATTAAATAGAGGGACGGGTCCCAAGCCCATCTTGCTTCCTAAGATTGAAGCCAGTGTTCTTCCTCCAGTTTGATTTCATTAATAATATTTTGCATTGCATAATGCGTGTCATCTGCAGACCTTAAAGCACTGCAGGATGTTAAATCAGCTTTAATTTCACCATTTTCCTGATTGTAAAACTCATGCAGGGAATCATTTGTCAAGTTATGCACAGGTATCATCCTGCAAGCCTATGGCAGAGCTATGAAGATATCCTTCAGCCAGGGTTCCCAAATGGCCCCTGATGTTCAGAAAGCACAAGAGTGTATTCTTGCCTATGTAATTCATGCTTACCTGGGAAGCAGACCTGGTTGACCCAGTGATGGTCAAATCCATATCAAGTGCATTTTTATAAACAGGGAGAAGTGGAACTTCCTAAGTGAATTCACTAGAAATTTTGAATTTCCTGAAATTCTCTATGACTAGACTCAGCTTTTATGTCCTGGCCTCTGTGCAAAGATGGGCTTGTATTGTTTAGCTGAGCCTTGTTTAAAGATCGCACTTTGCAGGAGGGAGGGGCAATCATTAGATTTGGGAAGGAATCTTACAAGACATGCTGGAGTACTCCACATTTGAGCAGTTGCATTCCTGCCACTTCCCAGCAGTCAGCACTGCCCATCAAAGAAAATCACTAAAAAGCTCTGCTACATCATTCTTCATTTGCATTAGAAATGGCTCTAAGCAATAACAGGATTACAGCCAAAAAGTGCTAGCACTTTATCATTCATTTATTTGATTTAATATATAGAGGTACCTATTTGAAACAGCATTTACTTTTCTTGAGCTCATCATAAAACCCACTCTGAATGGAAGTGTTTAAGATAATGATGAGTCCGATTAATTTCCTTAGAACAGCAGGACTGGAATCAGATACACTATTTCTCTTTTCATTAGGCATTTCTGGGCTGCTAAGAGTGATCTTATAGCATGAAAGGAATGAAATCAACCGAAGCAAACCTGATGAAAATAGTCCACAATATGCTGCTATTCTTCCTACTCAACACAGTAACCTGTGAGTTGAGATGCCTTTGTGGTGGCATCCAGATAGCATTATCAGAACCTGATGCAAACCTTCATTTCAGGAAAGGTGGAAAAGCTGTGCTTGCTGTGTGCTATGGATTTCCCTTCACCTGCACTGTGAATTGAACAGTGTTACAGCTTTCTCAGCCAGCCATTACCACCTTCTCCTCTCCTCTCTGCCACCAAATCCCTGGAAATCCAAGCCTGGTCTGAGCAGCAGATCTTTAATCTGGTTCTCAACATGCACATCCCCCACCAAAGTCAGGAGGTCAGCCGTGTTGCACTTCTTGCTGCATCAGGAGCTGGTTTCTCTCTTCAAGTGAGCAAAATGTTTCAATTAGTTCTAGGAAATCTGAGAGCTGTCAGCTAAGTTTTGCCAGTGTTTTATTCCTGTTTACGTTTCTTGATCATCAGTAACTACTGTTTATAATCAGTGGACATGGCACAAATACGGGTAAAAACATTTTCTACAGCACCTCCTTGACCAAATAGCCTGTATTACATCTGAAAATGAAACAGTTCCCTGAGTAATTTCAGTGTCTTGACTTTTTTTTCTACTCAAGTATTTGGAATTCCCATGAAATATTTAGAAAGCAGAACTGGGACCACTACTGTAGGCTGTTTTCATTAGTTGAAGAAGCGGACATTTGCTGGTAACATTTGTCTAAATCTCTTGTGCTGTTTTTCCTAAACATGATTAAGAAGTTCTGCATGATTCCTGGTGTTGCAGGTATCTTAGTATTATCATGTGCTAGTAGTAGTAGTAGTAAATAAAAGATGCTGGGAGTATACTGAAGACTGAGGTTTTGCAGTGTATCCTGTCCAAGTCTAAAAATAATGTTCTCCAACATCACAGCAGATTCAAATATCTAGATACTATGTTTCAAGCAGAAAACCTTGTTTCTAATGTCTTGGTCTCTCTGCCCATTCATTCCTTTTCAAAGTGTACGTTGAGAGACATGATAATTTTGTGAAATGAACATTCCCTGCACCACAACCTGGTAAAACCTTTCCAATTCTGTGAGTTTGCATGAGACCCAGTTCATGGTAATGCTGCAGTCCCAGCTTTGGCTTCTCTCCTGAGCAAAGATCGCTGGTCCAACTAATGTAAACCGGTCTTTTCCTATGTACATGAAGCACTGCCACAGACTGGTGAAACTACAAGGTTACACCAGCTTGTCTAATCTAGACTTGACCTTAAAGCTCTGTGATGAAAGACTCATATAGTAAATGAATGTAGAGGTTTATTGTTTAGTAATATTTTTAAACATTTTTAAGAAATCTGCAGTATACAGTTCCATCATTGCGTTAAAAGTGAAAGACTCCAAAGTGTAACTCAGTCTCTGATGTGCAAAAGGAATGAATTGAAAGGAGTGGCTAGGTAGGCAATGTGATACAGAGAACCTCAGCTGAAAAACTTCTGAGAAAATACTGTTTAAAGTCAAAGTTACAAAGTGCATGCTGAGGACCAAGCCTGTTGGTTTCAAATTAAAGGGTCACATAAAAGTTATATCTGCTGCGTCTAATCTGCAGTAATTGATTCTTCTGATTCCTAGGGGAACCCTCTCTATTTAAAGTACAATTGAACTCCAAATTACCTTACAGTGTTACAGTTTAAGAAGTCATATCAGCCTAGCACTGAGCGGTACCGAGTGGGGTGCAGATGCATGCACAAAGTTTAGACCCTTTTCACTTCTTTGTTTCATGCCCTTTGGATGCTAAGGAGTCCAATCAGCAGCCTTTCCTTAATCAGCAGCCTTGTACTTAACTGATGCTTTCATTTCTTACATTGCTGTGCATGGCAGCAGAACAGGAGATTTCAAAACGCTATGGTTTGCTTCAATTCAGGCAGGCTTATGGGTTGGTTTTTCTTTTCTGCCTTCTTGTATGATTCCTAAAAAATCACCTGTAATCACCCATGTAATATCAAGGCTAATACAATAGCCTGATTTTCATCATTGTTTGAATAAGTTTTCAGGAAAAGGTTAGAATTCTGCTCAACCATTACCTTATCTATCAGAGGAAAATGTAGCCTCTGTGCTCTGTGCTGCGCCTCAGCCGCTGTGTGGAAGATTATATGAAGATAAGTTGTATCTCATCATGTGATCCGCACCGTTATGGATTATAGAAGTATTGGCTTACAGAATCAGTTTTTAGCATTATTAGTGGCCATAACTTTAGTCGTCAGTTCTACAAAAGAGTCTGGCTGAAACTAACAAACTGTGTGTATCTGTATTTGTAACAACTGTCTTGATAGTTTCACATATCAGTTCAATAAAACATCTTCCACTCAGGGGACACATTTGGGCAGGAATATCTCGGTGACATCCCTGCCATCCCCATTACCATCACTACACACTCAGAGCAATACAAGTTTTAAAAATTGATTGAGTGTGTATTTACAACATGGATCGTGAGACATGTTTTTTTAATGGTGAGAAACTCCCAATGATGCATTCTGTCATCTGTAGCAGTGATTTGGATTCTCTGATTTTAGTGCTACAGAATACAGTCATAAAACTTTTAGACCCTTAATGTCATAGGGTGCAGCTTCTTGACACAGAATGCTAATGTAAAAGGAGACAGCTACTGCAGGCAAGAGTTCCCAACCCAGTAAAAACCAAAGGCTTGCATTAAACATAGTTAACTAACTGACTGAATTTGTATTCTTAACATGTTAAATATAAAATATAGAGAACTTCATTGAAAGGACTTAAGGTTGAGATGTAAAACCCCTAATGCAGGTAGACTTTCAGTGGGTCGCTTGTGCAGTGTGGAGGACAGGCATTTGGTTTAGGTAGTTCCCTCACCTCCCTTCAGGCAGTTTTCAGTAAGCGCCTCTGAAAAGTATTTTTCTGAAAGAGTTGTCTGAAGACAGGTGAAACAAATTTTCCGCCCCTTCTCTGTTGACTAAAGAGAGTCTAGAAGCTTGACCTAGACACTTAACCCTTCATTCACAAAGGAAGGTGAGGTAAATTGTGGTTAAGTGTATTCTGTTTATGCATTACATCTTCTAATAGGTATGTGCAGTTATCTTAGCACGCTGTTGTACTTAGTTCAAGGTTTTAGAAAAGGCATAAGAGAGGTGGTATCTCTCACGTTCTTAGTACAGCAAAAAGTCTGTCTGCTATATCACCCTCTTTTTGGGATGGTTACCACCCTGGTTCTTAAGAATTATTTATTTCTGGCAACATAGAACTGGGTCTGAAAAGTAATTCCACACTGGGACCTAGGGAAAAAATGACATGAAAAAGGGAGTGAGAGGGCTAAAAAAACCCATAGAAGTTTGGCCAGATAGCTGGAGTGCCTTTTCCAAGTGTAGGAATAATAACTTTTAAGTATTTTTTCATGGAAGTGCCTATAGGGAACAATATTGGGAAGCTTTTAATTGTTATAGAGAAGTCCTACAAACATCCTAGATGTATTAGAGTTCACTTGGATATAGAAAAGTCTTGACATATCTACTCAGTGAGATTACTGTCCAAAGTTATCTGGAATCCTTCCAGTGCAAAAACTTAGTTTAGAAATGGCTGAAATTGTTTCGTTCTAGTTCTGTAGTGACTAAACTCAGCTGGGACATACAGGCCAGCAGTACTGTGGACTTACGTATGTGAGCATGGCTGGCAGTTTTAGTTGACTGCCTTTTGTTCTGAAATTCATTCCTCCCATTGGTGCAGTAACGTTTGGTCTTCTCAGTTCTTAGAGCATTGGTTGGACACAGGCTATTTTTCACTAAATTTGCATTTTCGTTTCAAAGAGAAGGGGGAAAAGTTAATTGTGCTTGTTTGGGGGAATGCCTTTTCTTTGTAACAGGTAGACCAAAGTATCTGCACTGAGAGGTGCGTGTTTGTTTAGGAACTCACATTGTAAGCCTTTAGTATACCAGTAGGTTGATAATTTGGCAATACGAGTGTAGACAGAGCTCGCTTTCTCTATAGCACATACTCTCCTGACCGCGTAATCTTACCCTGTGGGACCTGTAGAGCTGTAGGTGGGTCAGACTTGTCTGTAGACTGTTGTGTGACTCTACCTAACACTTAGCGTTGTTACCTGTTCCCCCGTGGGATGTGGGACCAAGGGCACAGCAGTGAACCCGCTGGAGGGAATAATAGGAAAGCAAATCTCTTTGCAAAGGAGTAAGATGCCTTAAGCTGATGCTCGACTGTATTTACAGTGCCTGTTCAGGCCCATGTCTCTGTGACTAACCTTTTGTGGCGTCTGCCGTCCAGGAGTGAATTGACTTTCCCATCTGTCGTGAGCAGGTTTCAGCTCTGAATGTTACTCTTCCAAATGTTTCCTGCTGCTCAACAGTGCTAAAGCTGTTAACAAGAGTGCACCCACCATCCAGGCTGGGGCCTCGGGAAAGGCTTGCGGTAAGTCCTCATGACATTGCTGCCTTCTCTGCACGTGGGCCCAGGATCCCCTACTGCCCATCCCTCACAGTGTAGAGCCATTGCTGGGTTCCAGCAGCCCAGTGGATGGCAGCTGCCCCAGAGTAGTTGGGGCTGTTTGAATCTCCATCACCTTCCCATGCTTTTGGGAGCTTCAGGTGTTGCCACAGTGGTATGATAGTTGAATGGATGGGATCCAGCTCTAGCAGGCTGTCTTTCTTTGTTCCAGCTGTTCACAGCTGCTCTATAGCTGATTGAAAAGGCATTTACTCCCCTCATGTGAATAACCTTCAGAAAGGATCAGGAAGTCAATTGTTCAAAGCACATAGAGTCAGTGCAAGATGTGTGTCCAGGAGCCATTAAGAAGAGCTGCTTGGTGGTGTTTTAGGGACTGGCAGGTAGCTGCAGCAACTCAGGAGAATTTAGAGCTGGTGAGAGGGGTGCAGAGGGTACCTAGCACATGACTGTTAGGATTTTAAAAGCTCTGTTTGCACCTCCTTTTCCAGAGCAATATCGAGCATACACCCCCTGTGGTTTTTAGTCTGTCAATTCATCTGTGAATGGAGCAAACATTACTTTAATTGTAGTTCATTAGTTCCATCTGGTGCCAGGGTGGGAATGGAGACCCTTTCTTACCTTACAAAACATTATATACCTTCCCTGCCAAGCTGCTCTACTGACTAATAGAGCCTGGGGCTAACTCTAAATGTAAAGTTTTAGAATTGTTTCTCTGTTGGCCTTCCCACAGATGCACACTTGCCTCCCTAGACCTGGCCACTGTCTAAAGAAATTAAGACCAACAATATTATATTTAAAGCAGTAGTACACCATATGCAGGGCCAGAGATGCTCTGTGTGATACCCACAAAAACGGGTATCTATCTGCTTTTTTTCATTCCCTTTAATCGATAAAAATATGATTTCCCCCTCGTTCAAAGGAAATTGAATTTTCACATAGCAGGGGAAAACAAATGCCCTTCAGCATTGCTGTCAGTGAATTGGGGCACCAGATGTCTTTTAAACAGGTCCAGCATATTGTCTCTCCATTTCCAAGTCACTCTTTTGTGCTTCTATTTATTGTAGGCAATTATGCTTTGACCCAAAGACATAATCCTAGTGGAATTAAAAATCATGTGCCCTCTTTGTATAAAAAAGCTGAGTCTGATTTTATGGAAAAGAAGTGTAGAGAATGAATCTAATGGGAAATTAGGCAGTAGTATTTGATGACTGTAAATGTATTTATTTATAACAGCTAATCTTGGTGGAAATGAAGAAATAAGATGAAATAATTAACTTTACTATTTATAAAAGATTCTCTTCTATCCACTGTGAAATACAGCCACCTCTGGGATGAAATGCAATGGCTGCTAAACAGCACATAGGCATTTAAGAAAGAAGGGAAAGACGAAAGGTACATTTGACACAGTGGGGAAACTGCGGCATGGAAGGAAAATGTTTTCATAAAAATGTTGTCCCTTTTTGTTGACAACGTATTTTTAACTGGCTCTTGTAATTATTCAAACTGGAATTTGGTCATAAAAGGAAAATGCCTTTGGCCTTGCAGCACGCGTGCTGATATTTTTAATAGCTTCAATACAGAAAAAGCACTTACTTTGCAGTAAGAAAGAACACTTACTCTCTGAAAGATAAAGGGCTTCATTTTCCTCTCACAAAGACCAGTTTTACTGATGATTTCACTGGAGTTATTGCAGCCTTAGAACAGTGCAAGTGCAGGAGGAATCGGGGCCGTCACTCCAGCAGCACCGGGACAGAGGTAAGAGTGCTGCCTCCTGAATTAACAGCCCTTTTCATAAACCCAGGGAATGAAGGAGTAATAAAGAGGTTGGCTGGCTGTTGATGAATTCTCTGACCGTGTGCAGTGTATCCTGGAGCTCCAGTTAAACCTTTATATATCTCAAGAGAGAAAGAGAGCGGATGATATTGTAAAGAGCACTTTGCCAAATAAAATAGAAAGATCCGTGGGATTGTTGCACTATTACAAATGTCAGCACACAATTAGGAGTCAGTTTATATATATAAAATGTTTTACGGAGCTTGCTGAGTGAAGTTTGCAGTTTATAACAGGAGACCTATTGAAAGATAAACTACCATCTGTGATACACATTCTCAAAACTTCCTCTGCTTAAATTAGATCACTAAATTTAAATACAGTGTATGCTATTTTCCATATAACTATTACCCTCAAATCAATCCACATTCAACCAGGATTATTTAACTTACATGTCGACTGAAAGTTGGAGGGAGGTTGAGTCTTGATAAAGTGAAAAAAAGGCAGCAAAGTGATTTTAGTATCTTAGCATCATTGACTAAATGTGGGAAGCTAACTAAGGAAACAATCCGCAAGGAGAGATGTTGTGATAGCGGTCACGTTGTGTCATTGATTTGTATTAAATGCTGGGGGGAGAGAGAGAGACAACTTTGAAGATTTGTTTTTCATTATGGTATGAATTGATGTTCAGCTACTAAACTGAAGTAGGTTTGCATAAGAGTTACGACTGTCAAAAACCATTTGGAATTTCATTCTGTGCAGAGAAATTAAAATTTTGAGTGATTATGTGAAAGACTTTCTCTGATGAAGCAAGATTATAAAACCAGTGCTTTCCCTTGTTACTGGATCTTTAGATTAGGTATAATTCTTACTGTTTGTTTTATCTCATCTCAAACGCTTTTTAAGAGACTTGCTGAATTAATATCCTATTAAATTCAAGAAACTATGGTGATGGAACAGTATGCTTGAGATTTTAACTGCATATAAAGATATTCAATGTTATAGGTCATACGGCTAATGTAAGTCAACCATCTGGGTGTATGCATACAAGAAATATTTATTTCAATTTATAAAAGCAGTGTAATTGAGTACACTGGGCAGATACACCATTAATTACATATTACAATGCAGTCTGATCTGATATCAGGAGCAGAACACTCGAAATTCAGAATCTCTTGACATTTTTCATTCATTTCCATAACAATCAACCACTCAAACCACTCAGTTTTGAAGGAAATAATGACACTGGAAAAGGACTGAGTTTTACAGCATGCTTTCAACATCCTGGCTTCAATTAAAGAGGAAGAATATATTCTGAAATCGTAAGACTTGTCCTTTGAACCAGCATCTGCAGATGAACATGCATGATTCCCATTGGCATAAATTTCCCAGATAAGCTTAACTAAATCTTGGAAAGCAGAGCGATTTTGAAGGGTCTCAAAGTTAGGACTGTTATATTTCACAGCTACGGTATTTTACAGCATTTGAGTATTGCTAAGTGGTTGCTGTAGGAGTTATGGGCCTATTATTATAATTGCATTCTAGAAATAGAGAATTTGGCCATACTGCTTTATCCTCGCAGAACTGTTAGAACATCAGACAGTAGAATTCACTGCGAGATCCTAATGGACATTGTAACTGTGGATCTCAATGACCCGATCAGTGAAGAGCTGTCAGATAGTGATGCACCATAGAAAATGCATAGGTAAGCTTTTGTGTATTTAAAGCTTTTAGCCTAATTTTTCACTGTTTGTGGCTATCATCTGTTTTAAAAGAAAAAATAAAACAACAAAATCACCCACTTGATGACAGAATCAAATATTGGTTTGCATTTATATAATCAGATGTTGAGATAAAAGCGCAAAATGCGTGCACTCTATCGAATGCATGCCCACTGAAATAAATGCGCTTGTGTTTTCTTTTCAGAAAGGGTTTCTAGACCTGTAGTAACAAGCCTTACGTTTTTTCACTGGCATGCAGGGTCACAGCTTCAGTCAGCTGTCTTACCTTCAAGTCCCAAAGTGTGTTGGTTTTCTTGCTTTTTGAACTTCGGCTCTTTGGTGCAGGGAAACAGCACTGTTGGGAAAAAAACCCAGGTGCTGCAAGGAGTCTCTTTGGAAATGCCACATGTGCTCGTCATCACATCTGCATTGACACATATTGTGGAGCTTCTCCTCTGAGTCCTGGTGTAGATTCTGGGCTGGGAACAGGAGCTGGTTTGAGGTGTCAGTCAGTGTTTTAATGCCATCATTCCCAGGTGTTCAAGGCTGGAGCTGAGCCTCCCAAGTTGGTGACATTTTAGGAGGATAAATATGGACTTCTATTAATTTGTGTTCTTGTTCTTGGGCTTCCTGAGTTTGTTTTCTAGCTGTTCTCTGAACTAATGATGCCTAGAAAATTTATTCTGTTTTAGCAAAAGTGACACCTCCCATCTAGTCAATTGTTTCCAGAAAGCAAGGCTCAAAGAATTAGAGATATTGTAAACTTTGCAATATAATTGTGAAATCTCACGGCTTGAGGGTCTTGCCATAGAAGCAAAAGATGTTTGGATCAAGTTTTCCTATATTTATCTGGATGGTTTACTGCACTGTAGAGGATAAGACATCCTGGAAAATGGTCTTGCTACGTTTTTAATGTAACAGCCCATACATGATTAACTTTCCTTTTCTCGCTGTAGAGTCATTTGAGTTAAGGTTGCTGCCAGCTTTTCCCTTGGACTCTCAGCAGAGGCAATGAGTGAGGCAGGGACAGGTCTGTTGAGAGATCCTTGAACTGTGCCAAAGGTTCAACTCCCTGTGCTCTTCAGGTATGACTATGCTAATAAACTTGCATTTCCTCCCCCAAGCTCACATCCCTTTCATCTTAACTGTAGCCTCTTGTACGATATGCCTTACTGGCTTGCAGCCAATGTCATGTCCTGTGAGGCTGAGGAAGGTGTTACAAAGACAATACAGCAAAATGGAACACTTCAATCCGAACAGTGCAAACTTCCTCAGAAAAAATGGGCTTTTAATAGCTCCAACAACACAGTGCCCTCTCTACTCTGCCACACCAGTTACTAGTGATAATGCATTATAGAAGAGACTGATAAATTTGTTACAGAGCTCAGCCATCAATACATTTCACCAGTAGTAGCTTCTTTCTTTTTATCAGCTCAGCTGTGTTTAATAGCTTTGTACTCAGATGACAATTTAAGTGATACTAGACCATTACTTTTGGATTATGATCCAGGGACCTGACAAAAGAGAAGCTAAAGTGTTAAACCTTAGGAAAGGCAAATGTATACATGTATGCAGTCAAAAATACATTACTGCATCATGTCCTGCTGACAAACGTAACCATAAAAAAAATCAGACCATATTATTTTTCGCAGACTTTGCCAAGCAAAATGTAGAGGTCTGTATAAGAGGCTTTTTAAAAATCCTGTTATTTTCTGGAAATCTTCAGATGCTTACTCTGGGACTGCACTGCTGATATACTGCATTGACAGCATCACTTCGGCATTACTGGGGAAGCTTTGTGTAAGTTCCCTTTCACACCTACCTTCCAGGATGAATCGGTCCTTTCTGATGACACTGGAGACCAGCTGAAACTGAAAATGAACCTCACATGCTTTGAAAGCAGAGCCTTAGATGGACTACATCTCACTGGCTCGCAGTGCTCACGTTGTCATTATGACACTTGAATGACAGCTAAGAAAACCTACTGTAATTTTTATATGTCTGTTTACAGCAACCTAAAAAAGGCTGTATGAAGTTAGCATCTTAAACCTCCATACAGAAACCTAAAATATACTCCAGTTTTTCAAAGTACACATGCAACAGGTCCTGTATTTTAAAAACACGAGTTTTTTTTCTTTTTAGTAGCATTCAAAAATAAGATTAAAATTAGGATGATAATTATACAGTAGAATGCATTGATTAGCAGTGCCTGGTGCGGGGTACTGAGCAGAAATAGACTTTTAAACATCTAAGCAGTTAGTTTGGAGATAACGTTTTATTGATTGTGTAAAAAGTTCCTACAAGTCAATCTAAAATGTGTCATCCAAAGATGTATTATTATAAACACAATAGTGAGCTTTGCACGGGATGTGCAGTGAATGTAACGGTTTTTGAGTGATCCCAATTGCATTATTTCTGTCTCGAGCCGCCTTAGATTTCACAAAGATATTTTCCCTGGAGGGCTTAAACCATGGCAAATAAAAGCCTGGCAAACCTAGCCTTTGATAAGGTGACATGCTGGGGAGATTGCTAGAGGTTTCTTTCCTCTCCTGTGTAGCTCTTTCATCTCCAGGTACAGGTTATCTGGGCCCCTCTCCCTGTGCAGGTTGGCGCTGTTCTACCTCAGCTGCCCCCTCTCTGGAGTGATCTTTGCTTTCAAGCCTGTCAGACGTGGTTTAGAGAAGATTGACTGCAACTGTGGCATGAAGAGATGGTGCGCAAATACCAATTAAAGTCTTGAGGCATTGATTGACGGTGTTGGAGAGTTGCCACTCTAGCTGTGCATTCAGTGCACCTAAAACACGAGATTTGCTGCGTCACCCCGAGGTGAGGACTGTTCTGCAGCAGGCATTGCCACAGCAGAATTCTGGTTCAGGAGTTCTTCAGGGAAGTCAGGTTTAGATCTCAGCCCTTTCCTCCTTACCCCCCAAAAGTATTTCTGAGGTTTTGAATGTGGATGTTTATGTCCCTTACCTCTGTTATAGCTCGCTGCGTTCCTATACTGAAGAATTTCTAGTTTGGGGGATATCCGTGTTTAATGCAGCCCTTCTTGTTAGACTCTAGATGCACAGCCGAGAGCAAAGCAACAGCATTAATCTCCACAATGAAAATGTATTTTGGGACATTAGCGCACATATGGTGAGGATTTTTTAACCCACATTGCTGTATGTAACTTTGCAGCTTAATTAATCAATTAGGATTAGTGCAGTTGGTAATCAAGTCCAAGAGTGATTGATGCATGCCGCATTAATTGCAACATTCACGTGAAACGTGTCATATACACAGTCATTTTACAGCTGGATTTCACATTGGGTTGCTCATAAGCACTTAATGGCAGGAATATTTTAGACTTGCAATCAGGGAAATTGTATTGCACAATATGCTTTATATGTTGTACACCCTGCTTAGATAATAACTGCTCCATCACTGATGTATCCTCTCGCTCCTCCCTCCTGGTTCGATAGTTGGCAAAGTAGTCCATTTTCAAAGGCTTTCCTTTGCTGTGGAACAAGAGGTATAATTAAATTGTATCCCAGTAGTGAAGGTTTCTAATGATGATGAGCCAAAACTAATTGTATTGATTTGTTTATTACTGGCTTAGGAAGCTCATCAAACAAATGGACTGCAACTATTTCCATATTCTTATCTGTTTGGTAAATGAGAAACAAATAACACTTCCATATGTCTGTTGCATGGTGTCACAGCATTAATACTAATTCTGAAGATAGACTCAAGCACAGGAACAGCATTTTCTGTTATGTTTCTCAATGTTTCTACAGCTAAGAAATGCCACTTTTTTTTCCACATTCGTGTCTTGTGATGAGCAAAATGAAGGTATTTTCTTTCTTTTTGATATAAATGTTATTACTAATGAAGGTTTGCTGACTGCCAGAACTGGAGAGCAGCAGGCTATGCTCAGAAAGTGGAAAAGAATGGGGCAAATGAAAGGAGAGTGGTATTACGTTCTTGCCTCCATGCACATTTGTTCCTTGGCCTCTGTATTAAACAAAGCTGGATGAATAATGGGAACTGAAAACTTCTATGAATATTCATCTTAATTTTTGAATTAATCTACTTCACACTCTCACATTAACTCTGCAAACAGTCAAGCAATCACATCTGGTATAAACGTTTGCAGAAAGTAAATTTCAATATTTCATGTACGAGTTTTTGTAGGAACAGAGTTTTAATTCTGAAAGTGCAAAAATTCATGTTAATGCTCACCTGGTTGTGGGCAAGACACAAGTTTCTGTGACCTATGTGAAAAATCACTTTTGCTACATAATGACTTAAAAATGCTGGGCTTTTTGTTACTAAATATTTATGATCAATTCTTAGAGCAAAAGGGTGTCCAGGATCATTTAAACAGGTGCAGATCTAAATGCATTGAAGCCAGCAGTAGTCATTCATTGACTTGGGTGTGTTTTAGATCAGTCCTTCATGGATGCAGTTGAGAAAGTCCAGAGCTAGGAAAAATGACCAAGTTCATTGAATAAATTGTGTTTTTAATTGAATTGGGGGCACTGATTGTGCTGATGCTGTAAGAATGTGGATTCCTCCACAGTGACATGTTGACTTGAACCATGTTTTGCTCTTAGTAATCCACAAGAAGTGGCTACCTTAATCAATTTAGAGCCTGAATCTGCTTCCAGTAGAAGCAAAAGCAAGCCTCTTATTCTTAGGAGCTGGATAACGTTACTGAAAACTGCTATTTATACATGTGGAACAATCTCATTCATTTACTGAAATACAGCTAGCTTCCTTCTGCACTCAACTGTGTGTTTTCAATTACAAATGTTCACCACATCTCACGCCTGTTATATGCTGCAGCATATGACACATTGTGGCAACTTTTGTTCAACTAGCAGGTTTTGGTCCAAAGAGGATTCAGTAAAGTTGGAGGGTGAATTGCCCTTACATCCCTTGAGAAGCTGATCCTGTCAGCTTGTCAGAGCATTGCTCGAACTGCTGCACTGCATTTTATGTCCAGACTGTGGATAAGTTAATAACACTAGAAGTAGAGCTAAAGGTAGAGGGTATTATACACCACAGTTGTTAACCTTTGACCTTTATGATGCTTTAAAATCATAAAACATTTTTGAAATACCTACGCTACATCCACGATAGCACTACTGTCTGGAAAACTGCCTCTCAATAAAACACACAGCATTTATATCAGCACCTCTTTTCATATTCCCATTTCTCTACGTAGCAGTTAAGGACTGGTAGTGCCACCTTCCTTCCAGTTAGGTTATCTGTGGAGATCTGATGTTAGAGACAGAATCCAGTGTGCTGCAATGTGAAGCATCACATCCTCTCTGTTCTGCCCCTTGTACTCCCATCGCACAGCTGCAGTGCTTTACAGGCTTCGCCACTACTCTCACAGCCCTGGAGCAGGTGGATGGAAGGGGCACCAGCTCTCCCATTTTGCAGATGAGAAAACCGAGGCACCTGCTTTTTGTCAGGCACAGAGTCTTGCGGAATAAGCAAAACCAGAACTGAAGATATTTAAACTCCTACTCAGAAACCTATGTTAGGGGATTTTAATTTCTTGCTCCTTCCCTATTCATTGGAGAGAAAGCCTCTTTTCACAGCTATTGGAGTCCTTTCTGGAGTCATCGGAGAGAGAGGTGATTAAAAATAGAGGCCTACTTAGGGGCCCTGAGTTGCCTTCTGAAGTTCTCTCTCTTCAATGGCTGTAGAAAACCTGGGGAAAAGTGTCTCAATTAAGCTGTGTGAATATCCTTTCTCCCCATGCTGCATCTTGTGCTCTAATTATAAGGCAGCCTTTCTTCCCTATTTGTTGCATTGTTATGCGTAGGGAAGAAACAGGTATCAGGGAACAAAAAAATGCAAACTCTAGAGCTCTGATCTGAGCCTACCTGTTAACAAATATCTCAAAGGTAAATGTTTTTCAGAGTCAGGATTTAGCTTTGGCTCATTTTAAAGACCCGCAACCTTTTGCAAAATTTCAACGTTCCCTGGGTTAGATCTCTTATGTTGCTGCCCTTCCTTGTCCACGCAGGGCTGAAAAAGTACATACTGGTCTCTGGTTATCAGAATTCACCACCACCCATAACAAGTTGACATTCACAGAGGAAAGAAGGTGCTTTTTTTGTGGCAACAAACACAGAGTACTTTTTTCCCAAGCTGTCTGAAAACCTTCCTATATATTTGTGCGCACACTATTATTTTGTTTAATATATACAAAACGTGGAAGTTTTTGCATTTAAAATGGTAGGTGAATCAGAGGTCTTAAGAGCACTAATGAGCCAGTCCTGAAGGAGCCATTTCCATATGTCATGTCATTTCACTGAAGTTTGGGCTCAAGGAAAAACAAGCTCAGCCACTTAGTATGCAGACATTTGCACGTGCCCTCCAGTTGCTAAGCTTTGCTCCAAGAGTCAGCTCTGTGGCCGCTCCACACGTTAACAATACAAACTCTGAGAGGTCCATTTTTGCTTTCACCTTGCAACAGTACAAATATAAACTATGAGATTGGTCCCACAGGTACGAAGCACGTGCACTGAGCACCAGAGATCTAAAGCAACCGCAGAAGCACTCAGCACCAGGAGGGGAGCAGCCAGTGCTTGCAAGATCAGATTTTCTGCATGCAGTTAAAAAGATCTAGTGTCATTTCATTTCAGAGCTATTAGAAAAGCATAAAGCAAAAACTCCAAGCCTTTGAATAACACATTTGGATTTTTTGCTTTTGGTGTTTTCATGCCTTTGCATTTCTTTCATGTCGCACAGATGCGTTAGAGTGCAAAGCAGTTCTCAGAAGTATATGTGGCTATTCACTTTGCCCACCGTATCTCAGAACAGAAGACAACTACTGGCAGTATCTTCCTGTGATACTGAGGAGCAAGAGAGAGAGAGGTTTGTCACCTGCCAAAGCTGTGTAGCAGAAACAGCCCTCTCTGCGGTTCACTGGAGAGCAGCAGATATTCCAGGCAGAAGCTATGCTGCAAAGCAGACATCCCCGTGGCTAAGACCTTCTTACGGTGCTTATTCCACAAACATTCTTGGGGAATAAAACCTTGGAGATGGGATTTACTATCAGCAAAGGCTTGTCAGGGGTCCCATTCAGTAAGGGGCACTTTTACTTCCTATTGCACTAACAGCAAAGTAAGCAATCACCTGAATGCTTTTGAAAATCCTATCTTTTGATGCTCGGTTGTTCGTAAATATGCAAACAAAGAGGGATAAGAGTAGGAGCAGAAGTGTCAAGGGATTTTATTTATGAAGCTATTGACAAATACCTTTTGCTCTGTTTGCTCACTTCTTCCCTTAAGGAGAGAACAGATAATGCCAAGGATCTTTATGAAATCAACTGAAATTCTAATATAGCACCAAGGCTTAGAATTTTGTCTCTTAAATGTTACTAAGGTTGATATGCTGAGCATGGGATAGTGGAGGAGACATGAGAAAACAACAGGAAAATACCCTGAACATCAGGGCAGTTGCAGATGGCAAACAGTGTTTTAAAGATTGGGTTGGTCTGAAAAGTAAACCACTTCAAGTTCATGATAACCTGTGAAACAAAAGAACCAAAAGCCAATATTTTTCCACACTTACTCTCACAAAAATTAATCTTCAACTGCCCACATTATGGCTACTGTCAGTGGGAACAACTAAAATTCCTGTACCCTGCAGATGAAGGACCCAAAATTGCCTCTTCCTAAATATATCCTCATGGAGAGTTCAAAAGCTGGATAGCCACTGTGAGGCTCACAGGTGCTGTTTACACAGTGGCAGTCACTGTACCAAGACCAGCAACGTTTCAGCCTGCTTGGGCGCCCATTCCCAGGCGGATCACAGAGTTAGCGAGTCTTGATGCAGACTGTGTAGCGAGGCACAGGAGGACAAGCCTGGTTTGGAGGTGACCTGTCCTCTTGCAAACCCAGGGGAATTCGCTTGCTTTCAGGGCAGCCTGTGCAAAACTGAAAACTCACTTTCCTGGTGAATCTGTCATTGGTAATTCTTCCTCCATCTAGCCTTCACTGACTTATCCTGCTGAAGAGCGGATACCGATGCTTTCTTTACCTTCATGTCACAGAAGAGAAACCTTGGCCTCGAGTCATGGCCGCCTGGCTCTTTTCCTCTTTATTTTTGTTCTTACCCAACCTTCTGACGATTATCCAACTTTGCTGCTGTAGGTTGAATAATTTAGGTGGAATGAACTGTGAGTTGAAACAAGTAGAGAGTGTTCCACCATTTGTCCACTTAAGTTATTCACAAACAGTCTTGAAATAGGACCTTTGCTCTGAATCTGAAATGATTACAGTGTTTCAGGTGGAGTTATGACTAAATAATAAGCAGCTGTGCTCAGTTTCAGATACTCAAGCATGAAATACATTAACATCTTTTCCTTGCTATATAACTGAGCATGTATTCTTTAAGTGCTATTTTGCCCTGACGCTAATGAGTCATGTCATTGCACTAGATTCTCTTAAGCTTTTTTTTTAATGTTTCTTCAGAGCAATTCATATTGTTAGCTGCTCCCATTAGTTCCACCTGCTGTTCCAGTTACCAAGTTCATGTTAAGCCAAGTTACGCATGAGTGTCACAGTCAACGTCTTATTTTCTAAAAATCTTAATTTCCCCCAAACTTCCATCAATAACATCTTTAAAATCCATTTGCAATGTAAATGACTCAAAGTATAATCCATCCTGCTGTGTTCCAGAACGCTTCCTTCTTATTTAATTGCCATAGACACTTTAGTTACTAATTAAACTTTATTGTTTATGATGTTGCATTTCATTAATAGTTGTGATAAAAATTGTATGTTCCAGCAGATTCTTTGCATGTTAATGCCACTAGTGGGGTAGAATTCAGAATTTATGGGAAAGAGTTCCTCTCAGAGGTTTCAAGATTGCACTCTTATAACCATGTAGTGAAACTGCCCCACGAGCGTGGTCTTGAAAAAAGAGGGTGCATGTTTGGGGTGTAGAGTCTTTCCCTTCTTGTGTGATGGAATAAAAGTTTCTTTAATTGTAAGGAAGATACTGGAAATGTCACAGTCATTTGAAGGAGAAATGTTTCAGATTACATATGTTCATACGTTCATATGAATTTGAATGACAAAGTGAATGATTAGCAAATTTGAAACATAGTTTGAACTAAGAATTTTTTAGGCTTAGGAGCCACTAAACCCATTCACCCAAAAACTGTAATTTAAAATATAACTCAGTTCTGTGATGAGGAAGGTACCTTCATTTCTGGAGAGATGAGTTTTATACCTCCAGTCCCATGGATTTTCAGGGAAAGACTCATTTAGGTCCAGAGTTCTGAGGGCACTCATTATGGGAACTCACCATCCTTGCTGTTTCACCACCCTCCACAATACCAGAATGGCCCATTAGCTTTAGTTCTACCTCTAGTAGTACTGAAATAGCATCTGGCCTGTGCTGGATCACCCAGAGAAAATGGTGCAATGCAGTACTGCTGGTGTTCGACAATACAGAAAGCCACATTGATCCAAGTTACTTTTTACAACACAGCATGTTTATACCAGGATTTTGTCCCGGTGAAGCTATGTTTGCTCCTCTATGCAGAAAAGAGGACCTACCCCTTCTCAAACTCGTGCTCAAAAATCCCCAGGAATGAGAGCAATGAGAACGAGGAGTGCAGGCAGATGTTTCCCTGGAAGACCCTCCCTCAGTGTTGGATGCAATGACAACACATTCTCTCATTTCCAAATTTCAGCTGCACCTGCACTTAAGCCGATGTCAGACATTATTCCTTAAGGGAGAGTGACCCTTTCTTGCAAATACAACAGGTAAACTCCTTCTCTAACCTGCCTGGGCCAAGTTAAGGCAAATAATGCAGTCGAATGAGACAACTAATTTTGTATCGTCCTTTACACACTGTTGCTCCAGACCTCAAGTGCTCACTCAAGTGCTCGTTCAGCACCATTGGCAGGATGCTAAACAATTGGCAGAGTCTTCACAAGAAGTTTCTTTTTCTGGATCCAGAGTTATTCTTTCAGGTTGAAGCTGTATTGAACCGATCGTGTGAGCAGAGCGGCCCGGTGCTGGGCACTCTGCCAATCCGCAGTGTGTAGAGTACAGGATTTGTCCTGCAGCTAAACAATAGCTCTCCTTCACCTCTGCGTCTCTTATGATGCAGCCCTTTCAGCTCGGAAGGAAACTTTGGTCTCCTAATGACTTGCAAGTCTAAGTTGGCTGTGTGATTAAGAACTACTTCTTTTGTGCTGTAGCAGAAAAAGAATTCAAATAGATGTGATAATGGTATTGCATTCAGCATGTAAAGATCATTGAATGTAAACGTGGAACAGAATGTACTTCTGTTTCACAGAAAATTGCATTTAGAACTTGTTGCTACTTCGCTGCTTTTGTAATAATGCTTCAACCTCAGACCCTGAATCTCAACATAAATATGTTGGCGTTTCACACAAAGGAGTCAGAGAACGCCTATTATCTCCCAAAAGCTAAGAAACTCTGGAAGGTGCATTAAGACATGATGGGATTCTTCCCCTTGTGACTCCACAGAAAGTCACAAAAAAGATTGTTTTGGAAGAACTAATTTTTAAAGAACACTTTATGTAACAGCATTATGTCGTGATGTTTTTTGCATATATTGGCAGAGCCACAGTTCTCCTGGAAAAGGAGCAAAGGGAGAACCGGGGAGCGGATAAATGCTGGGTTAGGAGTTTTGACTTCAGCATGGCTCAGAAGAGTTGCTAAGTGTCACCACAAATTAATAATTACTTTTAATTTGTCATCCATTGTGTATAAAACACAGTGAAAATATAACTAAGATTTCTACACTTAGGTACCAGAAGTTAGACGTTCACTCTCGAGTTTGACAGCAACGGGATTTCCCAAGGTACACCCGGCATTTCCGTTCCCATAACTCATGTTTTCCTTGTGAAAATCCTCCCCTTAATAAATAGCTTTAGTTTAAATGAATTCTGAGGTACAGCAACTTCACTGGTAGCTGCTGGGCATTCATTACTTTAGAAGGTGAGGCCGCTTGGATAGACATTTCTTGCACTCTTTTATTACTATGCAGACAGGAGGCATGGAACGGAACTTGTTTGCACTTTGTTCCTCTAGCTAAAGTTGAATATCTCTATTTTGTATTGCACAACTTTGTGCTACATAGGTGTATCCTTCATTCAGAAAAGCAGAGGAATACTGAGTATTAATCAGCTGTGTCCATTTTCTGAACACAGCATGATTCTTATAGGTCATATTTGCAGTACACCCAAAATAGTACATAACACAGATTATTGCTGTTTTACTGGAAAATAATAAACGAAAATTCAAAATTCATTTTGAAATGGAAATTTAAGGATAAAATTATGGCTGATGCATCTTGTAGAGTTCTGCTTTGGAAATTATCTTTATTAGTTTGCAGTGAACTTGAATTTTGGACTGTGAAAAATGGACATCATGCTGTAGCCCTGTCTTTTTGTTCCAGCACATCCTCAGCGCTGCCAGACACTTCGTGGGATGTAAGCTGGCCAGGCCATAGCTCTTCTCTTTCTTTTGGGAACTAAGTGTTCTACATCACTGTCGATACTCTACAAAATCAGGGTGCTGGGCAGTTTGCCTTGTCCAGACTGGAATGCCACTCAGAAGGAGCGTTACTATCTTTGCTTGGCTTTGTAGAATTCAGCAGATTTTTAATGAACATTTAGGGGGGGAAAAATCCAAACCTATTTTTGTCTTAATCCAGCTCCTCTGGTAGCTACCGAATAAGATGTGTTTTAAAGACACCAGGACCGTACATTACACACACATTTTATAAAGTTATTCTGTTAGGTATAAAAAGATCCAACAAAACAGTGAGTTGAAACAGAGCGTTTAAGCTAAGATACCAGCATGTGGATGTCTCTATCCATATATGTACCAAATATGGTCTTTTATCCTTGAAGATATATTCTGGATCAGCTTGAGCTAAGGCAACTTCCTGATCTGAAATCCTGTTCTCATCAATTCAAACCCCTTTCCAACACACAAGCTAGTTCCAGCTTCCCACGCCAGCCACCCTCTGCCACCTCTCCTTGCCTCTAAGTCACACTTCCAGCCTATTCCAATAACTTCCAGAGGAAGATCCTGTGGGATACTGGCTGTCCTGCCAGTAGCTTTTGTCTTTCTTTAGGGAACAAAATGCCTCATTTTATTCATGCCTCAAGCTACCGGTATCCAGAGTCTCATGATGCCTCCAAAGGCAGTTCAGACTGGGTCAGCAGCTGAGCCATTAGACTGACAGCAGCAAACAGGCTTTTGTTTAGAAAGCATGAGAAGTGCACAGTGATACACAGTAACCTCCTGAATGCAAATATGTGTGACATTTTCATTTTTGCAGTTTTCTGAGGAAGTAGCAAGCCAGGTCATTGTAATGAATTGGTAAACATCACACTGTATTATATACAAAATTCATCTGCTAGAGCTCAGAAACAGGGTGTTAATGTAATACTCCCGACTACGATGTTTACTTTGTGATATTGGTATGATGCTGTGTTCTAAAATATTCGTATCCCAGTCATACCATACCACAATATTAGCCTAAATCTATGAAGACAAAAAAAAAAAAAAAAAAAAAGACCAGGAAGAAAGTTAATTTCACTTTTGGTTTTCCATTCTTATGCACTGTAACAGAATGTGAATAACCTCATTACTATACAATTTTTGTGTGTCACATAATGACCTCTATACTAAAGACCAAAGTTTGCATAATTGAGGAGAGGCTCACCTACAACAGTGCTGGAATACATTAGCATAAGGCTGAAATAATGCTAAGGAAATAGCATTTGGTGTCACCTATTTAAACTGAAGCACAAGGTGTTTTCCTTCCTTTGGACTTCTTAAAGGTATACGCTGATGATGGGGAGCATAACTTGGCTTACCGAGTCGGGTGAAGAGTGAGAGAGGGCCCTGTAACACCTCATCCATTTGCATAACAAATGCAAAAGGGCTATTCTTATGCAACTTTGCTGTTTCTTGCAAATATCAGTGAAGTACATGTTACTTAATGGATTTATTTTTATAGGCAATGTATTCATATATTTATCTCGACTTTTAAGTGTTCATCTTTCATGCTAGTCTCTCTGTGGTAATTAAAATATACCATAAATCATATCCACTGTAATTACCAAAATACACTGTAATTATCTGTTGATCTTTTGCGCCTATTAAATAACTACTGGGATGTTTCAAAGCCGAGTTATTTTTTTATTCCTTGAGACAAACCTACTGCAAAATGTTAGTAATTCATTTAATATTGCAGCATAGATCAGCTCTGGAATGTTTCATATCTTCTCCCTCTCCCCACTGAATGTTATGGCAATTCTATTGACTATCGTTTTGTTAAAAATCACATTTATGAATGATACCTGAATCCTGAATGCTGTTCCAGCTGGCGACAATATCCTGTGGTATGCAGTTATCGAGGACCACTCTGCAGGCAGCTATTCCTTTCATCCTGCACTTTGTCTTTACCATGACTGCAGACAGAAATTTTACATGAGTCGAGGGAATTCAAATCTGAGTTGGAAAAAGGAACAACTCTTATCTGAAACCTGCAGGTAGTTAAACCTACTTCAGTGCATCTGCTCAGAATAAGAGAGAGTTGTGAGCCCAATGGTAATAAGCACAAGTATACAAAAACAATCTGAAAAATTGCAAAATAGTTCTGCTTACCTTCATTGCAGTTATAAGAATCCATGTACAAATGTGTGTAGTGTAGTTTTTATGAGCCTTGGGACAAATTCACCTGCCATTGCTTACTGCGACATTTCCCAAGCTTTTCCCTTTTCACAAGTATTAATTCTAGCTAAAACACAGGCACCTTACCAAATATTATAATATTACCAGTTCCATGGTGTATAAGAAGTATGAGGAGGCAGTTTGCTGTAGTGTTATATCAGAAATGGAGGTCCACCACGGACTGAACATTTGTTATGCGTAAGCCTATCAGGAATCTAAGCAGCCGGGTATCACTTTCAGATTGCATATGATGCAAATTTACCACAGTAATTCAGCCTTATTACCCAATATTACCGTGTTTTGCTTTTTGTATTGTCATGCCAAATCCATGACATCTATTGTCATACTGCAGTTAATTTTAGCAGCCCTATGGCCAAGCCTAAAAGCTGCCCAATGGTTAAAATAAGATAACAACAACAACAAAAAAAATCTAGTTGTGTCAATATTATAGTAATTCATGCTATCAGGAAATAGAAAAGGTAAAACCGTGTAACCGTAATAGCTTGGCTGGAAAAACTAATTTTCTTACAATGACTGATAGGGCAAGTAGTGGTAGTCCCCAATTCCCAGTAAACAGAAGTAGTAAGTAACCAAATGGCTCAAGTCCAACTAGCAGAATCTTATTGGTTCAAGATAATCCTTTGTAGGTTAATAAGCAATTAATTATTTTTACAGTCATAACAGCATGCACAGGAGTGCTCCAGTCTTCATTTGGCTGTAGCCTGAATGACACACACTTCCTGCCCTGCCAAACTGGGGATAGTTCACAGGAGTGGATGGGTTTCATGATATCACTTACAGCCCAGAACACAAACTCTTTACTCTAAACGCACTATTACCCATTATTTGTTTACTTTTCAATAACTGTGAAGAATTAAAATAATTATGTGCTTTATAACACACCTATCTATAAATTGAGGTTATCAACCTCTACATAGGCAGGAATTACAGCCTTTAGCAAAAGATTGTGTATAAGTTTTGAATATCTATGCCAAGGTTTGAATTTCTAGAACAGATGCAGGGAGGTGTAGATCTAATTGTAATCACATAAAGAGAGTAGGTATGAAAAGCAGGTTCATGTCAGATCATGATGCCCTTCAGTGAAAACAAGTGCCAGAACCGTAATCTTGCTGGATCCCACACAGCAGTGGAGCTTGCTAGCCAGATGATAAGGAGCTGAACTGAAACACAGGTAGCAAAACACATGGGGGTCTGTGTACTATGGTAAATCTGTGTCTAAACTTAGCAAATATTTTGTTACTTTTTGAGCCTCTTTCTTCTATGTTTATACAACGAAAGTCCCCTCTTTCCTATAACCTCTTCCTCCCTGCAGCAGAACTCGCATATCCTCTGTGACAGCCTTCCATCTTTAACATATTCCAGTACATTCACCTTCCAGCTGAAGGCAAATGTATTCGCAGGCCTCTATTTCTGCAACAGTTTGGAAGTGCAATATCCCTGGATCAGTAGGCAAGAAACAAAAGAGATCTTACACCAGTCAGGTTCTATGATGCAGAAGAGAAAGATGGTGATGTTCTTAATCAGCTCTATGTCTAGCAAACTCAAATGACAACCCCTCAATAACTGCTAGTTTTTATTCTTTATCTGAGCAGCATTTCTTGTTTATCTCACACATTGCCAGTCTTTCCAGTATAGGACTGACACGCTGTTATCTTAGTCAATTCTAATGATTCAAATTATACAAATGGCTTGTTCTGACACAGAACTGTGTGAAGACTGCTGTCTTATACCCATGCTATGTCTCTGAGCAGTGCCAAGTGCTAAACCATAATCAACTACTACATTTAAAGATAATTTTGGTCCTGTAATTAGATGCAATCATTCATATGTTTTTGCTTATGTACAGTCTTAACAATTTTTTAAAGTAGAGTGTAGTACATAGGGCTTTCCTCTACTTGAAGTCAACATTACTGAGATCTTTCTTTGGTTCTGTCAGCAAGTGTTGTCATTTATTCCAGAGCAGGGTTTTTCTTTTTAATTTTTTTTTTATTCCATAGTGTCAGATGAAAGGAAGAAAATACTCTGTAAAGGTATTTGTGGATGCATAGGGTAGAAGTGAGAATAATGTTTGCTCTTGCTGGGTCCTTTCAGGAGCATTGGTAGACATTGTGCTAATTACAGTGTGACCATAACTATCTGTAGGGAGGCAAGAACTGATGGGTAACACTAACAGGTGTGACTAGTTCCCTTGTCTATCTGCTTATGGTGGATTTAGTCCTATGTGTCAAAGTTGACAGAAGGACACCCCTTAATTAATACAGGAATTGGATTAGACTGTCCTTGTGATCCAAGGCAAACTTACCTCAAACTGTGCTTCTAGTGTCCTACATCAGTGTTTGTGAACATTTCCTTCCCTCACCTTTTTGTGTACCTAATGACGTTTTTACAATAGTCTTGTCATCTAGTCTCCTGTGGGAAATTCTGTGTAGATGTTGGCTAACGGTGATATCTGGGTTTATTTAACAGATTCAACTGTAATAGCACATTTTCTAAAAAAAACTGTGGAGCAAACTGGGATGCCTGTCTTTCCTAAAGCTCTAGAGGGATACTGATACGCTGCTGGCTGCCCAAAATAGGCAGCTACATTGCGTTTTTTAATAGTAAACCACATTCTACCTTTTTATTAAATTTAGCTTTATCTGGTATAGCTGATCCTTCTAGTGGAAACCCAGTCCAGAGTGGTCTCACAGGGAGAAATGCTTAGCTCAGGAATTGCAACTAAAACTACTGGCCTACAATATATACATTCCGTTTATTCTCCTCTTTTCCTTCACTCTTTGCTCTGGACTATTTATGACAAGCCTTATGTAGCCCAAATGTAAACGATTCTGAGCCCAAAAGAGCAAGAAATGCCCACAAACAGTAACCAGAAAATTCATTTACCAGAAGAAAAATGTGTGTATAAATAATATTCAAATCTATAAAATAAATCATGAGACATCTTGATCTGGTGGTTTTAAATCATCTTGTGACATTAAAACTTTTAAATTCATCTTCTTGGAGGGACAGGTTGCAACTCCCAGAACTTTTTCCTGCCAGGGGACAGAGAGAACTTAGAATGACCTGTGGTTACATTTGTTTACTTTTGATTTGAGAAAAATGCAGGGAGGAATAATACAAAACTCTCAGGACTTCACTCCATGATTAACCATAACGTAACTGACAGAGGAAAACAGCAACAATTCATACAGCCAGTAATTAGTCTCTACCTTTATGGCCTACATTTGCCAACTGTCTCCATATTTGACAGAGAGAGTGTCTTGCTGAATGTTTAATTTCCTCAGTGACAGCTAAGGTATGAAATCAGATTTGAAGATAAACATCTTCTGTGTCTTCTGCTTACAAAAAGAGTAGCCAATTAAGTATGCTTGCTTAGTCCTTGCAAATATTTGCCATGGGATTGACAGGGAATAGAACGGTTTTTTCCCTTTCCAGGTAGGAGCCCCACTTCAGTAGCTGCTCACCCTCTGCAGTATGTGTTCAGGAGGATTCCTTGTTTCATGCACATGACACATGCAAGTATTTTATTTTAGTTTTATCATTCTTCTTTTTTTTGCCTGTGCGTTAAGGACCAAATCACGAGACTCTGAATATCTCCCATGGGGAGCTGCCTGCCCTAGTGGGACATGAGCAGTTTGACTTATCCCAGGAGGCGATTTGCAACCAGCTCCTGGCATTAGTAAAACAAGTAAATTGGAGATCAGGCAGCGAGTGGTTGCAGTGAATTCTGTCCAGAAAGATTTTCTCCATATAGTATGGGGAAAGACATGTATTTGCATGTTTTCATGAACAGGCAAAGGTGCCCATCTGACCCACACCACATACTGCTGGTCTGCAGGAGGAAACTTCTCCCCTCTGCTCTTCTCTGAAAATTTGAGATTCTGTCCACATTCTGCGTCCTCTGGACAAGTCAAATAATCTGCAAAAAAACCTGACAGCTGCAGCCCAGAAATGAGAAGGGAATTTTACCATAAAAAAGAAATTAAACTGGTGTCCTGCTCACCTGAATTTGATTTTTAAAGTAAATACACTTGAGATGTTTCCCATTTGGTACTATTGAAAGGGTAGTTTCTTGACACCGTTTCATATAAAACAATCAGGAATGTGAACTCTCAGGCAGCTGTATATATAACAGGACTGTGCTTGTCAGAATCTTCTTTATTAAGTTGGAGTTGGTAAAGGAAATAGATCTATTTTTTTTCTTTAAGCTTTAATGTGCTTTTGTTTTGAGCTTGTCATTTTGATTTGCCTGTGAGCTTTGTTTTGATTTGCCTTGAAGATTTCTGGTAACAATAATTGTTTGCAACAGGAAGATTCATGTGAACTGACTTCCATTTTAGACTTCAATTCCTATAAAATGAAAGGGGATTGTGATGTGGATGTGAGCAGAGAGGACTGATGCTTCTGTACAATGCACTTCTGCTCCAACTGTAAATATATTTTCATGATTAATAAAAAGAGAGTAGAAGTCATTGTACTCTGTTAGGGTTTTATTGATGGCTGCTCCCCAGAATGCTGAAAAGATACTATCAATACTCTTGACACTCTGCTTAATCAAGATGTGACCCTCCAATGCAACCAGACAGTGCGCTTGTTTCAGAGATAGAACAGTGCTACCAGTTAGGGGAGAGGTGGTTGGTGTTATTTTTGGTTGAGGTTTTTTTGGTAATTTCATTAAAACGTAATCAGTGCCATTAAATAATATTTAATGCCACTAAAATGCTGTTGGACACAAATAGGAAATCAATCAGCTTGTTCTCTAGTTCAGTGGCCTTCAGCTGTGTGAACTGCATAGGTACCTCAGGGGAAAGGCTGCACCTTGCTCAGCAGACAAAATCAGATCAATAATAATATGTTCAGTTTAGTTTTTAAAATTGCTCTTGCTTGGACTGTGCCATGGGCACATTCATTATCAGATATCTGGGCTTGGAACAAGAAGTTTTCAAGTGCACCCTTAATGTCTGCAACTTGCTAAGTATTTTTGTTCCGTAGGTGCTGCGCATCAAAAGCCAAAATGATAGGAGTGGAGGTTCCCCTGGGCAAGCCAGAAAGGCTGTGCTTACTGTCAAATATACAGCATGATCTTAGCCCAGTGGTGGAATTAGTTAGGCAAGCTCCTTGATGTGCTTTACAGTTTGAACAGTAGGTAATCTTCACTGGTTCAGTGCATTCGGCCTCATTTGTGTGAAAAGATGCATTGGTAAATGGTGCCCTAAGAAATATTGTGGCAATTGAGATAGGTTAGGAACTGAACCACACTCTGGCCTCCGTTACAACCGGTTCCCGGTGGGTTAATGGAGTAGGATAGTTGCCTCTGAAGGATTTAAGATGATCCCATTAACTGCAGTGGATACCTGTGGGGGCAGGGGAAAGGGATTACAGTCAGTAGCCACGAGCAAAGGCGAGCTCTGCTGACTGTTAGTAATGTCTTCATAGGGCTGGGGAAAACGGAGCAATTCTGTAAAAATTTGAAAAGTCCTGACCAGAGACTTGTACCTTCCTTCAAAAAATCTGCGTGAGGTGAGTTTTCACATGAGCGCAAATTATTTCAAACGCTCCCACTGGGACTGGCCAGAATGCATTTGACGATTCCTTGCAGCTGTTTAATTCCAACATAATTGCCTTTGAGATTTCCTTCCTGATTTTTCTGTGTAAGATGCACTAAGCTATGTAGATAAGGAGAAATCTGTACATTCTGTGTATAGGAGTAAATCAAAGAATATAACGCAGATGGACAACAGCAAGCAAAAGACTCACTTCTTGTAATTTAAAATACATTGCAATTTGAATCCCACTGAGTTGAAATATCTCATTTCCAAGAATTCCCTGGGGCAGGAAGCATGAGGTCACTTTATTCTGCACCAGCCACACCAGTCTACAAATTAAAATCTAATGAAACATGTTTGAAACAATTGCACACACCTTGTCTGAGTTCCTTGCACAATAAATTTATATAAGCCATCCAACGACTAGCAATTCTTGCTGACAAATATTATGCTGACAAATATTATGATACTACATAATCGTGCTGAAAATGTGTTTTTCCCCTCTGATCACACAAAGATGGCTTAATCAACTTTCTGTCATCTATGGGTGACAGGTGGAAGGAACTACTAAGTCTGTCCCTTTTGGATGTCATTCCCCTTGATATTGAATCCTTCCCTACTCTATGTGCACTTTAAAAACTTGCCTTACTAACAGTACCAATTCCAATTGTCTATTTCAAATAGATCCTAAATCCTACATGATGCATTAAAATATTGTTGCCAGGGCCTTTGAGCACTCACCCTGTTGGAACAGAGCCATGGGCTATACAAACCATTGCATTAGACCTTTGCTCCCTGACAGGTCGATGTGGGAACTGTTGAATATGATTTAAAAAATAGAAGAGGGAAGGAAGGAATGGTGGAAGCTCAGATGAGAAGGAGAAGGATCGTGTTAGTGAAGAGGAAGAGCTGAATACCTCACATCCCCAGCTCAGCCATGTCTAATCTCCATACTCCTCTAAAGAAAAGGAAGATGTGCACTGCGTGCAGCTGGAAGAGCTATTCAAACCATGCATATGAGCATGTTGCTCTGCGTTGTGAATTTCGTTCCTCACACTATCTCCATCCCAGCATGAGAGAAGTCTGTAAGCTCAGTGCAATCGTATCATAATTTGGATCTCTACAGGAGGCTGAACTCGCATCACCAGAATGCATCAAGCCAATGCATGTGTCAATGCACAGTTACATATACACGCTGCAGTTCCAGGCCCATGGTGACATTTTTCAAACTAATATATTGACAGGAGTACCAGGGTATATTTTAAGCATATCCAGGAGGAAAAAAAGCATTACAATGAGGAAGAAAACCCAGCAGAATGCTGACACCCAAGTACATTACTCAGTGTGCAGTTGCATTAATGAACCATTACTTCAAATCCCAGGTTTGCCAATAGTGCCACTGTTCGTTTATCAAGGCAGAATCATCCTGGATGTGAACAGAATGTCTGTATAATAGATAACTTCTCAATCCTCCCATAACATACATTTCCTTGAGCCCATTACAAAAGATTTATTTTTAAATTGGAATTTTTTTTTACAGCTGGACAGAATGAGACTGTTTGTTGAACAAATGGTGTTAAAATCCCCAAGGGTCTGACTTACTTCAATAACAACCAAGGCTACTGCTTGAGCCAGCTGATGCTCTTTTAATGAGCGCTGCTTGTCAGAGGATCATATCTGCAAGTTGCTGTATAAAATAACCGTTTTCCATGAGTTCATAAAGCAGTCTCTCTTTTGCAATGGATGAGGTGTTGTACCAATCTCTGGAGCACAAAACAGACACTTGTTTGAAACAGGGGAACAACCAACTCAGCGCATATGACAGGGTTTTTTTCTTTTTTTTTTTTTTTCGGTTGGTTTCCTTTTCTGTGATAGAAAGCTTTGTGTTTGCACACAACAACCTCAACAGATTCAAGAGGAAAAATGCTGAAATACTAGCTCAAAATGAATTTCAGCAAGTGACTTAATACAGGCATGACAGGTTGCTTATTTAGCAAACTGGGTGGACAGTAAGATAAAGCCTTTTCATGTGACAAGACATCCCAAAAAGGTCTCTCTTTGTCCCTCATAAGGGTTTTCAAGGCAAATCAAGAAGAGACCCCCAGACAAATCAAAATGACAAGTTCAAAACGAAATATGAGTCCTTTTTTAAAAGGAAGATCATCACCACACCAAGCCCAAGCTTATTAATGTTGCCTTCTGACAAGCACAACTACTTTATGGTTTTGCTGAGTCTGTGGGTCTGATTGCTTTTAAATAAGACTGTACCATGCAACTACTGTACTACTACTACAACCGATAGATTCAAAGCTAAGATCATGCAGTGAAAGAACAGCATTTAGTAGCCCTGCCATCAATCTTCTTTTTAATATATGTGTTATTTATGGCTGCAGGTTAGGTTATACCCTTGAATCTCACATTTCTCACCGGAAACAGCAATGAGTAATTGGGTACTGCAGGGTTTAATGTGCAATACTGAGTCATTTTGATTAGACCCATATTTTATCACTTGTGCTATTAACATCAACGATTTTTTAAACTACAATACTCTGTACAGTTGGTTTTAATGTGAATTAAGGAAATCAGGTCCTAACATACTCAGGTACCTTAGGATTTTTTGTCCCATCCACATCAAACCAGCCTAAGTCACTGATAAAATTCTGATTGCGCTTGTGTGCTAACTCTGTCCTATGAAAGTGAACCACTGAAGTTAATTCAGATTTGTTCAGAGCCTTGAACGATGTAACTAATGAATCTTTCAGACAGTTAATTCAAGCAGAACAGAAATAGAATCCACTTAAATGTTAGTACTGCTTGGATTGAATCTTACCAGCCTGGGTAGGTCTGAAGATCCAAGTCTAGGTGAATGAGATCTGCAAACCCAGTTTTGACCACAGCAAAGAGAGAGGTGATGACTTGGTCTTTGTTTGTTCAATGAAATGACTGCCCTAGCTTACTTTCTGACCAGGAACATACATATATAATTCTATTTTGCTCTAAAAGTCATTCTAATATTTTGTAAACCTTTCTCAATTTTGCAGATTTTACATCCAGGCTGATAAAATCATGAAGCGGGAGTAACAATGATTCCTTGCACAGAAAAATGTGTATGTTAGAGATGTTGGTTGAATGTTTCACCTCTATTAACCTCTCTTCCAAACCAGCAGAGAAGTGGGAATATTTACTTATCATACAAATTCAAACTAAGATGCTTTTCCTGTGAACAAAAATGCTCCCAAACTTTGTTTGCAAGAGTAACATCTTGTATGGTTTGCTGCATATATTACCTTCACTGTAGTTTTTCAAACGATATAGGGTTCTTAATATTGGACAGACAGTAAGAAACATTCTCACTGGTATTTAAGTTTTTACTTCAAAACTGATTAAACTTTTATTCCTGTCCATCTGTCTCAAGTTGTCACAGATTTTCCTGTGGTAAGTTAGCTGCTATGTTATGACGCAGGCTCTACATATGATATTTAGCATGCTGCTTCTCTTTAGTTTTCCAGGCGACACAGAAAACAGCCTCTAGCGTATTAACTGCCAGTTTCACCTGAAGTAAAACAGGAAAGCGTTTTAAAAGATAAGTTTTCCCTTGTCACCTTTCCTGCTTGTACTGTAGATTGTCAGAGCCTTTTCCCCCTCACATGTAAGCAGAGGCAGATATAGAAAAAAAAATGTGTTATTTAAACCACAGGAACATTTTTCTGTGCTGTTCTATTAATATCTGACTGAAATAAAAAGGAAAAATTCTGACTAAATTACTACAGGCTTTTTAAAACCTGTAAAACGATTTTTTAAACTGGGCTTTGGCTAACAAAAATGGGATCTGAACATGTGTGTAATGGAGCCAGACTCACAGAGGAAAATGATAATTTCTTATGTCTGGCACCTGTCAGGTTTCTTTAAGAGTCTAAATACGTATGTTATCACTGATAACCTGCCTTAGTCCCAAACAGACCAATCAAAGCCTAATTTTCAGAGGTAAATCTTAGAGTCCTTTCAAAGTCCGATTTCAAAACATGATCCTGTGTTATCCAAGAGAAGCCATTATCAGCTAGATTTGTTTACACCAAATGTAGCTTTGAAGGATAGTAGTGGTAAGAAATCAGAGAGAATCTCTCTTCCAACACTGAACAAGGAGTGATAACAGCGTAAGAAGCAGTACTAGTCCTAAAACTTGCCTCTCTGCTCCAGCGGTTTTACACCAGGGGTTTAGAGACGATGCACATCGCCTCGTGGTTGTGATTCTGCTGAAACCTATGGTAAGCTACTAGGAACAGCGTTCAGAGCAGGTAGCAATCATATTGCCCTATATATCATGATTAGTCCAGGACAAAGAACAGATGGCATGAGAAGGAGATGGATTCCATGAATATGGAGTGGGTGGCAATTTTAGCTGGTCCAAGTTCTGAGACCTGAAAGAGTGGTATTGGTAAAGAGTGATAAATGTGAAGAGGTTGTTTCCTGGGTATTAGAAGCTACAGGAAGACAGAATGGAGTTGTCAGCTATCTGACAACTAATTTTTATACATGAGGGTTTTTTTATGGCTGCTTTTATTCTGTGATGTGTTGTTTCATTTGTTTGTTTGCTGCCAGGCATTCACTGTGAGATTTTAGGATGGCTTTGTGTGGGAAAAGCCTGTAAGACCAACCAGGGAAGCTGTGGTTTCACAGTTAGAGAAGATGAATTCACAGCTAGTAGTGAATGTTTAAGCCCTGGTTTTCAGGTAAATGAGCATAAGCAAATAAAATTGACTTTCCTTTGAGTTTTATCCCACAAAGTTAATTGTTTGATGTTGAACTTTTATTGATGATGATTCCTTTTCCTCTCCGTATTTACTGTATCAAGAACAGGAGTGCTCTGAAAGCCAGACAGAAGAGGAAAATACTCCAAAGGAAGTTGGACTATTAGTCTCCCGAGACACCCAGTGTATAGATTTCTTTCGCTTATGAAAGACACATCAGTCACACCTCCATTCAGATCAAGTCTAGCCTGTTTCTGAGACTTAGTGTCATAGGCAGCAAGTAATAACTCTACAGTGGAGAGATGACATGTTTCAATGGAGATGCCAAGGTGTAAGCATGGATTAGTTCAACTGACCGTTTCTTGGCAGATGACTCAGAGAGTGTAAAATGGCTCAGCAAAACCCTTGGGAATATGTCGGGGACTTTAAGGATTTTATTCCCCTGCCCTGACAAATCAATTAATTAATTGTTGGTGTTCATGCTTTTAATCACTGTGATGCTCATTTTTATTCCAGAAGAAACCAGAAGAGTAAAGTCATACAGCTTCATGGCTCGAAATTTTGACTAGATTTTCTTCTAACTGTTTTCTTAGGAGAGTTTATCTCTGTGCCTAATACATATTTTAGAGTCTAACAGTTATAGCCTTTCAGAAGATTTTTACTTCTCTTTGCAGGAAAAGAAAATGGGTTTCACAGGAAAGCTATAAAATAATTTCTGTTTCCTACCAAAGAAATATTTGCAGTATTGACACTACTTGCACTGTTTTTCTTCTAAATAATTCCTGTCTTTTGTTAGAACTTGGAAGAAGGGTATTGGTACATTTTTTCTTTCAGCAAGATTTTGTTTATTTCAGGTGAGGCTCAAGCTCATTTGTGGATGCCATATAGGTTAAAATTAAGATACAGTGTCTGAATGATATATAAGTTCTATAATGAAAAATAGGTATTTTCCTTTGGCTTCAAACCTGATTGCTTGCCCTTTCCAGAGCAGTTCATTTAAATTTTTGAAGATTTATTCAAACCTTATTAATAAGGACATTTTGGAAAAGGTGGACAACAGGAAATATAAGACCACCAGGAACATCAGGTCAATTTATTGATGGGAATTCTTCACCTTTTCAGGAGCTGGGGTTGAACAATATCTGGCTCTTTTCTATTTCTTGTTTGTAGGAGCCTGGATTCTGTGGCATGGCAGTTGTTTTGATGTCTGTTTTGCAGTACAGTTGCACTCCGTTGGAGGGATGCGCAGGGTTGGCTGTGAAAACAAACCTCTGTGAGAATTTGAGCCAATGTAGGATGGCACTCTGGGAAATCAGTTCCCCGTATTTCAAACCTGTGTTCAGTGAAAGCACAGCCTGCACAGCGAGACACAACAAAAAGAGGATTTACTGGGGTTTAAGCTCGTTTGAAATTCTGTTCTTTGAAAAGTTCTGCATGTATTCAAGCCAGGATGAAGGTTTTTCTTTGCATGCAAAAACTAAGCATACATCCCACTTAGTTATTTAAGGTAATTTGTGGAATATGCTTTTCCTAATAGGGAGTCATGAGGTTTATCAGGTCTGCTTGAGATTCAGGGGCAGAAGCAGACAGGGACTTTCACGTTTTAAATCGCCTCCAATTGCTTTTGCGTCACAATTGCGTGATTAGTGGCACATTGCCCACCTGTAAGGGAGACATTCAAGGACTGCTGGGACAAATTGTATCCAGGTAGTTGTGTTGCAAATGCCTGCACACCCGTTGTGGGATATGCTGTATTAGCTGTTGCTTTGTGCAACTTGTGTTTGCCAAGCACACTGTCTTCCTGTTTTCCTATAGTCTGCTATGCATTGTTAATGCAATCGATTGAGAATTAGATTTATCTTTTGTCAATTTGCTGCTTACTCTGGGCTTGATCTTATGACTCTGAAGACAATGAGAGTACTGCTGGTGGTTTCAATGGGAGCAAGAGCAAGCTGTCTGGATATGTCGCATAGCTTCTTTGTGCTTCAATTAATAAGTCAGAATGCCTACTTAATTTGCAGGTGTGCTAATAGTTTAATTTATTTTGCTTTTGGGAATTACTTTGAACAGAAACCGAAAGATTGCTATTTATTTTGGAGCACTCCAAAATGTGAAGGCTACTTAGTAATTCAGTACAACTTCGTGCAAACGCCTATTCTTAGCACTTGGGCACCTGAGGTCCTCTGTCCACAAAGTCACTGGGATATGAGCACAGTATAGTGTAATGTCAGACCAAAAACCAAAAGAGACCACAAAGAACATAAATAATTTTACACTTTAATTTTTATGGCATTTTGGGAAAAAAAATAGTTTGGATTGAAACTTATTTTTTTTAACAAACAGGAGGAAAGAAACAGATAGATCATTTTCTAGAAGGTGCATTGAACTCCTCTTCTACCTGCTGCTTCTGGATGATAATCTATAGTAATGTAAAACCCCACATAGCCACTCTGTCAAATACCTTTTCTGCCTGTCCACATGATTATTTTTTAACAAAGTTAAGCACCTAAGGCAAAGTACTGAAAAGCTCTCACCATTATTTGCTTAGGGAGGAGTGTTTCACTAGTGGCCTTGTCTCAAGTTGGTGCTATTCTGTTGCATTTTATAATATTTGAATTGTGGGGCTTCATAACCACTGTTCAGGTAAATAACAGTGTGGTGCCAGGTAAAAGATACAAAGAGGTGAACTGAATGATATTTAATCATAGCTCTGTCTGCTACTCAGGCTCCTGGAGTGGACTCCTGGAGTGGCAAAGCAATTACCATTACAACGATGATCTCTGTACATGGATACTAGGCATGCTTCAATCCAGGTTTGAAAAAGATGTGGTTCCAATAATTGTCTTTATAGGCACAAAATTTTTTTGAAGCTATTTACCTGTCAATAATCAAAATATCAGATAGTTTGCTTTCCTCAGATGCGTTTATTTTCCCATGTTCCTATTAATAGAAAATTCTAGGAAGCTGCTCTATCAAGGCTCATGAATGCTCATTCCCAGAGGGTCAAGATGCATATTCCTGGATGGACTGCTTTAAGACACAGCCACTTCCTAACTGCCCATTGAAATTCAGCTATCTGCTGTTATGCTTCCAATGTATGTGAGTTGGTCTAGTCTGGTTATTTTGCTTGAAGCAGGTTAGAGACCTGGATCATGTGCTGCCAGAACTGCGGGATCAGTAACCTCCAGTTGTTTGGTGGCGATAAACAGTTGAAGAGTAACATTATCTACCACACAGCTCGAGTCAGGCGGTGTCTGACAGGCTGCTGAGCATGAGTGAGGGTGGTACATAAGCTCAGCATAGATTTAACCAAGCTGTATAGACCTAGCTTTGTTGAACCAAGTCTTAGCTTTTCTGCTTGTTGGTAATATTTGTCCTTGCATACCTTGCATAGCACTGTGAGCTCTTGTTTATTTGCAGTATTAAACTGCTTAGAAAGGACCATGTTGGGAATGTACATTTCATTTCTGGACTGCAGTGTAAAATGCATTTTTCCCATGGTTAATTTTCACATATTTATGCAATACAGAATTGCATTTCATGCAGTTTATGCACTAGTGAAATAAGTTATCAAGAGGAGATAATTTTTTATTTGTTATACCTTCATTTTAGACTCTTTTCTTAAAGGGAAACTGCAGAAATCTCTAGGAAAGTAAGTTTAAAAACCCCTTCCTGGGAGAAACAGGGTCTGTCTTATGCATTCATTTACTGTGGTATTTGAGGACTGAGGGAGATAATATCTAACACCTTTTCAAACACTGCTCTCTACAAAACACTCCCACTGCAGCTGCTTCTTACAGCCTCTATAAACTCTGTTTAAATGTTATAGAGGCTGTCTATTCTACATTGTAGTTTGCAAGTTAGAAACGGGCATCTCATTCCACAGTGTGTGAAAACAAGCATCATTTCAAACAAATCCTTTGAATGCACTTAAAGAAACCACATAAAACTAGAAAGGTAAAACAAGAGCAAAGCATCACTCATGGCCCAGAGGAGAAGTGACAGTTCCCTATTTCAAGAGCAGCTCTCTGATTATGCTTGTACAAGTAAATGGCAAACTTGAATGATCTCAGCTGAAGATGTTCTCTCTTCTTCCTCCACCTGTACTGTTGTTCTCAGGTGTTCACGAAAGCTTTTGCTCTTGAACAATTGCTGAAATTTATTGTCTGAGTCATTTTAAGAAATGGTCTTCATAAAATAGTTTGATTTATATTCTTTCTCCCCACCAGTATATTTTTATTTCTTACATCCTTTTAGGAGTGAATTGAAGGAAAACAAAGTCGTAATGTTACCACTAAAATCATTCAACATTTACAAAGAGTGAACCTCTAGTATATAAAAGATAATGCATTTGTTTTGTCTTGTAAGCACAAGGAATACCTGTGATAGATCTAAGTGCAATGTACATCTATGCTATCAGTAAATCAGTTAGCTTAATCTGTGTGTATTATATACATCTGCAGAGGTGGTGCATAACAAAGTGTGTAATAATGAATACTGCTCGATGGAGGACAATACTACACAGCATAAAGATAAAGGATAATGGCATTACTCTAAAATAGCAAAGCCCTGAGCAATGCTAGTAAACCTATGAGGAGACGTAAGGCATCTGCATTGTTTCATATGGTAATAATCTGTGTTTCCATGTAGTTTTCATAATGATAGATGGATATAGACTATTATATGAGCAGTTCAAGAAGAAATTACCTGTTTATATTGAATAATTTCCATATGAATTGTTGAGGGTTGTGGGTTTTCTTGCCTTGCTTTTCTGAGATCTGCAGTTTATTTCTAACACTGGCTTCTTATCACAAACTTGCAGTCATACAACCTGATCTCATCAGATCAAACAAGTTAAATGTAGTCAGATCTGGTCAATACTTAGATGAGCTATTTCCAAGGTAATTCAAGAATGCAGTAGGAAACTGCTCCATATCCCCTCTTGCCAGCATTGAGCAAGCATCTCCCATGCTGTTGGGGAGTTTACTTGGTACATGGCTCTTCATCCTCATCCTAAATTGTCCTTTATCATTGCCATGCTGTTAAACACCTTCCACACTCCCCCACATTTGTTGGTGTGTGTTCAGTCTACCAAGAACCTTTTGGGATGAAACATACTACATAAGCAATGGTGCCAGCTCAGATGCTATATTTTATATTAGCCTTCTGCAGCCCTGGTTTTAGTGTTTCCCAACAGAATGTTAATTCTGAAGAACTATTTAGGTCAGGCTTTGACTGGAAAGTACAGAGCACTGTTTCCTTGTCCAAAGTTCTCAGGCAGAATCAGAAGTGCTGGCATATACCTGCCAGAAGGGCAAGATAAGCCAGCGTTTCTATTACCATCTTCTGTGAGATAAAACAGAATGATCATGGCTACTTTTTATTCCTTTGTAAACTGTGATTTAATTGGCTTATTGGACTTAACTGAGAGCTGGACCTGGATATTGCATCTTGAGTTTTCTGTTTGCTTTTACTCTAAGCCAGTTGACGTAACATTACTTGATCCGACTGAACACGTACAGTGAAATCTCACACTGCGTAGACGTCTGTTTCTTCTCAGTTTTGTGTAACAGCTACAGTTCTACCTCTCTTGGAGAAAAAGTATGGGAAATCCATACATGAAGACCGAATACTGTAATAGCTAAGAGCTATGATAAAGGATACCAACTCACGTGTAATCATCAAGCCATAAGATCGCATCAGCGCAAAATGAAACAAGAGCCTATGAAATTTATTGCCAGAGGAAAATACAGATTAAGTACAAATAAGCACAAAATACAAATGAAAGATATGAGTAGGCTTGTATAACGAGAAAGAGGGAGCCCAGCAAGCTGAGTAGCTTCTTTACTGTTTAATGCCATACTCCAAAGATAAATATTTCAGCTAATTTTTCAAAGAAGAAAAAGTCATGCTTTTTTTCTGTATTTTTTCCTGAATAAATAGCAAAACCATGGAACAATTTCCTGAACTGAATGCACAGAATGAGACATACATCAAAATACCACTATTACTGTGATCATAATTGTGATTAGGTAATCACAATTCGTTTTCTTGCTCTAAGACAATCATCATCCACCTTTTTGAAGAAAAACAGTGTGTGGCATAATTATACAGAAACTGTGTATATAATAAAGAAACCTCTAGGTCATAAAGCTAGAATCTAGATGTGTCCTTTCCACAGGTTTAGGGTGGGGCTAATTAGGGGGCCTTATCTCCAAAAGGTACTTCTGCCCATATACCAGGCAATGTACCCACCTCACAGAGAAATTCAGCTCTGGCAGAAGTGGTTCCATTGACTTGGCCTGACCACACCAGAAGTGAATTATACGCACTGCTATTAATTTCAGTCTGTATACTGTGTCAAAATGCTGACACGTGTTCTGAGACCTTCCAGTGAACAAATCTCTTTAGAGCAAATGGTAAAATGAAGACAGGTGTCAATCATTCATAAATCTCTTGTATTTATATATAAAGCTGGATAGGAAATCTGATTCTGATTACATATCAAGAGTATGTACACTTACAGAAGGAACAAAGGAATGAAATCTCTGTTGATTTTTTTGTTTCAGTTTGGAAAAAGAAATATTTTCATAAACATTCTGGATACTTTGTAATACGCACATTTGCACTCTTTCCTTCCTCTGGTGCTAAATGAGTATGCTCATTTCCAAAACCTCTAAAGCATAGACAAATTTGCCGATGACTTTTAGATTCAGATTTAGGCAAAGGAGGCCAATTTACACAAGCTTGGAGAGGCTTTGTTAATACCAAGCATATCTGGATATGCCTGTCTTTGTACCATTGCAGGATTTCACATTGCCTAATATAATGTTTGTCATGGTTTTAATTTTTCCTCAAAACGGATCTTTTATGTCTGCTATTTACCATCCTTGCCAGTCATTGAGCACAAGAAATTCAGTATCTACAAGATGCAGAAACTGCTTTCTTCCTCGCACTCATGTATTAGGTAATGGATGGTTTTAAGAAAGGATCTTTACTCTGTGCTTTACCTATTCATGTGTAGGATTTTGATTTCATTTGAAATGAAAGGCGTAAACCTCAGGTCTGAAAACTAATGGAATTTCTGCATTTACCTGCTGATCCATAGCCTTTAGGTTAGATTGTGTGTCAGCCAGCAGTCGGCTTGTTGAATGAAGCAATACTTTAAGACTAAAATGAAAAGACTTCTGTTATATGTAGCCTGACACCGGATATGAGGCAGATTTCTGGTGGCTTATTATTGGAAATATTTTCCAGTGTGTCTGATAAGCGAGACTGAACAAGCTGTAGGAAGTAGACCTAATCAGATAATGCTGACTTGCAGACTAGAAAAAAGAGAAGAAATGTATTTTGCCTAAGTGCTATGCCTTCTCTTGTCAAGACTGAGGACAAAATGGATAGTGTAATGGCAGAAGGCACTGTAGAGATCTGGGAGTAAACCTGCTGGTTTGTGAGTGTGGCTGTTGCCTCTAAGCCTATTTACTTGTATATATTAATTGTTTTTGTTATGGAAAGTTCATATCTAAGCGCTTGAGTGAGTTGGAGCTCTGGAGATGGGGCATATAAAAAGGACTAGGAGAACATAAAACTGGGTCAGCCATTCATTTCTTAGTAAGTCTAGGTATTTTTTTGGAACTTCAAAGGAATTTAAGATACGGACTTGTGAGGAGGGTCCCCATGAAGGATCAAGCGCGGTACTCTGCTCAGACTCTCAGTCCATGCACATCCTTCATGGAAGTACATTTGAACTCTGGGGTTACTCACAGGATAAGCAAATTCTCAGTATGATTTGAGGAGCATTCATGACGTTGCAGGATGGAGGACAAAGGAAGGTCTTGTAGAAATGTTTAGAATGAGATCCCAAAGAATTGAAGCAAGAAGATTCCTTTGTTAATTCCATGCCTAGATATAAAGTGGTAGTTACCACAGATTGATATTTAACACAGAAAGGTATTAAACACAGCATCTTATTCTTTCATCCCTTCAGATTGCATGCATGCAGATTATATCAAATGCAAACATAGTCACTGTTGCATTAATATTGCATGACAAACGTGCATACTTTTATTTGTGGGCCTGGACCCTTTTTTTTTTAAACTTGTTGGAAGATCCTCTTAGTTCTAAGTCTTTTTGAAAACAGCTCAGCTTTTGGCTTTGTATCTTAAATGTCTCTGCTCAGGGGAAAAGGAATTTAATTGCATAAAACCTACTCTGCACTGATTTTTCCAAACAACTACTGTAAGACTAAAGTTTTAAATGGATTTTTTGTCTCTATAGGTATATTCACATTCATACATGTCTGGAGTAAACATGCCATCTGGGGCTTCTTCTTTACTTTTCTTACCATATATTTGGAATTCAAAATAAGGTTTATTTTGTGAGGAAAGATCAATAAATCATTTCAGTTGTCCCACACTTTGTATAACTAATTGTAATTAGTATAATGTCTTTGTTGGCAAGGGCTTATCAGGCAAATAGCATGAAGAGGCAAAGAAAAAGCTTCCTAAAGAATGATGTTGTTTTGTAAAGCTAATTGTGACACTATCTCTGGTATTGTGTGTGATTGAACTCCTAATTTTTAATGTGGTATTCCTTCCAGCAATGTAGCCACTAGTGTTACCTGAGGTTCTCTGTAATGTAACTATAACAGATTCTTGGCAGTTTTAAGTTTTACAGTTTGGTGACAAAAAGATGTAGTCTTCAGTCATCTAAGTTGTAGCAAGTGGGCTGTAGTTTCTAGTTGTAATTAATTAGCTTGTTGAATGTTTGTTATGCAGATCTCATAGGTAAGAATTCAGTAAACTGTCACGTCCTGGATTTTGATGCCTACTGAGCAGCAACAGCCTCCTCTGATGTATGCTGTCGGGTACGTGGCCTTCTAAAGAGCTGCTTGCCTGCAGAGCTTCATTGGCAACATATCCAAGTCTTAACTAGCTGATACTGGGAATCACTCAGAAGATCATGTGACTAAGAACAACATAATATGTGGAGGAGAAATCAGAGCATTTATTTATAAGGCAAAGGACCACTGTCCTGCTTCATGATTGTGTTCTAATAACTTTGGTTCACTGGAAGTGTCAAATCCCTGAAGCTAAATGAATTCTTCACCGTACTTGGTACCTAGGCAGTACCTTACACTGACAGTGAGCTGGCTAGATGATTATTCTGATAATTGGGTTTACTATTCTCAAAAAGCTGGATTGTGAAAGACTCAGAAAATTAACTAATTTGCTACTTCAGTTGATAGCAGGGAAGCCATAAAAATTCTCTTTTAGGGTATTTCACTGCTATTCTAATAAATATGGAGATTTTTCTCCCCGCTTCCATTTGTACGATTACCCTCCTGCAGTCTATTCAATGAATATGGGAAGAAAATAGTCTGAAATTGTCCAGTGTTGAAGGAACTGTGCAGTGGGATGGAAGGGAATCTGCTCTGATCCATAGTTCCTCTTCCTATGAGCTTCTCTGTGGCAGTCTTCTGCTTTTCTAAATTATTTGCTGTATCGTGTTTTTTTCTAAAGGTTTCCATCTGAGAGAAAAGAAATGCACCATTCTTTGTCCATTCTGCCAAATATATTTGTCTGCAATCAAGGCGGTGCCTTCAGTGTCAGTGGCTGCAGGCATCTGGCCTTCAGAAGACCCTGCTGCATAAATGTAGTGGCTCTTGGTGAACAGAACGGGAAAGACAAAAGCTAATCTTGTATATCCTGAGGATTTGGGACCCTATATTTCAAGTGGGGTGTTAATTAGACCTCAACCTCTTCTGTCCACAGTGAGAGGTGCCCATCAGAAAGCCAGCTACTATGTAAACAGAGCAATGGAGAAGGTAGGGGAAGTTTCAATAGCTCAGAGGCTAGGATTATTTGCTTCTTTCTAGATGGTTGAACAGAGGTGGGTTAATTAAGAAAGCAGTGAAAAACTGGAGACATTTGGATGGAATATAGAGATTAAGCAAGACCATATTTATACTAAACAGTAATATGATATCTATAGATGTATGTGTATTTCATGAAATTGCATGTCAAAAAAAGAAAAGGAAAGAGAAATATTTTGTTCCTTTTTTACTTTAAGGAAAAGTTAATCTGGAGAAAGTTACAGTAGTAAAAGAGAAGGCAACATCTGTGTTAATTAGCAGTTCATCTTCAAAGCTTGACTGATGGGTTACATTATGGCCTCTTGCATTTGAATTAAAATTCAGACCCACGCAAGTTCTATTTTTACCTCCTTTTTTCCACATCAGAATAATTTGTCTGGATTTAAGATTTCATTTTTGCTAAAAATATTGATGTTCCATAATCTAAAATGAACTTTTGGTTTGTGCAAATAGGCAGTGTAGTGAAGAGCACTGTGGCTCTGGATTCAATCTCAGAGAATGTGTCTTTCTAACACAATGTACTATTCTAGGAAGTTTCTATGGAACAGTAGTAGAAGGTCTTGCATTTATTTTATTCCATTCTACCTGCTATACTTGGCTGAGAGACTTTCACATGCATGTTAAATTACTACTTATATACACGCCTTAAATGTAAGGGAGGAAGTCTCAGTATGCATCTGTTCCCTGTGAGAACTAGGGGTAAGGATATGTATGTTCTCTAAAGAATCTGTTTCTCTTGATTATTTGACAGTTGAACTCTTTGGGTCAAGGACTGTCATATGCTCACAATATACTGGGTGTGTAGTGCCTTGCAGAGTGAGAATTCGCCATGCTACTGTAATGTAAATAATCAGCGACTAATTTAGCAAAAATTAGGAATTAATTTTAGAATACCTGGAAACATTCTTATGAATACCACAGCTGGGGAGAGACAAGTGGTTGATAGAGGGATCTGCACTGATGAAGGCTTTATCTGTGGGTTTGACTTCTCTTTTTTCAGTGAATATTTTCCTTTCAGAAATGAAACTTCCCTTTAATAATATGTCTGGCGTTCCATATGCTTTTTTTCTGGATGAGCTTCCATCCTGGTGAAAGGCAAAGTCGTCAGAAAAATGTGAAATGAAGGGAGAAAAATGTAACACTGCCTTCCCTTCCATGTTAACATTAAAGAGGCAATGACTGAACTAACACAATGACTGCAGATTGTCGAATATGTAAAAGGATATCAGCTGATGTACATCAGTGTGGTTTCTATCAGCTGAGCAACTGGTCCAGTGTTCTCCCCACTCAAATGAACAGAGTTAGGGTACAGTCTCATGCTAGCTGCTCTTTCATTTTCACCATAGCTGTAGAACAAAATACCTTTTTAAAAGCCTCTGTTCACATCCCAACTTCACACAATGTGCACCTTTAGAAAGTTGTCTCATATTTTTTGCTTTAAACATTAAAAAAAAGCCTAATAGAAAATGTTTGTATGAAAAATTTAAGCTGCTTTCAGCCAAGGTTAGATGAACTCCCATCAGTATCTTGTCTTGACAAGGTAAGAGCTAATCAAGAAATTTCTTCTGTATTCAACTACAATAGTTTTCACTAAAATATGCAGCTAGAAGTAGGAAGTGCCCTTTAATACCAAAAGAAAGGGGTGGGAAAGCCTGCTTAATTAGTTCTCTTCAGGGATCCTGGATTAACTGCAGCTCTGTTTAGTTTACATCCTCCCTGGAGAAAAATGTGCAGACCCAAGACAGCAAGTATTGATTTAAATGTAGATGCAGGAAAAAGTCACTGTTGTCCTTTTTTCTTCCACTTGGCACACTTTTGAGTTTTGATTTATTTTTGGTTACAAAGGATGAAAATCTAAATCCTTCTCTACACCCTTTCATGCTGTGGGAAAACGTTGAGCCAGCACTCAGAAAACTGGATGCAGCTACTGATGAAGAGAAGAGCACATAAAGCTGCCCTACAGAGGCCTGTGGCACAAATCGTGAAACCTGTGTCAAGGTTTCAGCTGTCGCTCCCTTTGTCACAGCCATCAGGGGCTGCAGTAAGTCTTTGGCCTAGCATGGGCCATTTGAAAGTGGAGAACAGTGGGGTGGTATGGGAGTACACCATGGTGCCACAACTAACTTGCAGGCTTGAGTACTGTCCAGGGAAAGCAGATTTGGCATTACCTCCCATTTGCTTCAATCGCTGCGAGCATAAGTAATTGTACTGTGGAGGAAGCACAGTGCTGGCACAGACCAGAGGAGTTGCATTTCCTGATAAGCTCCGTCTCTCTAAGGGGGGGAGTGAATTTTACTCAGGTGATTTTTGAAGAGAAAAATGGCTGTGTAAAGATGCCAGCAGCTTAGCCCTAAAATCTGCTTATGTGAATTTAGTTTTCCTTAATTCCAAACATAAGTGCATGGTTGTAATGGTCCACACTTCTGTGGATCCTCTTTTGATTCAAACATCCATTTGCTCATCAATGAAATCCAAGTGTAAATGGAGATGTGTGGAGCCATACACTTCTCTTTCTGCACAATACACCTCCAGTGGGTCAAGGGTATTGGTAATCATGCATAAACTGCTTGACTTCAGATCCCAGGTGGCAACCGCAACCAGGGCACTTACAAAAGGCTTCTTTTACTAATAACTTGAGCACATGCAATAGCATGGGCTGTGCCTCAGCCCAGAGCTTGTACTTAAGAAAGGGATAAAAAGAATTCTTGATTCAAGAGAAATCAAGAGAATATGTATTTCTGGAAACAGGAGGATTAGAGAAGAGAGTGGGGAACAAAAAAGTCTGGGATTCGGATTTACTCTTCTATAAACGGTTTGCACCAAGAGGACAATTTGTATCTGAAGAGTCAGTGCAAGCTACAGAAGCCCCACAGCTGTAAGAAATTTATCTAGCAACTCTTGTTCTCTATGGGGGATGCCATTCAACTTGGAAAGATTAGCACAGGTTTTCCTGCATGAGAATCACATCAAAATAATACATATATATACACAAACTGGCTGGAAGGCTGGGGTTCTAATTATAATTCTTTAGTCTTGCTTCTTTTCTGTGTGCTTTGCAGCAAGCTGGACCTCTATGATTACTCTCAATAAACAGGAATTCTCTTTTTCTTCTCTGAGCTCAGCAGCACAGTCATATGAAGGAGCCCTCCCTGCCTGGATGAAATAACTTCCTTTTCGTGTTGCCTGAGTTCACAACCGAGCTGAGATGCATCAAAGTCAGGTCAAGGAATCAGAAATAAGGAAACTACAGAAGTGGGGCAGCAGAAGTGAATTTCTTTAAGCTACTTTCCCCGTGCCCACCCCGCTTTGTTTCAGGTTTCCATGAGTATATTGCATAGAGCAGAGAAAGAGAGGAAAGAAATAAAAAAATATGTATGCAACACAAAGATTGGAACTATATGCATAAATTACATACCCAAGCAGATGCCACATGGATTTCAGTAATTGCAGTTAGAGATTCTTCCTTATTTCTAATATTGTTTTTCCCGTCTTGCCAAAAATTGTAAGTAGTATGTCAAATAATTGTTTGGCATTTTTTGGGTTTTGTTTTTGGTTGTTTTTTGTTTTTTTCAATTAGATGCAGTAAAATACAGATATCATTTCTCTGTTCCCTTTTGTGATCATTCAGAAGTGTCCTTCCTGCCCTTTTTTCAAGGGTATTTTGACATAAGGTTTATTAATTGTTACATCTCTCTTTAAATCAGATTGTGAGGGGAGATTCTCATGGGCTAGTTTGTGACCTAGGCGTAGCTTTTACTGTAGGTTGGTAGCAAATTCAACTGAAATTGGCTCTTGTCCTCTGTTCCATTGGTGCAGTATTAATACAGATAGAAAACCTATATTTCTGGAGATTAACTGGACAGTGTGCCACCTGACTGCAGTTTATTTTCAAGATCCACAGCAAGGATGATCTACCAAGAGTTTGGGCTGGCGGGAGTGCTTCACCTCCCCATTCCCAGGTACATCTTGCTGGGCACAGCCACTGTCTGAATCTGGAATGTGGTCTGTGCTGTTCATAATGCATTCCACTTGTTTAAGCTTTGCATAAAACCATACATGATGGATAATAAAACATCTGTCCATATATAAACGTTTCACTTCTCAGGATGACCTGAAGCACCGCGTGGGCTTTTGAATGTGTGAGACAGTCTGCTCACTGCTAGAGGGGCTTGAGAGTTTATTATTAGAGGTCCTGCATCATTATGGAATGCAAACCAAGCACACGTGTGCACACGCACTCATACAAAAGAATGAATAATTATGATAAACAACTGCCTAACAGGTATCTTTATAATGCAGAAATAGCAACCATTTTTACCATGTGAAATCAATTCTCTGTGCTTGCGCCTTCACTGCTCTTGTGCTATTTTTTTTCTGCAGAAAGTATATAATGAAATTATTAGGAATGAAGCACTGAACCTTACAGAAAACAGAACTAAATCTGGGCTAGTGCTTACACACTTCAGCATTTAGAGTCTTGCCCTTCTCCTGCACCAAATGTACTTCCTTTTCCTCTCAAGAAGACAGCTTTCTGGCATGAGAAGTATATGTGCTCCTCAAAGGAGAGGTGCTAGGAAAATGAGCCTTGTCTTTCTCTCAGAGGTGGGGGCATTTTTCTTTGAGCTCATTCTAATCTGTCATTTACGAGTCTGCTTTTTATATGAAGAGGAAGGCATAGACCAAACCTGTGACTTGAGGAATGTGGGCGTTTAATTTGGCAAAGAAGAGTTGTTCAGCAGCTATATTCAGAGATGCTTCCCCAGAAAAATAAAGGAGAAATCTCAGCCAACATAAGTACAATGGTAGCATTAATTTGGTTAGCATAGAGTTAAGTAACAGATGACCAGTTTGTGGTGGTAGATAAATTTTCCATATTTTCACTTGTAAGGAAACATGCTGTTATTCATCAATGCCTAAACTTTCAGTAACCCAAGGAGAAAAAGAGCTGGTTGTCTTTAACGAGGGAGTGCAGAGGGACCATGTCCCTTCTATCCCCATTCTCGAGGGTTAGTCACAGACGAGGCTGACATGGCAAGTGGTAGAGTGCCAGGCAAAATCAGAGCATACTAACCCCCTCCCAGAAGATTACTGGCATCTCAATGCACTGTGGATGCAAAGAAGTACCAGAGACATGTCTACCTGAACACAGACTAAGCTAAACTTGGCACAGTTTTTGAAAATATTTCTATTTATTTTGAATCACTTTTACAAATCTTTTAGTGTGCTGGAAGGACGTCCACTCTGTGGGTTACAGGTCTTTCAGTTTGTTTAGACCAATACCCTTATTTATACTTATTTATTAATCAAGGGGCCTGATGAGCTGCTGCAAATAAAGCTGCGGTAGATTCAGTAGTTTGGTAGGAGGGTCATCTGAGGATTAGAGTCTGTAAACAGCCTTTATGAAAAGATAATTTTTTTAATCAATTAATTGGCCTGGAGAATCTTGTCATATCAATCTGTCATTGTTGAATTTTATTTTACTGCAATATTTTGAAATGAAGCAAAAAAGGAAAAGTGTCTAGTTAATGCTTTTGGCACATTCCCTGTTACTTAATAGCTTCTTGAAGTCCTAAACTTCTTCGTTTCTCATCTTAATTAACATTCTTAATTGACCTTCTGCGCTCTCTAATTTCTCCCAGTAAAGAATTAAAAAATAGCCTCCTAAATTCTTTTCTGCAATCAGATTGACTTGAAATTGGTTGTCTACGGATCATCTCCACCTTAAGAAACCTTTTTTTCCCTGTTTTTTTTCATTCTTTTTGTTTTACCACTGAAGTCCCTGCTGGAAATGGCAGTCCATTGAACCATAGAGCTAGAATTGATTGTGCACATAAAAAATCCTGGAACAATTGAACAAAGAAAAGAACTTCCTGGAACTCCATGGTAAAATCAGAACTCAAGTGCCAACAAAACTTCTGCCCAATTTGAACTCACCTGCCTCTGATCATTAAGGAAACATTTGGTGTCCCTCCATTTTCCCCTGATGAAAGAAGGAACTAGTTTTTCCTTCATTTAGCCTACATCAAAGCATGGTTATAAATGTCAAAGAAGATTAATTTCACTCACCAACGCTTTTATGGCGCATTCTCTATTCCATCTTTATATCAATTTCTTATGTTTTTTGTAGACCATTGGAAAGCTAAAGCTAAAGAACCCTATCTAATTGCTTTTATTTTAAATTAATTTTTCATTAAACCTTTATGTATCACTCATTACAATTCTAGCAATTCACATTACACATTCTAACATTCCTAAACATGTTTTTTTTACCATTTTCTTCTAAAATGTCACGTTCTAAAAGAAGGTGAGTCTCCTTTTTAAGGTGTTGTGAATAACTATAGTCAGTTCTTTCTACTGAAGTTTATGGAAAGTGTTACTAAAAACGCAAATTCTGTGTTTTGAGGCTTGAAATGTGCAAATAACTATTAATCTTGGAGCTTATTTTTATATTGTGAGATGAAATAATGACATTTTAAGCTCTTAAACCTTCACTAAGAGCAAGATAGGCAAGCATATACTTTGTTTCAAGCATCTTAATTAAGTTGATTCCATTGGTCTTTCCGTGTGTTTAATGTTAAGCATATGCCTTTGTACTTTTCTGCAATGCTGGATGGTATTTAGCAGAATGAATTACATCCCAATAACTAACATTTCTTTAAGAATCCTAATAATGTAAGAAGTATGCAAAACCAGCTTTCATTTTCAAGATAAACAGACAAAGTAACTTTTTGTGAGCATTGCCTTTTTATTGCTGCATCCAGCTGTAAATCATGTCTTGAAAGCAAAACCATCTTCTGTTAAAATGCTTTTTTTGAAAAATAGTGCATTATTTTCTCCTGAGCTGTTGAGACAATTTCCTGCCTAGATCTGGTGCCCCATTAATTTCAGAGTATAAAAAAAAGTCACTGTGAGCCATAGGGAATAATTCTGGATTTGCTGCACACACATATATCACGATAGATTTGCCTATGGTAGTTCTACAGATGATATTTAACACACTCCTGTTTTCCCTATTTTGGGATTAATGTCCTCCTTCCCTCAGATTTGTGCAGTAACATAGCCTTATGCTACACATAAACAGAGGATTCTTTTATTTTCAGCGTGTAAAATTTGACATTCGTATGCAATTACAGTAACAAGAGGAACTCTTTCTAATGAGTCTCAAAAAGCCCTGGCAAAAAAACATGTAAAACTCTCCTGTAGAGAAAGAAATTGAGTGCACCGTGTTAACATAATAGCAAGGGCTGAGACATTGCTTTGCACTACAGTTTTATGGGATGATATTTTAAAAGGCATTCGGAGATTTATGACATTTTAGGGACAGCTAAAATTGTTTTCACATTTCTAATATTGCTTTCATTAGAATGTTGAAAGTGTGTTTACGGTATCAGATTGAATTCTAAGGTGTTACCAAATCATCCAGAATCCCCACCACTTAAGTATATTCCCTTATATCCCTATGTATCTTCAGAGCAAAAAATGGGAGGAATGTAAGTGCTTTGTTTTAAAGTATATAATCTGTATTCTGTCATGTACTTCATCTCCCAAGGAAGGTACCTGGGAACTCACTCTGCTGTTTTTATTTATCCTGCCAGTGTAGTATATAGATGAGAGGACTAAGGTCCAATGGTGTTAAAACAAGACATGAAATATTGATTAATTCTTTTTTAAAATTCCTTTTTCCTCCTGAGTATAGCAAATTTCAGATGCTACTGTCAATATAGTACTCTGTGATAAACCTCCATTATCGGAAGGGTCCTGATCTTCATAGTGTTCTTATAAATGGTTATTATGATTCTAAATGACTTTAAAAGCTCAAGGCTGGTGTTCTGGTGTAAGAGCAGAAAGAAAGTTAGAAGCAATGCAGCTTTTCATAATGGCAGAATGTACTCTGAAAGAACATGAATCGGATTGGGAATTCTCTTTGCTAGACAGTAGCAGAACATTCCATTTGAAGAAATGGAGATCCTACCGGGGCAGATAAACAGATGTACAGCTCCATGGCTATAAAGGTGTCAAGGAAAGAAGCACAATTATAATTGTTGTTCACCTAATGAAACATGGGTATTTGACACCCTGCCTTTTGTTCCCGCTTGTCACTCTTCAGCACTAAGTTAACCCTTTATTTATTGTTTCCAGAATGAGCCTTTACAAAAGCAGCTAAACAGACACTTAGGAGTTTCCCCAAGGAAAAGGATGCTTCAGGAAAGCTAGGGATAGAAAAATGATGAAGGACAAGGAAGACAAGGTGAAGCCCAAATTATTTTGGGTGTTCTCAAGTACAATAACACTCTCGGAGAGTTGAGGTACTGAAGTTTCTTTAGGAATGTAATCTCTTGGACCTTTTCTGTTCTCCATAATAAAAGGTATTCACCACAGAAGGAATTTGAATCTAAGTCCTGCATGTGTCAGGTAAATGTCATTATAAAGGTTGTACAATTACTTTTTCACCCATCATCTTAATTAGTATTTAGTCAAACTTCAACAAGAAAGAGCAAGGAAGTAACACAGAATGTGAACCAAAAGCCACTGATGGGCAGATTTACCTGGGAGGAAAGAGACTGTAGTACGTTCTTGCATTGAACCATGAGGAAACACCTGAGGTTGGTTCTTCTGTCTCACAGGAAAGTTGGGTTTTATAGGCTGGGTATGTTGCTATATGATATTTTTTCTTCCAGCTGGGAGCTTTATTTCTACCCCAGGACGAAAATGTTTTCAGAAGATTTTGTTGATGGGGATAACCGATTCGCACATAGGCCTACTTGGGAGTTCTTTTGCAGCAAAACTTAATTGTGTGCAAACCTTAGGCTACTTTAAGTAATGACGGAGAACAGACTGCTCCCTGCTGTACCCAAAAGCTAAGAGCTAAAAGATGTGGCATAAAGCTAAATTATCCCCTCCTCTCACTCACACCCAAGTCTCTCAAACTGAGCCAAAGCTGAGGCTCTATTAAGATGGTTTTATGACTTTTGTGATATTTTTCTTTGGAAATTTGACATATTACTTGTAATTTTAAGGTAATTATTTTCATTGATTTCAGTCAAACTGAAAGCAATACATGCACAAGGCTGGACTTGACCAGGCTGTGAGCAGTGAGGGTTAAGTGTGTTCTTATTATTTGTGAGATTTTAAAGCAGTAAGTCTCACTTGCCCAAGTTATATGGGTAGCTCTGTTGACTCCCAGTCCCCCATTGGTAATGCTTGTCTGAGTAGAGTGAACAGTATCTGGTCTGCAATTAACAATGCATACATTTGCTCACATAACCAATGTGTGAATCAAATCCTTACCCATGTCATTTGTTCTCACTCATGCAGGTAATACTTTTGGACTGATTTAATGCAACTAGTTAACTCAGCAAAGGTTATCAATCTGGGCACTGTCCTCTTGTATTTTTCTCTCTGCTACATTACCTTAAAGAATGATAACACAAACTTTCGTAAAGGGATGTGCACAGAAATTTGTTTTTCAAAGCCTTGTGTTAGGTGGTTTTCTACAACAATGTCCTTAAAACTTTCATTACTATGTGAATTTCCAAGCTGAGGATAGCCCACTGCAGAATAAGATTTTGCTGTGGGAGAGGAAGGTGCATACTCACAAGCACACAGCACAAACTCTACCAGTAGTTTGCTTTTTGGTGAGCTTTATCTCGTTTTCCACACTCTGCTAATTGCTATCTTTCGGATGTAAAAATAAATTCTTTTCTGCCTTATGGGAGATGAATTGTTTGACTTCGGATATTCAACACGGTATTTTTTCTGTGGACAATAGCTTGAGGCCCCAAGCTGGCAAGAACGAGAGCATACCTATAAATAATTCAAAATAATTGTATGGTTTTGACAGATTGTCAAGTTGTTTAATGCCTTTTGTCCCAGGTAATAGATGATATGTCTTTGATAAAATGTTGATAATTTCTCATTGCAATTTGTTTTGTGTATGTTGTATTTTTACAGAGTCCAGTCAGGTTCATATCTCAGTACGGGTTGGTTTACCTTAATTTTGGCTATGGATGCCTGCTATGGAATTCACGTCTATGGGATGATAAATGACACCTACTGCAAGTAAGATCACAGGAAATTATTTTCATGCATCTGCAATTCTGATGTCTTGTCAAAATTTCACAATTGATTTTAATATCATAAATCCAAAGAATGGATCAGGCCGTCATTTCCCAGTGTTTTGCATTGGTGTGACACTACTGTCAGCATCTGTAGTCCTGATACAGCATTTGCTGTTGACAAAATCAAAACATTTACAAAATCTAACATCAGATGCCATAAGGAACTATTTCTAATCAAAGATCTTTTGCAGTTTCTGAATTAGCTGGAAACAAAGTATATTCATAGTCTTCTGACAATATGTACTTACTTCTACGGCTAAAACAAATCTATAGAGAAAATACTAATATATTAGTTCTCTGAATACCAAATGCACCTGGAAGTGAAAGAAGCTGATTAGCCCAGGATAGTTACCTGAAATTACATTTCAACACCATTGAGCAACCTGCTTGAACTTTCTAGGTTATATATGGCTTGTTTTGAGTAGTAGGGGGTTTCTAATTAGATAATAAAACAAGTCCTGCGAGCTTTATCACAGTAAACTGACATAAATTCCAAACAACTACTGTTAGTGACCTTACAGTGACAATGAAGTAATCCTGTTGTCAGAAGTATAACTCTAAATGCAGTTTTTTTAAGGTCCAAGTTAAATGCTTTAATCTACAGTATATGGTAGCAAAATATAAAATGAAACTATTTCTCATTCAGAAAATTAGGAAATACCATAAACAATGTATGATACTAGTATAAATCTGTTCTTCTGTACCTAGGCTGGTTCAAGTCTTGCATGTAACCAGTCCACTGGGTCCCCAGCTCCTAGAGTAAAGTCTTTGTGCAGACTCTCACTCTGCATTCTGTGTTACTCCAGAGTGGGACACATTCCTGGCAGACCCTATGAAAAAAAAGGGGGAATTTGAGTCACAGCTGTTTAATTAGGGTGCCTTAACATTAGAGGTTGACTTTTTAGAACTTGCAGATCTCTCTGATTGAGTGAGTCATCCAGATGGAATGAACATATGTTGTTCTTTGTTTATGAAAACACAGTAGGTGCCCTGAGTTGAGGGGTGACAGGACTAAAGTTGTCCTCACACAGTTCAGCCAAGCTGGCACTACATAGCCCTGAAGTGAAACCAGTAAACAGTATGATAGCACTTCAGTCTATTGGCAGCAGAGAAGGATGGGTTTTCTCAAAGCTGCAATTCTGACTGCATTACCTATTTACAACATATATTATTCTTATAACTGCCTTATTCGGCCAGTTCAAGAACCAGTTTCAAGAGTTGGGACTATCCAATGAGAAGACTTGCTTAGAGATGGAGCCGTATGGACTGAGTTCTCCCAGGTTACACAAAATGTGCAGTACCCATGAGAGCCAGCCCATCAATTTCTTACTGAAGTTGAAGAAGTTGAAGATCAGTATATTTTGAGAGACACATAGCTTCATTTTCTATTGGAAAATTCATACAAATCATGCTGTAATGAAAACCCTTACTCAATTTAGCAAAGGATCTCAGGTGCTGACAGATGGAAAGGATTTCAGGGAATTCAGGCTCAGTATAGATTAATGTTTTTCTTGGAAATAATTCTTAAGTGTATCTTTTTTCTCCCTAGGTCAGAAGGCTTTCGTAAAGTTCCCTACCACTATTATGAGCCAGGAAGAGATGAGTGTGAAGAATACTTTCTGCATGAAAACGCTCCATACGGAGGCCATAGGTTTATCACAGAAAAGAAAGTATTTGCTAAATGGGCCAAGAAGCACACAATAACATTTACGCACCCCAACTGGACAGTGTCTTGATACTGGTTTTCTTAACTCTCCCTTAACAGCATATTACAAAAATGTCTCAGTTTACAATAATTTTGCTTGCATATGGCTGGCCTTTCTCAGCCTAGGTAACACTAAACTAAAAACTAGAAGACAAAGAGGGTGATGGTTCAGCTGTTAAGCAAAATTAATCAATCTGTGGAAGGCAGACACATTGTTTGTTATTTCTTAGGGTTTTACTCCACACAATGCACTTTATACTTTAACTGGATTTTACTTCAAGGCAGTAGCAGTTAAAGACAGATGAGATTTCCTGTATATACAGGTGTACACAGAGAACATGGTGGTCCTTTAAAACTTGTCCATCACCTTAGTTAATTAAAATTAGTATTTGCAACTGATGTGCAGTACTACAGCACTAGTTCCATCTGTGGCATTAGTAAAAATTTTCCGCAAAAGAAATATGAGGAAAAATAGAGACCTCTAAGGTCTATGAGTGAGTAAATTTTTAAAAACACCTGAATACATGGATATGTGAGCACTTGCATATATCGTAAAATTAGAGATGAGCTAAATATGGTTCTTGAACCGTACACAACTCTCACATGAGAAAATATTATTTACTCAATGCTCCTGATTAGTTCATAACTTCTGAAATGCAGCTGCCTTCCACCCTGGTCAGGCTGCACCATCTTGGATGATGTGTTTTGTCCTTTTTGAGGCTGTTGTCCCACAGTTTAGCTCCAGCAGCTTGGCACTTAGCAAAGACTATATTTTGCGGCCCATGCTGAACCTTCGGCTGTTGTACCAAGCGTGCTTTCAGTACCCAAGATGGTTAACATGAAGTTGTCTCATGAACATCTCCATTTACCCCAGTTGTGCCTTTGAGTTGCTCCGACATCCAAATACCAGTATTTTGACAATCTTTCCCATGCAGCCATCGTAATTTATTTTAAATCTCTAGTTTCTCTCTATCTAATTCACAAGGGAGTTGTGAGGATTAATTTAGGTCCATAAAGCACCTTCCTGATGAATAATGTTACAAAGCGTTTATTCTTAACACAAAAACAATGGTACCTGTCATTTATTCTTGTCTGCCCCGTATCTGAAGTGACAGTATGGATGGATCTGATGGTGAATTGTTTGGCTCATCTGCTTCCTGCAGAAGATAATTTGGAATACTGAGTTCTCTCAGCTTGCATGGTTTCGGATGGAGTTGAAAGAACTCACCACCTCACAGTATTATCTGCACATCAAGAGGCAGTTCAAGAATTTTAAAATATACTCATCTCTAGTTGAAATATATATTTCCAAGCTTACTCTCATGGAAAGTTTTCAACTGCAGCAGATCATCTGTAATATGACCATAATTCAACTACACAAGTGAGTTTTATTTAAACTGTATTTAAATTAATGCTTTAATTTTAGAATGTGTCCTACAAATATTTTAACATCTGGAACGTCAGATTCAACACTGTAATAGCCAATACTGTGAACACTTGAAAGAATTACATGTGGAACATGACACACAGGTTTTACTCACACTACTTAAACATTAACCAACAGGAAACTTTGTATGCTTTTGTAAATCATGAAAAGGGGAAAGTAAAAAGCTATTTTTACATGTAAGTATTTGTATACTGACTATTTCCTATTGTATATTTGTATATATAAATCTATATTTTATATGTTGATTTCATATATATTCTCTCAGCAGCAGCTGCAACTCTTAGGTTGTGGAGGAAATCTCTTCACCAGTGTTCCTCCTCATCATCATTAGTTTCTTGTTCCTGTTGGTAGGTGATGCCTGGGTATCACCCTTCTTGCCTCTTTTATTTTCTACTGTAAATGCAGCTTCCTGATTTTATTTTTAGTATAGCTCAGCTTTCACTGCTTACTTTAGTGCTGTAAGTGTTCATGCTCGTTGTCAGACAAAGGCTGGGGCCATGCTTAGGATCTTGGATAAACATCTATATTCAAATACAGGCTCTGTCCCAGACTTCCTGTGTGACTTGATGTCTTGCCTTCCTGTTTGGAAATGGAGAACAATAATATTTTCCTACTCCTTGTCTTGACTGACTTTCTTATAAGCTCTTCAGATGGATATTCTCATTTGCAATGTATTTGTACAATGCCTTGTGGAAGAGGTGCCCAAAGTGTCTGAAGGCTACAGGCAATGCTGTAATATACAGATAAATTAAAGTGGCTGCTTCTCGTCCCTGGAGTTTAAAACCAATTGTAGGCTAATATAGCATGGGGTGAAATCAAGAGGGGAAGGGTCGTGGATGGATGAAGAGTTGTAGTAGCAAAATACAGTAAGCTAGATTTATCGCCACATGCATACGCATCTTCTCAGTTCAGATGGATGGCTAGATAGATGGAAAGCTAATAAAAAAATGTAATGCAGGATTTGAAAAATGCAGGACACACAGAACTAGGGAGAATGTTCTACACATATTGTAAAGGGCAGCCTGGGAAAACCTATAGCTCCCTTGTGGGAAGAGGAGCTGGAAAGAAGCACATCAGTCAAATTGAACTTGTATTTAGAAGGTCTTTGGGTTAATAGAGAGTTACTATGAAAGTGCTGCACATGGAATTGCAGTTGGGCTGGACAGACTTACCTGAGAAGTGTCCTCGTGAAGCACAGTCTTTCTCCCCAAGAAGCACAGAATAAGGATTCTGCCTGAGTTGTGTTCACATACAAGACTGTTTTTAAGCCTGAGAAAAATTTTAAGATAATTAAGACTTGGCAAATCACCATAGACCTTTTGCAAAATATGAGCTTCCTACGGAAGCTTCTTGTAGAGTGTTTGCATGCTGTATGAAACAATATCTCATGCAAAGGCTAGCTAAGAAAAAATACATCTCTAAGAACAGCTAAATGTACAGCAAAATTGAGAACATCATTAGAGTGCAGTTGTCACAGAGCAAAGTAAAAGTGTTGCTCTCTACTTGGATTTGCAGTAAGAGCAGATCCACTTTTAGAAACATTGCAGCAGGCTTCATTCACACTAGAGTAAATGAACATCAGTTCCCATATTTAAATGAGCCTGTCTTCAGCATAAACTAAACACATATTTGCATGATTTTTATTATATGAGTAAGGAACTGTGACCGCTGTGTTAAAGATGATTCTACAAAGAAATGACTTTGTAGAAATCTGTTGAAAATCAGCATTGCGGTACTGAAAAAAGAATATCAGTGCTTGGCTGTGTAGTAAAAGGCCTTGGTGATTCACCTTCTGAGAGCAGTTAAGACATCAGTTGAGAATCATTTATTAATCCTTTAAAATAAAGAATAAACTACAGTTTACCTGAATGTAATCAGATCCTAATTGCTTATTCATTCAAGCAGTCCTATTTTAATCAACGACTCATGTGTATAAAACAAGCAGGGAGTTTACCTGTGGTTTTCAAAATAGATCTTCGCATTGTTGCTAATAGAGGAATACTCACAAATAATTTGGCTTCTTTTTTTGCCATCAGTCAGCTATGTAGTCACCAAACGTTTTCTTTCTTATGTTTTCTTAGTTTTTTAAACTATACTTTTTGAAGGAAAACCAAAGGTGTTCATTGTTTGGCTTGCTGTGCTGTAGGCTTGGTTTTAATAAATGTTTAAATTTTAATACACTTTATGTTTTATGTTACATTACCATCTGATATAATTTTTTTTCAAGGGGAAAAAAAGTTTTAAATAGGAGCAGAAATTTTCCTAAGAAAAAATTATTTTTGACTGGCTGTTTACTAATTCACAGCTACTTAACTGAATAATGTAAAAAACTCGGTTTTGTTTTTCCAAACAGACACAGCAGACATGTTCCCAACGTCATCTAGGTGTCCAGATCACATCCCTCTGTTTATACCAAGGCCTCTTCATGAAGGAAAAAAGTAGCCTATGTATCCAGCCAAATTCCCTTTCCATCTGGGCTGGGAGGCTCCATCTGCAGACTGCTCGTATCAGTTACATCAGTAAGTGGGAAGGACTGAGGAAGAGCTCTACTTAGGAGCAGATGGTGTTCCAACTTCTAAAAAATGCCCCTAAAGTGCTTTAGGAGAGGAGTACCCATTGATCTCTCCTGGAAATACTTTTCCAAAGTATTCTGTTTCTTCAAATGCCTTTAACTCCTATGTAGAGCTATTGTCCTACTCTCTCCAGTAGGAATCACCAGCAATGGGAAAACATGCCCTTTAGAGGAAAAAGTAGAAGCAAATTCTGTGCTGTTAAAGATTTCTATATAAACACCACCAGGGATGAAGAAGCCAGCCTGACACAACTTAAATTATCTGAAGACTCACTGATTTAGGAATCTCTGAGGCCTTAATTCAAAACTAATGGAAATCCCTTTGGCAAGTTCATGAGCAGAGCACCCAGCCCAGTAAAATTTTGCACTCCCAGGCACTAAGGTAAGCAGTGTTTTGTCTGAGAAGTGCCGTGTGCATGTAATGCAGTGCTCAGCTAGTAAAGGGGAGCCCATCCAACAAGTGGAGGGCTGATGCAGACGGTCTTTATTCACCTGCTCGTGGGCTGGACGAAAGTAAGACCCCACACAAAAATTGCTGGCAACAGAGCACAGGTGCTCAACCAGACCATATGTCCCAGGTAAGTAAGAATTAAATAAGTAATCACTCATGAATTATAACTGGATTGTGCCCTTAGTCAAGTAGAAAATCAGAAGCACTTTACATACTGATGACTATATCTTGCTGACTTTTTTTTCTGCATGTATCTCAGAAATAGCATATGTCTTTAGTTGTGCTTCAGTAAAGTTTGTTTATGATGAACCTTAGGGTTCCTGCAAGAGCGAAACTCTGTGTTAGTGCCAAAGGGTGACACCAGAGCTGTCTGTGGGCATTGTGATGTACTGCGTACAACAGCCTCATGTCTTTACTAAAAAAGGCCTGGTTTTCCTGACTTGGCGTAGTTCTTTTGAGGAGAAAGTGTTTAATTTTCAGCAGATGTGTCTCATTCTGTTCCCTCTTTCCTGAGAGGATGCAGAGGAATGTGACTTAATCATGGGGGAGTAAAGAATGATATGGTAAACAGCCAACAACCAGATTCATATATATTTTTCTGGCTATCGCTATGATGACTAGCTAATGACACAGAGAAAAGCAAGCTTTTTGAAAACCTTGTATTGCATTATCTACAGAGCTCTCATGTGTCTGTTCTGGGTTGGAGTTCCCTAGGCAAACCCTCCAGGAAGGGGCTGAAGGAGAAAGAGAAGGTCTCTCCCCATTAAAAGACAGGGCTTCTGCAGATGCCGTAATAATCTGCGTGGCATCCCTGGGCCTGCTCCCGCAGCTTTCATAGGCTCCCCACCCGGCCGTAGCTTTGGGCCCTTTCCAGCCCCACTAGATGAAGTGCATTCTCCAGCTGACTTATGCAGACTGTGAGCTTCATAAGTGTCCCCCATCCTCCCCTTCTGTAGGGCCAGGGGAGTGGTGATGCTAACTTGGGGGTGAGGAACGACAGGTGGCAGAGCAGGGATGCTCGCTCAAGTCAGCAGCATGATCTCGCCTGGGGCACAGTCTCACCTCAGGTGCTGAACTTGGCTTCTTTGAATGCGGTGGGAAAGTTATCACTGGGTTTTGTTACTGTTTGTAAGATTAACTCACAAAGAGTCACCATTTTATGGGTGTCTGAAACAGCTGATTTCATGTCTTTTTTGCATTGCTTGCTGCTCTTTCAGAGAATTCCTCAAGATATGCAGCTGTCAGCAGCTGCCACTGCCATTCTGATTTACGGGCCATAAAGAGACTGTAAGCTTGAACTAATGCATGTTCTTACCATGTATTATGCATGACAGCATGTTACACATTTTATTCTCACACTATAATAAATAATGTAAGTTGTGTGTAACTTTAGTTTAAGCAGTGGAAGTAGTGCTTTTTCTGTCTCTCATATCCTGCGTTGCCCAGTGCACTTTGCTGGAGCTCTGTAAGGGCCATTAGCAGCTGGCAGCAAATAAATTGCTGAAACCAGTCAGGAAATATTTACTAAATTTGACATTTTTCACTGGAATATCAGAAATAGTTAAACTTGCTTTTGTGAATTTACTCTAGTGCTCACAGTCACGATTCTGTGTTCTATTACAAGGAAATCTCATACCTGAGTGTAACACCAAGAATTACTTTATTGAGACTGAGAGCGTCAAGATGTTGGCAGGGCAGCGATCACAAATTTTTGACATTTATGGGAGTATCTTTTTAACAGGAATTGCACATGTAGAAGACTGGCTAAGATGCCTGTAGTTTTTTTGTATTGTTGCTGCTGACAATAGTATTTCTGAGGATGACTGGAGAAAAAAAAAATTGTGTGCTTGCTGCTCTTTTGGCTGTTCATCTGTCCCCTCCTCATACACAGACACATGCATGCACAGCTGCAGTCACAAAGAGTGCCTATAGGGAAAGTCTTTTTTTCCAGTGGCAAATAAGGACAAATAAGACTAATCTCTTACATGGTAAATATGGGCTATAATACTGGTTGATTCATGTTAATTCTGTATATTTCCAAAGCTTATGTCTACATTAATGAGGAATTAGATCATCTGGATCAGATCTGTAGCCTGAAACTGTTGGTGCTAAGGACCTGATCTCCACGCCATGCGCAGTCTCTAGTTTGGTCCCACGGGCTGAATGCCACTAGTGACTGCAGCACATCTTTTAGTTTCATCCAAAAGTAATCTAGTTCACATCCTCAGGACCACTCCATCATGCAAACTAAAGCTTTTTAAGTGAGGCCTCTATGCTGGACTGCCCCACAGGAAAGTAAAACTCCTGTTAGCCCATCTTTTGGCTAAATAGAGTCCTTCAATGAGTTTTTCCCCCCTCAGGCTTTGCACGGGTATTTTTTTTTCCCCATAGGTATTTTTCTCTCATAGCTGAGATCTGATTCCTCCTGTCAGAGCATGGGAATCAAGGGCTTCCAACTCCTCCTAAGATTAGCATCCAAGTGTGCTCAGTAAGTCAGGAATGCGGTACAGGACAGAGTAATCCAGCATGGGTACAGCACGGAAAGTGCTTAGTCTGATGAAGAGTCAGCTGTGACTCCAGTTGTGGATGTGATTTTATCATGAGCACGCTGGATGCTTGCTAACACATGCATTGGTTAATATACTGCATCACACATAAAAATTCCCTTTATCATTTTCACAGGGTATTTCTGTTCTTGTGGCCTTCCAGTTGTATCTGTATATGTGTGCATATGTGCATGTATATACAGTGTACAAGCATTCCATTCTCAGAGAGTTGCTACCATATGCTGCTAGCATAAACTTATTTAGAAAGTTCATGTTACGCTATTTATTACATGTATTCTTTGGTTACCTTTTTGTAATGCTCACAAGTGTATTCATAGTAGATATCACTGTAGACTTAGGAAACTTTCATACTATTTATACTTATTTTAGATGTTTTGCCATGTGTTTACTTGCTATATGCTACTTAGTTTTTGCTCCCATTTGGAGAATGTGCTTCTATGTACTTGCAAAATTGTGCCTGGGTTATTTTAAAATATTAATAAATGTATATGATTTTCCAATTGTCTAACATGATTTATACCTCAACACTTTTATTCTTGTTTACGTATGTGCCACTATAATAATACCTGACAATTCACTGAACACAGAAGAACAAAGATCTCTCTTCTAGAAAGTATTATAATCAGCCGCACACAAACATAAACTATGCCTAAATTATTTCTTAATTGACTTTAGAGGCATTTTAAAGTATCTATCCTAAATGTATCCAGTAATATCGGGTAAACTCAGCCACAAAACCTACACTTACAAGAGCTCACGTGTTTATTTCTTTGTGTTAAAACACACGTTGCGCGCACACGTGCACACAGAAATGGGGATTGTTAGGAAAGGTACATTGGATCCTATCCATAAAGGGTAAGTCCTTCAAGCACTCTCTCAGAGCAGAGCACTCAGAAGTCAAGTCATCAAAACCCCTAGGAGTGGACATTCCGCACATGCTTGAAAGAGTTGTGTAAGACTGAGCGGCTGTGGGAGAGATCACATCTCATGAAAAGGTGCGAACCCCTACTTGCAGCTACAATGCTGACAAGAGTATGAGGAGGACCTACATAACTTCTCTTCCATCATGCAATGGAGCTAAGGGAGGAAAGGAACTAGAACTCCTCTAGCCTCTAACTAGCCTCTGATTTTCCTTTTTTATTGCCCAGCTAAGAACGTGATTAAAAAGAAACAGGTTCAATGTGTACATTTTAACTTGGTCTCTACATGGTAAATTAAACACATAGAGACTGACTGGGTTTGTGAAAGGACTGGAGATTCCAGATGTGTTTGTCAGTACTGGTGTATATAATGCAGCAACAGTTACCGTCTCATTTTGGACCAGATTCTGGAACTCAGGTACACATGGCACAGAAATTTGTTTCCTTTACAAACTGGGCTCTTTTGTCAGCCACTGCAATGAGGGGAAGGAAAAAGTTAATTTCTGTGGTAAGACCAAAACTAAATAAAGGGAAGAAATGCCATTCACATGCTTAGCTTTGAGGGTCCTTCAAATCTGATATGCTGCCAAGGGGCTTGTTAAGAATTCGTGTGTTATTTTTCAGACGTACTCTCTGAATATACTATAATGGTCCCTTCAGAACCATTACAGCATGAGCTGTGAATGCATATTAATAGCATGATGTAATATGGATTCATTTCATCCTTTTTCCATGCAGGACATTTGGGTTTGTATATTACTCTTGAAGTACATTCATAGAATCATTAAGGTTGGAAAAGACCTCTAGGATCATCAAGTCCAACCATCAACCCTACACCACCGTGCCTCCTAAACCATGTCCCAAAGTGCCACGTCTACACATCTTAAAAATCTCCAGGGATGGTGACTCCACCACCTCTCTGGGCAGCCTGTTCCAATGCCTGACCACTCTTTCTATGAAGAAATTTTTCCTAATATCCAATTTAAACATCCCATGATGCAGCTTGCAGCCATTTTATTCTCTCGCTAGTGACCTGGGAGAAGAGACCGACACCCACCTCACTACACCCTCCTTTCAGGTAGCTGTAGAGAGCGATAAGGTCTCCCCTCAGCCTCCTCTTCTCCAGACTAAACAACTCCAGCTCCCTTAACACTCCTCATAAGACTTGTTCTCCAGACCCTTCACCAGCTTCATTGCCCTTCTGTGGACATGTCCCAGCACCTCCATGTCCTCCTTGTACTGAGGGGCCCAAAACTGAACACAGTGCTCAAGGTGCAGCCTCACCAGTGCCGAGTACAGGGGCTCAATCACTGCCCTGCTCCTGCTGGCCACACTATTCCTGATACAAGCCAGGATACTGTTGGCCGCCTTGGCCACTTGGGCACGCTGCTGGCTCATATAATAGTAGTGGCATGGGATATGAATGTGAATTTATTTGATTATTTGTCATAGAACCAGATACTCAGGTAAAAAGAATTACCCACCTTAGACATTTTCAAATCCATATAGAATAGCCAGCCTATCCCCCTGAAGACTTTTTCTCCTGTGGCTTTACATTTGGATCTTATTTTGTTAGTTTGCACCAGATCACACAATAATTCTTGACAACTAGTCTCAGTGATCTTTTCTTTTTATTACTTACTTCTCCCTTAATGACTGAGTCTTCTGCAAACCTTTGGGTTTTCTTCCAAATTGTTGATAAAAATGTTAACTAGAGTATGCCCAGGAAGCTATCCCAGCAGAATACCTATTCCGTGATCATTCTCCATTTAAATTCACATTTTGAAATGTCAGTTAACCAGTTTTCAATTCATTTAATGTGCGACATGTCAATTTTGTATTATCATGGTTTCTTAACTCAAATGTCAAGAATACCACATCAAATGTCATATAGAATCAAAGTATGTCAACACTGTTGTGTTTTGCTTGTAGTCACAATTGGAAAAAAAGCCAGCAAATGTGTTTGACAGTATCTATTTTCCATATTGCACTTAGATTGGCATTTACCATATTTCTCCTCTTTAATTAGTTAGTAATTGAGTCCCCTGTCAGCCATTCCATTACTTTGCTCGAGATCAATTTCAGACTGACAGCACTATAATTATCTAGGTCATTAAGTTTATCCTTCTTAAATATTAACACAACATAAGTATTCTTCCAGCTTTCTGGAACTTTCCCAATTGTTCCAAGACTTAGCAAAAAGCAGTAGTAACAATATAGATCCCTGTCAGCTCTTTAACAGCTCTTGGATACAAGTTACCTGAAGTTTCCTATGCAAATATTTCTTACTTCAGTAGCTTCCATTTAATGTTTTTCTTTGGGGTTTTTGTTGCCTGGTAGTTCATCATCCTCACAGGGCATCACCAATTATCGGTCTTTTCCTTAAATACTGAACACAAATACTTATTGAACACTTCTTTCTTGTCTTCATTACTCTTAACAAATCTTCCACTTCAATCTGATAAAGAACTGGTGCCATTGTCAGGATCCCTAATGTATTTGAAAAATATTGTCCTTAATTCTCTGGCCATAAATTTCTCCTTACAACTTGGCTACACTTATTGAAGGAATTATTTATGTAATTCCTTACTTCTACTCTATATTCACTGTTATCAACTTTCTTTCTTCATTTCATTGATTTACAATTATGTAGAGACTTTCATTAACCCTTTGAGCGAGATATTTTTAAACACATACAGCTTTCCTAATTTTGCAACTATTAAATAAAATATTTGCATTTTCCAATTATTGATCAGTTCTTTCTCCTAGCTGATTCTCCTTTTACAATAAGTTTTAGTTTGGTAAGAAGTCTGCACCATCCATACTACTGTTTGGGCTTCATTCTCTTTATGCCCTTAAAAAGCAATCATGCTATCATCACAGCCACTAATATTTAGTTCTCTTATCAAGTCCTCTGATCTCTTTTCATTATTTGTGAGAATAGATTTCACAGAAAATTCTCATTTTTGGAGAGTTTCCCTTTTTGGTTTAAGAAATGCTCTTATATAATGTTCAAAAATTCTGCAGAGGTTTTAGTACCAGCATCATGAAACTTTAAGCGTATGTCAGGCAGACTGAAATCTCAGATGATAGTACAGCTTTTTTGCTCCTACACATTACAGAAGGTGCAAAAGCATCCAGTCATCCTGCCCTCTTCTATGATTTGGTGATTTGCAGGCAGCAGCTACTATCCCATCTAGTGTTTTATCTGTTAGAGTATTGATCCATTGCATTCAAGATCATTTGCTTCTGAGCTGCCAGTGTCCTGAAAACAGACTGTGTCTTTTTTACCGTAGACTTCCATTCTTCTCCCCCTTCTCTCTACTTGATCTTTCCAAAATAGGTTATAACCATTGATTTTAATGTTTCACTTATGCAGCTTTTCCCATCTAGTGTCAGTAATACCAGCTACACTGAATTTCATAAGTACGTAATTCTGATTCCTTTCTTTTTTACCCAGACTCTTTTGTACTGGTTTATAGAAAATCTACTACCTCTACATCCTTGATTAATTTTGGTTTTGCCATCTTGATTTCATGCTGAATGAGGACTCATTTGGGGTTTTGTTTGGTTGGGTTTGTGTTTTTTTAATCAATTCCCCTTTTAGCACTCATTTTCAGCCTCTTCCCTAGCAGGCTGTTTGCCTTTCTACTGAACAGGAGACCACCCAAACTGTGCCATCCTTTCACCCGCATCGAAAGACAGATGCTCCATGTTCAGAATCTTTCTTTCCTGTCTTCCTTGATTTGCCGGCCAAGGGTAATATCCTAGAGGATTGTGTAGGCATTCTTCTCCTTCAGCAACATTCAGGGTTCCCTGAACTTGTCTAAGATCTGTGAGACAACCCCCTGTGAAGCAGAGTCACTGATGCTTAATGTGAAATCACCAATGATCCTTGCTCTCTGACACTGGATGTCTGTTCAATCTTAAAGACAAACCTCGAGTTCAGGCTGTGGAGGAACACTGTACTGTTATCTACTTTTCCTTTTGCAAAAACAGTCCTTCAAATCATCTTTATATCTCCAGCCTTTTCCCCAGATTGGTTTGTCTACATACAATCCCTAACTGACCTTTTTTGAAAACCTCTTCTGCATCCGGAGGATTCTGAAATTTGGGCAGTGGTGAGTGGGAGATGGGGGAAAGCTGTCTGTTTTCAAGTGAAAACATAAGCTGTTCTAACACATCTGCTTGGGCCCTTCTTTTTATTGTCATACAAAAAAACCACAGCCCCATGGGCAGCCCAGTCCCTGGGTTAGCACCTCCCATTTCGCCTCTGGATTGGCAGAATTTGGGAACTACAGAGTCTAGGTTCTGAGACAGTATGTAAAGTGAGCAGAGGAACTGTCAAAATATGAAAGATTAAGAACTGGCTTGTTTTGTCAGAAGATTGATCAAAATCTGCATCTTTCTATGGGAGATTTAAATGGCAACCAACTAGCATTCTTCACTGGAAAAAGCAAAACATTCTACTAGATAATTTCTGATTAACTCTTCTCCTGTCCAGAGGAGAGCTATCTAAATTGTCTTTGACAGGTGAGGTCTGTCCTCATCTTGGCACAGGACATTAGGTACTGGTTACAACACATCTGGATAGACTTGCACAGCTTTTTAATTACAACAAAAGCACTTATCAGAAATGTTTTGTAAACTGAGTGTCAACAGTGTTTGGATTGCAGCTGCCTGGCTGTGGGGCTTGATGACTTACTTGTTTAATACACGATGAAACATTATCCTGCTTTCTGTGACCAACTTTTCCTTCAACCTATTCTTATAGTGCGTATAGTTCATCAAGTGCTACTGCTCAGGCCTTGAAATAAGGCTAATCAAATCCATTTGGTCTCACTTCACCTTTTTTTGTCAGCACTTCGGAAAAGATGTTCACTTCATCATTCTGATGCACTACAAGTTGCATTGCTTTATCATCTTAGTGACTTGATTGATAAAAGACACTTGATGTATGGTGATGTCACCTAGCAAAAAGTCTGATTGCTTCCTTGTCCTATATATTAGTTCTGCAGAACTAGAAAGAGACCTATGCAAATGTGTGCCCTGAAGATACTGTACAGAAACTGAAAATCCTCCAGCACCTAACTTTGCAGGGTATGACCACATGGTGCAGTACAAGCCCATGCCATGCAGAGATGCTCTTCCTAGCTCTGAATGAACAAAACATATCTGCACACAAATGACATGCCATTTGTTACATTTTTTGCAAGGGAAAACATGAAAAAAACTTTGACAGAGCACAGCCTCACAGAGCTTCAAAAACACATAGTTTCTATGGCCTGTGCTGCGAACACCAGGTTGAGTTACTTGGAACTGTGAATCACCTTTGGTATTGTGTTGATTAATTCACACACATACACACAGAAAATGACATATTAACAATCTCATGCACTAAAATGTCATAGATCAAGTCACTGCCAAGTACTTTTTTCTGAAAATGTTGTGGAAGAAAGGGGAGATGCAGAGTTTATCCTTGCACCGGTAGCTGAAAGCTGTATACAATAAGCAACTTGAGATCATCAAGCGATTGTGGAGGGAGTAACTATGAACACTATAATGATTTTATTTTTTGTTATTACTTCATGCTATCTTGAAAAAAACAGTTCTTTTCATCAGTATCTCAAAGATTCTTACAAAAAATTATGAAGAAGGCTGACAAAGAATTTCTGAAAGCGGTTTCAATTACATGAAAGAAAGCAGTGGGAATGTAAAAAGGCAGAGAAAAGAGCGACTACTTAAGCTAAGGACATTTAGGCATAACATCCCAGTGCTTTATGTGCCATACTTCTCATTGGCATCAATGGGAACATCTACTTAAAGCTTAGTTCAGGACTCAGGGTTTGTGCTTCATACCTGCAAATGGCTATAAAGCACAGAAAAAAAGAGGCCAGTCTTGTTCTGGTGCTGAAGCTTCCGGTTTATCTTTCATGATACTTGAAATGGCAACAAGCCTTAGTGACAGTTCAAGCAAGACTCAGAATACACCTTTTTTTTTTTTTTTTTTTCTTCCCAGAAAAAACGGAGGGCCAGGGAGTCAAACTGCATCATTTTTCAAGGGCAGCTTTGCAATCCTTGGGAATTTTAAAATGTGGAAAGTACCATATTAATTTGAGTGCATCGGTAGTGAATGGGATAATTTAACAGTGCCTTCCGCTCTCAAGTATTTCTTTCCTTGAATAGATTATTAGACAGCAAGGGTTGAGGATACAAACCTTGAATCATGAAAGCATGTGTACATGCTGAAGAGGTATTACAATGAATTATAAGCACTGGTAATAGTTTAGGATCCAAAGGGCTGGTGACCTTTGCTTTTAAAAACATGCTTTAAATGTTATCATTCTACGGCAGCGTTTTCTCGACTCTTTATCTTCTAAATGCTTTTGGACACTCAGACCATGGGATTAATTATATACTGCAAGCAACAATTCATGAATATTTAACACACTCATTTATACTTAATGAATAAATTTGCATTTTGACAGTGTTATTTAATGTGGTTTAAGGAAATACTGCTCATTACCTTTCAATTTTGTAGATTAGGAGAATGTAATTGGAATGATAAGGTAGGAGGGATACTGCACAATTTCTATGTGATTGTTTGCACAGTTTGTTTCTGCAGGTTTTTGCTCGAAATGGCTCCATTTGTTTTGTTTGGGGGAAGTTTCTGTCTGTCTCAGCTACTTCATCCCAGCCTTAGAGGTGAAGCCCGAAGCAGGGAGACGCATTCCTGCCGAAAGGCTGAGGCGTGAGGCAGCCACCTCAGCTGGCCCAGCCGGCCGGCTTTGGGGCGGGGCATTCCCCGCCTGACAGAGAGGTGGGCTTTCATTGGAGAAGGGGAGTGTCACTTTCCAAGAGAAGCAAAGGGTTGGCTGTAACTGGCCTCTAGAGACATCCCTCAGCGGAGGGCAGACAAGATGGGGGCTGTGGTGGCTGAGGGTGGCGGCAGCAGCTCTGATCCAGCTCTGGCAGCCGACGTGGGCCGGGTGGTGCCCAGGACCTGCTATGGGTGCATTACTGCCCACCGGGCAGCAGGGATTGCTCTGGAGAGTTCTAGCCAGCCACTTCTACCCTGGAGCTCCGTGTGGAGTGGCTGCAGGCAAAGGGCTGCCCTGTTGCCCAGCGAGAGCTTTCCTGGCCTGGGCATAGCTGGGAAGGATGGTGCTGGGGAAACAGCACCCCTGTAAAACTTGTTCTTCAAACTTGTGTGCCAAAGGGCTGCTGTCTCTCTCTGCTCAACATCTTCCAGCAGCAGAGCGCAAAGTTTCCAGGTGGGTGCTGTCCAGGTTTGCCAAGACCCACCATTGCACACTGCTCTGAGCTCTTGAAGATATTGTGTTTCACAAGATTTTGTGATTTTTCTTAAAGACCTGGTTCATATGAGAACACGTTTTGAAAAGAAAACAAAATGCAGCTCATCTTGCAGAAAAACCTCAGAACTGATCTGTGTATGTTTCAGTGGTTTGAAGCAAAGAGGTAAAAAAATCCAAACTTTTTTTCTTTCTGTAGTTGTAATTTTTAAGACAATCTCATGATTTGCAGAAAGGGGAAGCAGTGGGGAAGAGGAAAAATTTGGGGTTTTTTTCTCTGTCAGCAGTACTGATATGAAACCTCTGTCCCCTGTAAATTTCTAGGACTTTTTTTTCCTGTTGATTTTAATAGGACTGAGTACTCAACCTTTGCACTTGGGTGCCTTTCCTTTGCCTTTTAAACAAGTTTCCTAGAGACACCTTATGCATTTTTTAGATAGTACAAATGAAAAAGTCTAAAATAATCAGAAGGAAAAAAAGAATTGCCCAGGACTTAGTGGTCTCGGATATTTCTGTACCTGAACAGCAATGAGCACAACAAAATATTCTACAGGTTTCCTGTACCTAATACCAAGGGTTGATTTTATAAAATAGATTTTAAAATTGCTTACAATTTGCTACTTTAACAAAGTATATGCATTGTGTCTATTTGTCATTTTGAAGTGCCATATGGTGGCAGATACTAATGCACAATATGTTGCCATAGTTCTCTCTGATCACTCTTGAAAACAACATAATTACCCAAATGGAGACTTGACCTTTCGTTCAGTTTTAATGGACTGTTTTCTGAGCACATTTCTAATCAAAAAGAATTGCATGAAATATTATTGTCAAAGTTGGCTCCATATATCTTGTCTGGGAAGGGAAAAATCTTCAGGCCAGAATCAGGCTATACACCAACTGTCTGTTCAGCACCCAGAGTAATGATGTCTTGATTCTCACAGGGGGGCTTTGGAAATAACTGATGTTAAGCAAAACAAAGATTTGAAATGCAAAACTGTGTTGATATCCTTCTCTTCTGGGCAATGATGCATAGGCAAGGCTGTCCTATCTTTGACATTCTCCTCATCCTGTGGGAATATTCCCCCACAACATTAATAGGGGCAGATGTACCAGACAAAGCTTGGATCTGTATTTTGGTATTCCTCTCCCTTAAATTTTGAAATACTTGAAGTCTTAGATACTGTTTTGACTTCACCTAGCGAGCTAAGAGGCCTATGATTCCCACTCACATTTCAAAACTGTCTGGGGCCCAGTGGTGTGACATCACTGTACATCTCCACATCAAGAATTATGTTTCAGTCTGTCAGTGACTTGATGTATTTCTCATTTTAATATATCAAAGGAATCTAAGATCCTGGCGGAATGCATGGGGCAAATCTAGGTGGATTTCCTGCACGCGGTCTGCTTTTTACTTCATATAAAACGCAAAACCTTTGTCAGGGGCAAAAAAAGGTGTATGCAGGCACCAAGGTCAGTTGTTTCCCAGAGAAGGCATGCAGCCATTTTGTGTGTCTGCAGTTAGTGCTGATGGGCTATGCCACAGGCTTGGATATGCAGATGCTGCAAAGGACAGCTGCAAAAGTGTCCGTTCCTCCTGATTGGGAAAAGGTTCTTCTAGTGCTTGGGAAGAGAGTTATTAGCACTGGTTACAGGTTTTTGGTTTTGTTTTCATCACAAAAATGGCTGACAATGTGATAATATGTAAACCAAAGACTAAGATTCATTCTATTGAGTAAATTTTTTGATGTATGTATTATTACCCTTTTGGTCTGGAGTTTGATAGCCTCCCTATTTTTTCCTTCAAAACAGTTTTCTGTCTGGAACGCAGAATAAATCTGGGCTTAGCATGCTGCCTTAACCATTCTATCGACAGCAGCAAATCCTAAAATTTCTGAGAACGGCAGGATTGAGCCCTTAGTGTATTTCCCAAGATATTTGTTGCTGAAAACATGTGTTGCATGCCTCTATTTTGATAAGGCATGAAAACAATAGAAGTCCTATCTTTAAAACTTTTCCCACTGGGAAATCTTGAATTTGTGAATGTGGTGACTGATTATATGCATCACAAACCAAAACTGCATAATTGAGCAGCAGCAACTGTCTGAAAATAATCTATTTCAAACAGTTGAAGGCCCCAGTGAGACAAGTCACCAAGTATTTAAACTCTCTTCCTCTGATCAGACTACGTAATAACTAGATAAAAGATATTAGCTATGAAGACATGAAAGAAGCAGTTTAATTCTTTCCATGCCACACCTTTGAGTATGCCTAGAGTCAAGTTTCATAGCAGCGTTACCAGTATAGGCACAACAGGCACTAGAATAGATGGCGTCAGGCCCCAGTATGAATTGCTGAATTTCCTTTTTTCCCCAGTATTGAAGGTTTAAAATTTCTGGTAACAAAAAGATGTTTCAGGATAGATTAAGCTTGTCTTCTTACTTTGGTGATCCAAATTTGCTTGTGTAATCTAACTCAATAATATTTTGCCTGAAAATAGACATGAGCTGGGAGATGAGCAAGTAACCAGCCTGTAACTTCTCCTGAACTTTATTCCAGATTTATCTGTTTCTATTGAACAAGTTTGCAAATTGTATTCAGGTACCTGAGAAATCCATACAACATGTTTGCTTTGGATTTTCCAAAGCAGTGGTACCTACATTCAAGGTATACAAAATCTGTACATGGATAACTTGTAATGTTTAAGGAATAGTTAAGATCAAACTCGTTGGCTGTGGGAATCAAGCCTGGGGGCAATATTTAATTGAACCCAGAGTCAGCCACGTTTCTTCTGTGGGCAAAGCAAGGTAACTTTTCTGAGGCACAGAAGTCACTCTCATTCGTATCCTGTGCTAAGGGTCTTTAAGCTCCATGGAGATCTTCCTCTCTGAAGCATTATTCCTTCCACTACTGTATTTCCTCTTAACAAGATATTGCTCTCATGCTGTTAATGTTAATGAGAGTACTAAAATCTCATAATAAGAAAATGTTTGAATTAATAAGGACATTGCCATTGCTGTCCAGGATCAGCCTGATTCCATATGCAGAGATTTCTATGGACAGTTTTACAAATGCCTTTATCAGTCCTGGGCAAGGGTCTTCTGGAAGCCCTACACTTTCAGGGAACAGCATGAATACTGTAGTCAGGCTACTTGGAAAGATAACAGTAAAAATTTTACCAGTAAATTCTGTATATTATCTCAACCTAAGAATGTTCACACCTGAACAGAGCAAGTGTTGATACACTCATTTATAATGAATTAAGTAGATTTGCCTGAGCTTTTGAAGGTTATGTGACTACAGTTATTGATCTCATTTCACTGATAGCAATAAAAGCTGAAGTTTCTTGTTACCTCATAAGGCCATTCATGCCATTGTCTTCCAGATTCATTTGGAGCTGTTGACTTTGATCTAGCAAGCCAAATAATCTGTGTGAACCCTTAGAAGATGCTCTGTCTGATATGGTTTCTGTACTTATTGTCACTGAAGGGACAAAAGAAATAGCCATGCTATTAGTTCTGGGAGTAATGAAGTCTTGTTAGCAGTGGATTTGCCCTTAATAGTCTGCATTTCTCCATTGATTTGGCTCTAGATTCTCCCATGTCTCTTAAAAATCCTCATACTCTGCAAGCTCTGCTTTTTTCCACACTACCCTTACCCCTTTCTTCTGCCCCCAGATGCACTTTCTACTGCAGGAACTTCTGAATTTAAGGTGGCTTCAGAGTGCCTTCCCATGTTCTCTGTCAACCTCTGCCCTGTCTGGTGGTCAAAAGAAAACATACTTTGGCTGGTTTGAAGTTACATATAGACTTCTGGTCTGGCTAACATGAGTAGTGACTCACCTGTTTGCTACTTCCTCCAAGCCTCTGGCCAAGCTGAACAAAAGAGAGACAATTTAAATCGTTCCTGCCTTTCCTTCATTCAAAGTGCTAGGAGGGCTCTTTCCTATTAGCTGGCTGCTGAGCTTCATGAAACTCACACCTGTATTTGAGACTTTTGTTTTTCTGTGAAATTGGTTTTAAATTACCCAGTGAAATCCAAAGTTACTAGGCAGAGGCAGGCAGACTTGCAAACAAGCAGAGTATCTGTGATCACATAAGCTTTTATTAGACTGGGACATTAGGGTTAAACAAAAGTAAGTGGGAAGGAGGAGGCAGTGACTTACCATCCCTATGGACATCTTTGTTAACCTTCAGGACCAGTTGCAAGGCAGATTGTTTGTTTCCCCTTTGGTCACAGAGGTAGATGGGTTGAGAGGCGGCAGCAAGAGGATTTTGGTGAAACTGTTAGAGGGCTGTATCACATTTTGCTTTAGGTGTCTTTCTTGCTCCTATCTGATCATACAGCAAGCGTTACTCATTTGTTTTTTAAGAGGTTATCTAGGTGCCTGGAGATCTGGAGGTGCCTAATTTTTGAGGTATTAGTACTAGCACAATAAATCAGAGGTAAGAATAGAAGTAAGGTGTGTAGGGAGATGTTGTATAATAGAAAACTATGGGAAGAGATTTGGAGATGTCCAGACTGCCAGCTGATGTGGAAGAGAGGAAAAAAAAAAGCAGCCTGACCTTTCTCTGCTGCCCTTATAAGAGGTCAAAGGAATGAAACAATAATGGCAGCCTTCAGTCTCGAAAAGGGCAGCAGGAAGAGGAGGGCAGCAGCAGAATTCAGCTACCGCTGTATATTCAATTAACATTTGCTGCCCACAATCCCATAATTTTTCACTGAGTAGGAGCCAGGATAAAAGCCATACTACTTAGTGTACATTTCACAAAGTGAAATCTAATTAGTGAAATGTTTAAAAGTTAATGAAGAATACACGATGTCAGAAAATATGTTCTAATGAAGTGCAGTCCTCTCATACAAGCACTTGTGCTGTCATAAACTCTTATTACGTAAGTAATATCTCAGTGTTGATGCTAATAAAATACATAAGTAAAGGGCTAGGAGAAGTGCCATGCAAAATGTCTAGCCATTTCTTCAGAGGTTCAGCTTTATTGTTAATGAGGACTCCCTGTAGACACATGCATGAAAGGATCTTATTAATTTCTGGGGTTTGCTTGCCATTCATATCTGTTACAGAAGAACGTTGGACAATAAACCCGTGAAGATGTTTTATCTAGGCATGTGGGATGCAAGGACTGTTTTCCATTTGGACTTTACATAGGCACAGTCTACCCTGAGATACTTCCCCAAGAAATTCCCTGGAAAAAAAAGTTTCTAAGAATTGTCTGATGAGCTCCAGATATCACTGCAGCTCCCAAGGGGTCCAGCTGACAAAGCATTTATTTGGCAGTTAAATACTTGACGCTTGAATACAGATGTTGGAATATTACATTTTGAGTGCTATAATATCTTCAGATTAAAACCTCTGATATGAGACTAAAATTTGATATTATGTAATATGGTATTTTACCCCTAGACAGTGAAATTTCAGCACATTCATCTCTGGAAGAGTTTCCTGGGAATATTATGCATCTGTGGGAGATGCATGAGAAAGGAAATGGGTATTGAAGATCTTTGAGTTTGCACACGGAGACTGAACCAAAAATTATCAAGCCAAGAGGCTGACAGAGTTCATTGGTTGCATTTTAGGCCTTTTAAAGACAGAAGGTTTTTTTAAATAAAGAAAAGCTGCTCGAATATAAAAAAAAAATCTTTGAATCAGACAAAGGCAAACCTGTTAAAAAAAAGTATTGGGTGCAACAGCACTGCAGAGAACAAGGCCAGATTGTGTGTGGGAGTACATCAGCATTGCTCCATTGAAGCCAAACAGAGGATCTGGCCCTGAATGTTGAGTCCTACAGGGATCTTATGTAATTTCTTCCTGAGCCTCTGTTTTGCTGTCTGCAAACCAATCGATTGCACCGTAATAGAATCTAAATATTATCATTTTAAACGTGTCCTCTTTTTACAACAAATATTCATGAATATTAATTTCAAGCTCTTGTTAAGTCAGTTCTAAATACAAGTAATATCCAACTAGGACACAAGACAAGTATAGTGCAAAGCCTTTTCTCATTATAGAGATACCAGAAACAGTCTAAAAAGCTACAGTAGGAAAGACATTCTCTGCTATTTTGACCTATGAGTAATTATATAAAATAGGTTTTTTAGAGGATGCTGCAGAGATAGTTGTGTGACTTGAAGAGAAAGGGACAAAAGGTTGTATTTGGAAAAATTATATTTCTCTTGAAGACAAAACTGTGAAAGAAAAATCAACCTCCAACAAAGGAGCTAGATGTGATTAGAAGAAAAGCTATAAAAGTGATCCCTAAAGAGTGGATCTTTTAAGAAGTGGCTGAAAGGTAGGGAAAGAATCAGCTACCAGGCTTCTCTAGAGGAGTTGTTCACAGCAAAATGAGGAAGAAAAATTAATATACTAGAGACTTGCTGTCTATTCAGGCTCAGATAAATATTCACACCTCGCCGCCTTTGCAGGAGTGGGTTCCATGAAGGTTTTAACACTAACCTGCTGTGCACCTTTATCAGCTATCACTGTTATTTCATACTCCCTGAACTAGGTTGGTTTTTTTTAAATTAGCAGCTGTGGTTAGGGTGAAAATCCTGGTGGATGAATTAGGAATACCTCCTACTTCAAATACGATTGAGTGGATTTGCCACTAGGAGAAAATCTTATGGCTGAATATCAATTTAAATTTCATACCCTTTTACACTAAGTAGGACATCAGAATCAGGCCATTTCCTGTGAGGTGGAGCCCAGGAAGGGTTCAGTGAGAATGCTGTTACGGTGTTTGGATTCCCACCAGTCCTTCACCCCACTGCAAGTTCCTGGATCTTAGCAAGGATTTCCATAGCAGTATTTTGCCTACAACTAGCAGTGGTGCTGGGTGAGTAGGGGGTTAAGAGAGTTGTGGAAACTTAAACCAGCACTGAGCTACTCCCCATTGCTCTCAGCTGAGTTAAATAGGAGCAGAATTAATCTATTCAGTGCTGTATTGCTGTAGGTGCTCCTTCATATTTGAACACCTAGCAATTTTAATGCTGTCTTTACAGGCCTAAGTAGCAGTAATGCTAGATCTGTGATATTAGATGGAAAACCACTTTGAAACCTTTCAGAAATTGTTAACAGTTAAAAGCTGAGCAACTGTTTTTTGGAGGGGTAGGATCTGGAGAAATATGCTGTATGTAATTATTGCAACTATCTGTGCCCCCTGCCTAGGATTAGACTGGATTTGATAAGAAAGAACAAAATTTCAGAATCCTTTTTTAGCTTTAAAGATTATGCCAGGGTGGTTTTTTGTGTTTTTTTTTTTTTGTTGGTTGGTTGGGGTTTTTTTGAGATTGGGTTGGGTTTGGGGTTGCTTTTTTTTTTGTGGTGGTGGTACAGTTTACAAGGGCTGATAGAACACTGCTTATAAACACTTGATGTTTATAGCATTTTTTCTGCAGAACCAAGAAACCCAGTGGAGTTCATGTGGGTTTTTCCCCTTAGCTGGTCAAATATTTTGAACAGTTTTATTATCTGGGTGGGATAAAATTAACTGATGGCTGAATGTGGCCCCTTTTAATTGTTGAAACCAGCTCCCTCCTGCAAATCAGGTAAGTATCTTTTATTAGTACTTTTGTTGTTAATATATTTTTAACACATTTTCCTGTGGCTTCCTCGTGGACATTTTACTGTGAATAATAGTAATTTGAATTGTGTGAATGGATGCCTAAATCACATGGTATTGTCCCTGTTCCTTGAGTGGGTGCCCACCACGCTTTTAATCAGAAAGTGAGCCTTGCTAGGGCCTGTTAGGGGTTTTTTGCCTTAAAAAAGGAGAGGCAACTGTATGAAGGGGAAGGGCAGCTGGAACTACACAGGCAAAAGCTACAAACAGAAGAGCTTCCAGAAGAAAACAATATTCTCTTTGTATGCCTGAATATTAGATATAAAACAGTGAACCCTACCTACCTACCCTCATTGTTAGCTATATAATAGTTGTATTTAATTCACAGATATTTATCTTTAATTGTTCTCTCTTCAGTGCCCCTCCAAGCTCCTCTTCGCCTTGCTTCTTACAGAGAATGTCATAGGTGGATATGTAAGCTTTTCTAACATAATATGTATTTGTGTGTGAATACACTTAGAGAGGGTCCATGAATACTAGAGTGAATGAGACTACATTTGTTCATACATAGAAATGCTTATCAGAAGAGGAAAGCAAAAACCCATTTTACCTTATCCCCGGTCCCTGAGGCAGGATGAGTGCACTAATACAAGTGTATTTCTAAACTCTTTTAACAATGGGCAATTTATTCATAAGGGCAGATTCCCATTTGGTGTAAACTACATACTTCATTCATAAATCTTGCTATGCTGATTTTCACTGAGAATCATCTCCATAATTTTCAGAATATTATCCTATATGTTTCTTGCCCAGAGTGTCGTCTCAGAGGACGGTCAGATATGATGACAATGGATATGGTATAAATAGACAGAGACAGATCTCTGTAGGGATCATTTTGAAAGGGCCAGATGGCAACAACCACATTTATTTTTTTCCCAGCTTCACAAATATGCTTTGCAGTAGGGCTGTGCCTTTTCATTCCAAAAGAACCCAAACAAAAATGCATGTATCTTTTCTATGTCCATTTCAGTTCCTCCGGGAGACATCTGTGGGCCCAATTATACAAAGTCCAAGCATCATTTTACAGACTTACCATCCGGGAAATGCAATGACATAACCAGATTGCTTATAATTGTGGTTTTTTTAATTGGCTTCCTGAAACATTAAAAAAAAGCCAGTGAGAAGCACTTACTGATACTAGGCCACATGCATACCGCTGCATTGCATGAATAAGCCTCTGATTAATTCTGAGATTCCTTAAAACACATCTTAGTCACCCTAAAAACGTAAACATTTCTGTATTCAAATTAGCATCCACATCACTCATTTAGTAATACTTTGCTTCCTACTTTCCTCTTTGTATTCCTTCAACTTCTCTGCCAATTATTTCATTCTATCTTCATGTCACTCATCAGTTCATACCTTCTTGATACTTCTTGTGCACAGGAGACAGTAGCTTTGAAATAAAGTCAGTCAGTTTCTTTTCCCTTACTATGTCTATAACCAGCTGAAAACATTTCTGTCTGTACTGGGGGTAACACTACGCTATCCAGAGTACGTGTACTTTTGTCACTAAGGAGCATACATGCATCAGCTGAGTCAAGAGACTCATTAACCGAGATGTAACTACTGTCTATAAAATTCATACCAGACACAGGACCGTATGTGTGCCTTTTCTTTTTTTGCCAAGTTTTTACTAATTATCTTTAAGAATAGCAGTACAGTTAGATCCAGCATTTTCAGGCTAAGTGTTTACTGTTTTGTTTACCAGCTTTTACATAATAAAAATTGCTATTTATGATGTTATAATGCAGCAGGGAGGAACTTCTGGATCCCAGACTCTCACTGAAGCACAGTTCCTGTTTAGTTCAGGAGATGGAGAGATAAATCCAGATTCCTTTCATGTGCCCTGCCCTGGTGGTTACTTACATTCTCACTAAGGTGGGGCTACACAGCTAACTTTCAGAATGGAGTTTAAGGGTTACTCTAACCCAGTCTCTGCTGTGGGAGCTGCCTCTCCCCTATCTGTAAAGTATTTTGAAAGCTGTTATCCTATTTAGGATGTTTGTTTCTCCCTCCTCCTTGCTGTGAGTTCATTTTCTCCCTTAATGAGGAGCCAGGCAGGCAGGCAGAGAGATGCTAAATGCAGCAAGATGATAGAGAAATCTACATTTTGCCAAGAAAGCACTGGCAGTCTCAGACCCTCCCTTTCTTAGGCTCAGCTTGAACACAGCTAAAGGGGGACAACCCAAGCTGGGTAGCAAATACAGGCTTTAGAGTTATCTTTGGGCCAACTCTGTCAGGTGACACACTGTCAGTTATCCAATCTTTCAATATGTGATACTGGCCTGAATATGGTATGCAGCACACTGAAAAACAAAGCAGAATCCATTTCTTTTTATTTTCGTACTGTTGTCTGAGCAGGGAGGCAAGTGATTTGAGGATTGTTTGTGTATTTTTATTTCTGCTTGGGGAAAGGGGAGGGCCATTTTTGATCCAAGTCTGTCTTATATTTGGGGTCAGTAAAATAAAGGAAAGAATAAACCTCTGTAAATACAATTTTCTGGAGTACAGTGGCAATGGTACTGATTGGAGATAAGTGCAGTATTGTTCCTCAATATCTCTGTGAAATGGAGGCACAAGCATTTTACTCCCTGGTGATCACTCACCTGAGGATAACTTTTGGTAGGAATTTATGCTCAGCTGTATTCTGCCCTATTTCCTGGTACTTCTGGTAAATCAAACTGGCACCCTCAGCACGTTTGCCTTTGTACTTTGAATGGATTGTCATTTCAGAGATGACAAATCCTTTATACAAATTTGAAGAATAACTAACTTTGTGTGGCTTTTATATTCAAATTTGTTTACAGAATATTTGCAAGTAACTATTTAAGTCACCCTCTTTTCTTTTTTTTTAATCTGATGATGCAGACAGTAGTTTGTTCTGTGCTTGGAGGTATATTTCTTTCATTATGTTCATTATTCATGATGGTTCGGTAGTTATTCCTATGCTATGGGAATCTGCTGCATTCATTAAATATCATTTCATAAAATTGATGGACTGTGGCTGGCACAAGTTTATCTATAACATTTTCAAAGAGAATATATCATGTAACCAGCTTGTAAGATAAGCTTATGAGTTTTACAAAGTATGCAGATTTATTATGCATTTCCTGTTTGCTTAGCTCTGTCACCTTCATTACTGGAAAGAGCACATGCCTCCAAACCAAGCCTAGATGCCTAGAGACTCTTGAAGCTAGTACTTGATTCTGTTACACTGCTGACATGCAGCGAGCCCTCTTTAGGATTTCCTCTCCTGTGTGACCTCATGCATAGTTTTGGAAAAATATGAAGTTTTCAATTCTTGTAATCATTGCATTCTAACCTAATTCCTTCTGCTAGTTCTAACAAGGGACGCTTCTTTATTTCCTGTATTGAAAATTCGTGATGCAATTTCAGTGTTGCACACCCATGCCTCTATGCAGGAACTGTTTATGGTTTAAAGGTGCATAAACACTACAACAAGCAGAAAAAAATACAAAGAATTTTGAGATCCCTAGAGTTTCAGTTTTGGATACACATAGAGTGAAAATTTGTTGCTGCTGTGATGGTCTAAGAATACAGTTAAGGCAAGGTGTTCAAGAAAAAGTCATATACGTTGTTACATCACCTATTATAATCGTGGAGGGGAAAAAAACCCTCATGTGAAGAAGGCCTTGCACTGCCAAAGGTGGTCTGTTTGTCTTTACTGTATTTGCTCGTATAATAAAAGATATCACCTCTCCCTAACATGTCAAATTTACATTTTTCATAAAAGCTGACTTTTGTACTCAGCAAGCTACATTTTTCTCATAGCCACCAGCTTTTTTTGTGGCAAGTGTGACTGCACTATAATAATGAGCGAAAAACTACATAGCAAGGAGATTGTTATTATAGCAGACAATACAACTGAAACGTGATGGCTTCTGCACCGATCACTATAAAAGTAAATCGCAGATGGTGGGAAGTGCTGTGATTGTCTGATTACATTAATGTGGGAGTACATTAGCTTAATGTATTGAAGGTCAGGAAGTTTACATCTCAGTGGCACAAAACTGGAAATCTGCAAAATGTAATATAAACCAGCAACAAGTACCATAATTGATTGACATTAAGAAATTAATTTAGCCAAAGAGAATTATTTCTAAGCAGTAGCGAAGAGCAATTTTACCACCACCTTGTCTCAAGGAATGTTTTATTTGCCGAGTGCTGCTCTTCCTGCAGACATAGTTACAATTGCTTTTACTTACATGTGTTGGTCACAGAAGTCTATCCATGAAGAAATCAGAAATAAAGGATCAGAGCAGATGATTGAACATTGATAATAATTTGGTGTTTTATATGAATTATCATTCCATCCAGATTATTTTGTAGGTCAGACATATTTCTTAGATGAATGTATGCATAAATTAAGCAAATGGTGGCAGAAGAATTCTACTTAGGTTGGCCACATACGGTACTGGAGATTTATAACCACAACAGGAGTGTGAGTTTTTTGTCTGTTTGCTTAAAGCCTATTGCTGTTGTGATCCAACTTATTTTCAAAGCCTGGAGGAATTACTGTGTCTAGAAAAACGCTCTGGATTCTGTAAGCACACAAATTTACTTGACATTTCACAAATGCTAGAATTTGTAAGGCTGTTCTTTGTTGGATATGAATTGGCTTTGTTAACCTCTTCACTAACAGATGTAAGAACATATAAAGCAAAGAACAGGACTTAATTAATTTGCTTTGAACTGATCAGCTAATGCACTGGAATACATGACAGAACCAGAAAGCCTGGCAACTTTAGTACATTCATAGGTTGGTACTAAGGCAATAATGACAAAAACATGCTTGGTGAAGCATTTCTTAATCCTAGAGACATTTTCTCTCAAAGAGCTTAGAGCACCGAAAATCTGAAACCAAGAAAATTCTCTTTGATAGATCTTGCTTCACCTTTGATTCTCATTCTGCTTAGCACCCTTGGTCCAAGTAGGTACCTCCTGTCTTTCTTCTTCCAGATAGTTCTGCTTACTAGTTGCAATAAAATGGCTTTCACTTTTCAGATAGCTCCTCAACCTAAGTGTTCAGGTAGACAAACTGCAGCTTTCAGAGCAAACCACTGAATAATTTGACTTATTTCTCACACAGGTTTCTTTCCAGAGTCCATTCAAAGGCTTTGCTACTAGGAAACTATTTCAGTGAGGAAGACATGTATACAGTTGAGATCTCACAATGACTCTCAAGTTTGTAGTGGTTTACATGGTTTCTATCTCCTGGCACAGCACGGATGGTTTAGTCCTAAATGGAGCTTGTAATGCAACAAGCCCATGACAAAACATTTGCCTTTAGCTTTCAGTATAGAACTATCATTTTTCAAAATGGACAAGTCGGAAATGCTGATCTCAATGTCAGAGTACTTCTGAATGTTTTTTGCAGTCAGCAATGCTTCTACTAAATTTCATTAGTCTGCATTAGTGATCCAGCAATTAAGAGAACTTTAATTCCATCCACTGTAATCTGAAATGTCGTATGGCTGTCAACAAGCCTACATGATCACTGAATTTGTGACAGGTGGAGAATTTTACACTGTAAATACTGTTCAGTGCTTTCCCAGGATTTGCAACTACATCATATGTGTATCCACTTCCAGTTATCAGGCTGCTGTTTCTGAACCAATCCTGAGCTGAACTGGAGAAGCTGAAATTCCATCTATTGGTCTCAGGTTTTTTTGTTCTTCTAGCAGCCAAAATAGCAGCATGTAAAAACTAGTGGTTAGAAACATTCCAGAAGTACAACATAGTTACATATTCTAACAGTTTCCAAAACAATATTTTGGAAGAACGTATACCTGGTTTTCTTTCCTTTACTTGTCTTTAGTCCAAAGGGTGCTGTATTACTGGATATTTAGTACATTACTTTTTGTCATATGATGCTGCTTAGAAAGATCTGCAAGCAGTGTCAATTTGATGGGAATATGCCAATGTCATGCAATATGACAGCCTGTGCTAGAGTGAAAGAACAGACAGTGGATCTCAATTTTATAACAAGGTGGTTTGGTTTTTTTTAACAAGGTCATTGGGCAGAATAAAAAGGGTGTGAATTTTTTTTTCCTCAGTGCAAATGATATTCCTTATTCTCATATCTTTGGATGAGCTAGTTATAATAGGAGCCCTCAGAGTGCTTTGCATTTTTTAAGCCTGCAATATTTTCACATCTGTCATCTGAGAAATCATTTTTCTGTTCTTATAACAGACTTTCTAACATAGCCAGAGCATTTATCTTCCTGGCCTGTTAAACTGCTTTTTCAGATCTATTCTGTTTGTCCAGTAACCAAAAGAACTCAGTCTGTCACATTTCCAAGTAGCTCTCCTACAGACTGAAACACATCCTGCCTCAGAACGCTGCACTCATAACCCAGTGCGCAGACATTACCACCTGCTTCCCTGTTTCATCACTCATTGACAATTACATGACTCATGCATGCAAATTAGGGATGAACAATTCTCATGAAATTTGAGTTTACCAAAACTTTCTAAACATTTTCTGATGTTTGCAGATGTACTTCAAGTTTGTGAGTCTTTGGGAGGCATGATTTGTTTTTTCTCTTTTAAACAACAACATCTCAGTGCTAACTACAAAGATGCCAATCCAGTTCTAAAACATAGAAGATTTCCAAAAGCTAAGCAAGTAATGTCCTTGTCTTATAAATAATACAGCCTAGTTGCACTCTTAACGTAACAGTACATAAAGAGTTACCTTTTACTGTCTGAAAAAAACCAGATGGTCATTAAATATATGTGACCAAATTATTCATATTTATTTCCCCCAGCTAGTCAGAATTCAGGGTTTTATAAATTATTCCAGTTAGGAATTTGATGCTATAGCCTGGTGTCAGGGAATGTTTAACTTCTTGTGGACCAGACTTGAGAGTGTCTGTCACAATGTCAGCACCGTTTGAGCTGATGTCTCCCACGCATCTTACTGAGTAGTTAATGACAAGAAGGCTGTGGATATTCCACGTAGCCCATTTAAAGCATTTCT